>NC_081414.1:259107382-259425239 GCF_030272615.1 Cryptomeria japonica | reverse complement strand
TTAAGTGATTCAAATCAATTAAAGATGTCATGAAATAAATAAAATGAAATTGTGCAAATTAACTCAAATGTACATACATGTGTACAAATTAAAGATAGCAGTTGCAACAAATTAACTCAAATGTACATGTGTACATATGTATATACTACAAAAATTAACTTGAATGCATATGTATAAGTATATGTATATGTATATGTGTACATGTGTACATATGTTGCAAAAAGCAACTCAAATGTAAATGTGTACATATGTATATATATATATATATATATATATATATATATATATAGCGATCCAAAAATAGCTCAAATGTACATACATACACATGTATGATGATCACAAAAATAGCTTGAATGTACATACGTACATACATATGTAGGTCGATCCAAAAAATAGCTCAAATGTACATACGCACATATGTATGATGATACAAAAAACTAGTACATAAATATATATTCATATATAGACATGTATCATGGTAAAAAAAAATATGAGTTCACTTGTTCTAATAAATTAAGTGAGCTCATCATACATAAAATCTGGATCCTCTCTGTCTTTTACTATCTCTAATATCCTTTCATGATCTGCGATATGCAACCTCCACTTTTGGAGGCCACAACCTGTTTTTTGTTAATTTTCAAATTGTAGTGGTGTTGCTATAACTAAGTGACTATAATACAAAACTTTTTGGTCAAGCACGTGTTCAGTAAATGTAACACCACTGTTATCTATCATCATTTATTGATAATAAATACCTTCAAAAATGATCGATCCAGTGGGATATTGTTGTCCATCAACATCTTCCACTCAGTCTAACAATTTACATTTTGATTTTGTGCATCGTAGTAGGTAATAGTCAACACCTTCTACATTGTTAGGATCTGAAACCATGACAAAAATATCACCTGTACACCACAAATTACAAACAATTAAATTATAAAGTGTATGGTCGAATGTAAAAGGAATTTAAATTAAATAAAAATTTAAACTCTACCTGACACAACTAAATCAAAAACATGTTCATAATTTGTTGAATATAGAGGATCATGAATATCTACAATGTCACTATCTTCATAAGGAGGTGTTGTGAATAAAATTTTCGTGTCCCATTGTGAAACAAATGCATCTCTAATGTTTTGACATTGTTGAATATTTGTGTTATTTTCAATGCATTCAATGCAAAAACATGATTTTTCTCTTACCTAAATCACAATAGGTTTGTTAAGTTCTGTAGACATGACTTATTTTCAATGCAATTTCATAGAAAATAAGTTCTACATTCTCTTACCTGAATCAGAAGAGGTTTTCTATGTCTTGTAGTCATTAGTTCATGCAGTTTTCTAATGCCATTAATTATTTGGTAATTATAAGGATTGGATCAATCAACATCTTTAACTTTCCAAAAATAGTGCTTGTTGTATGTCATGTCATGAGCACCAAAATGAATTTTACACTATTCTACTATCTCACCTGAATTCCTTATATTGTTACCTGCACATTAACTTATTTTAGCAATTTAACTTTGACCCATAAGATACACACTCTCCTATAAAACATTGAACATGTACCTCCAAGTTAATGTTGGCAAAGTGTATGCTTCACACAAGCTCATGATCCATCATGTTTCCTTTTCCATGTCCACTCTCAAAAAAGTTCCATAAAACCTTTAGACCACATTTAGCATGATGTTGTGACAACCAATTAAATGCTTTTGTAGATTTAAATTGTCTTCTGAATTTACAATCAAATATAATATTTATTAGTTTTAAAAACTTAATTATACTAAATAATTAAAAGACTTAAGTAAAACTTAATTATGCTTACCATCACATCCATTAGACCAAATCCAATGTTGTGAAGCACTTATCTGATAATGTATGATATTTTCAAAAAAATTCTCAAAACAATTTGCTACATAACTCCTGTCATGACAAGTATCATCACTAATATAAAATGAACTTTAATGATAATGTGTTCATCTTCAATAGATTCTAGACCGTCCACATAAAAATTTGCATGTCTATACAAAACTTGTACAAAAATTGCAACCTACTCAGAATGATAGTATTGACTTTGAATCTCTATTTGAGGAGTAAATGTATAGTTCTCAGAGAAGTATACTATGGAAAGAATACAACTTGGAGGAAAGCAATTTTTTGAGATACGAAACTATTTTGCATGCCATCTTGCACCATGACATTGTAGGATATGTGGCTATATCATGTTCTGAAATCTACACATGAACTCTTTCTAAGAAAATTCACTCTCTTTTAACACAATTTTTTTCGATTCAGCTCCTGACTTTGTTTGGTATTTTTCATATTCAAATCTTTTCCATAGAACTAGCACTGAAAGATCAACATTGTCAATTTTTACAAATTTCTTAAAATCTCCATAGTCAACACACGTATTTTTAATACATTGTACATTGTATTCATCTGAACCTTCTAATCTGTCACATAAAATAGACTTCACAAACTGTGTTGTACTTGCAAGGATGAGTACATTTGGATTACTTTCTGTCGTTACCTTTTTATATGACTAGAGATGCAGCTAAAACTCAATGTGATTTCGACAACAACAAGTTTCATGTACCTTATTGATATGCACAAAACATGGTTGTGATCCCTCAAACATTCTTTGACATATCTTGACATTTGGAAATTCTTGGTTGAATGCTTCAAACAGTTTGCTCTTTGTTGTGTCTATAAACTATTTTAGATGTGCAATTTTTGTACCATCTTCATCTCTAATCTATATAGTGTCTCTTCTATTGGAGAAACATGAGAGTGATTGGTCTAGTATTCAATAACAAGTCTTCTTACATCTTCAGCAATTCTATCTTTTCAAGGAACCCTACAAATATTGACCCAATTATTTTCAATATTCTCATCCAACCTATTTCTTTTCCTAATATATCTCTAGATAGTTCTTCTAGACACATTCAATAACTAGGCAATTGCTTGAGTTTGTATTCTCTGTGATAATTTCTTACTAGAAATCATGGTCATTAATGCTCTCGGTGCAACACTTAAATTAGTAGTTCAACTTGTGCTCTTGATACATTTCAGAGCTTCTTGCATATTTTCAACCACTGTCTGATTTACTGAGCCCTCTAATGATTTATTTTTGTTATCAACACCCAACAACTCCAAAATGGGGGTCATTTTTTTCTCCTAAAAAACTTTGCAAACAATTGTGCTCTTAAAATTAGAGATTTATCTTGAAAATATTCATCCCAAATTTTTTTGGAGAGTAATTTTAATGTGCTTTCTGGTACCATATCCTTAGCTGAATCTCATAAAAAAGAGTGTCTTCATCCATCTCCATCAAATTGGCCATAACAAAGAATTTTTTATATGTATTGACTAGGATCGATTACTTCTTTTTCCTGAATCGAGACCACTTCGTCGTCAATGGGAACTTATTCTTGAGAAGGTGTTGTATCCCTTTTTTTGTCTCTTTTATTCGATCATACTTCCGTGATCTAGTCCTTTTATTTCCCATTGAACATACTGCTATTGAGAAGCAACATGAATCTGCAAACCCCTAAATACACTTGCCCACATGCACATATTTGTCAAATCAATTGGACCCATATTTAAATATAAATATACATATACACAATACATACACACATACATGCAGACACACACACATACATGCAAACACAGAAACATACAAGAAGACACATACACATACATACATACATACACATATACATAGTATATACACAAACATACACATAGATGCTTATACACACACATACATACATACATACATACCTAATATATACACAAACATACACATAGATGCTTATACACACACATACATACATACATACATACATACATACATACATACATACATACCTAATATATACACAAACATACACATACACATACATATATACACGTACATACACATACACATATACACATAGTATATACACATACATACACATACACATACACATACACACATACACATACACATACACACATGCGTACACACACATACACATACACATACACATATACATACACACACATACACATACATACATAAATACCCATACATACACACATTTACACACACACACATACACTCATACACACAACACATGCACATACTCAAACATAGACATACACATACACATACACATACATACATACATACATACATACATACATACATGCATACACATACACACATACATACATACACATACAAAGATACACATACATACACACATACATAAACACATACACAGATACACACATGCATACACACATGCACACACACATACATACACATGCATGTACAGACACACACATACATACCCATACATACACACATTCACACACACACACATACACACACATATACTCATACACACATACTCATACATACACATACAAATACACATACACATACACATACACATACACATACACATACACATACACACACACATACACATACACTCATACACTCACATACACATACATACACACATATACACTCATACACACATACACATACACACATACACATGCATAGTCACACATACACATACATACACATACACACATACTCACACACATAAACATACATATATATATACAATCATATATACAGACATACATACACACATACTCACACACATAAACATACATATATATATACAATCATATATACAGACATACATACACACATACTCACACTACTCTAAGGTGTTTAGTGGGAGAACTTCTATAGAACTTGGTGTCTACCCATGCAACAATTGTTAGGATTCCCACAAATACTAAGAGGGGGGAGGTGAATCAGTATCTAACCGGTGATAATAATTTCTTAAGCTAAAACATGCATAACATAAAATAGTAGTATACCGGTATGCAAGAATTAATGCAATAAACAGAATTAGAAACATCCACATGAAAAGAACACCATAACACAAGATGTTTAATGAGGAAACCTGGTGTGGGAAAAACCTTGGTGGGATTTGTGACCTACAATATTCACTCACTGGCCAATAAGAGAATATTACTTACAATAGGGGCCTGCACATGTAGGAAGGCCAACTGCCTAGAGCTCACTACTCAATGAGAAGTCACACTGACTTACAATGAGGATTATACTAATCCAAATATCTGTACTACTTTACAATAGCATCTCCAATGCCAGATTCAGTACCGGTTCTAACTCTATTCTTTACATATACCCTTGACCTATAATTCGCACATTAGGTCTGCCTAATAATTTTCTTTATGCTCGCTACCTTACTCTTTAAATGTCTATAAAGATCTCCTTTATATACAAGAGTCATTTTACAATTTGCCAAGTCGGCTTACAATAATAAACAAAATATTACATATCAGAAATCCTGTCGGCCTTTATGCCGATATACATCTTTTCTTCTATGTCGGTGCCAGTGTAGAGTGATCTTGTTGATGCCAGTGCACTGTCTTGCTTGTGTAATGCTTTTCTGGTATAAATTCTTGCTGGTGCCATAGGATTGCAAGGTTCCCATCAATTACAAAACCTTCAATCACACACAATGTCTCATTGGAGTGTCCATATGCCAACAATCTCCCCCTTTGGCATTGATAGCAACACTCATGAGAAATTTCAAAAAGTGTCCAAAAATGTGTAGTCCAAAAAATTTACCAAAAAGAATGTTTACCAAAAAAATATGAAGGGCTCCCCCTAAGCATATGATTCATGTCTTTGAACTTTCTCATCCTACTACTCCCCCTTTGGCATCAATGACAAAGGTTGTCAAGATGTTAGTAGAGTTTGTAGTCATATCCTCAACCTTGTAGTTGGGTAGTTATTATCTGAAAAAGATCACCCAAAATTAAGTTTATACTATCCATAAACTTTTTGCTATCTTTTATTGTTGTTTCAGTCCTCTTCATAGTACCGATGAGATGCTGTAATTGCTTTGCCGATGTTTTACTTCCCTGTGCTAATGCCTCTGAGATTTCCTTCTGCAGAGATGCTAGATAGTCCAATCTTGGACTTAGTTTGTATCTCAAGTGTTTTGCCTTTTTTATTATTCTCTCTTTCTCTCTTTCCTATTTAAGCAACCCTTCCTCAAAATTTTCTAACTTATCTTCAAAAACAGATAGTGAATCCGGTGAGTTGACAAAATTGTCAGCAAGCTTATTTATCTCATCCTGTGTCTTGCTTATTTTCTTGTCAATATCTACAGTCAAGAAGTTTGTTTTGCATGTGTCTTTATATAGATTTTTATATGCTTTCAACAAACTACATAGTTCCAGTAGAAGTGTGTCAAAGTCTCTGTTACACTTCTTTATTTCTTCTTCAAACAATTTCTGTTTCTCCTTTTCTACTATGTCCTTTACTGATTCTTCCTTTATTTAATCAATATTTCCAGAAATGTATTTACATAATGTATCCAATTGTCCTAAAGAATCTTTATTATCTATATTACAATTAGGAGCAATTATCTTCAAAATTGGTATTGAATCATCTATTGCTTTGTAAGCCTGTGAGCTGCAGCCAGTTATTTTCTTAATGGATTCAAGCAATACCTCAGTCACATTAGTTGACTTAAATGTTGATGATGATCCAAGAGTCTGAGTACCAGTGGAAGTGACCATGCTTGTATTGACCTTTGGTAGGTCAGTTTGTGTTTGTATTTCTTTTAGCATTGGTTTTCTTGCTTCATTCTTTACTGGTGGCATTGTTTCCTTGTGAGCCTATTCCAGAGCCTTTAGCTCTGTCGGTTTCTCTGTTTGTGCCTCAGATTCCATCTTTTTCCCTGTATCCTCTACTGGTTGCTCTATATCTCCTATTATCAGAGGCTCTTTAGCCATATCTCATTTTTCAGTTGTATCTTTATCAACTGTTATGTTGATCTTTTGGATATCAACATTTACAGTGTATAGGACTTCAAGATTTGGATTGCTATCCTCTACATCCATGCTTTCTGCTGCTGGTTGGTCTTCAGGAGTTGTGATTTTTTCAGGTGGAGGTAGGTTGTCTTTAACCTTTATGCTTGGAGGTCCACCAACTTTGCCTTTCCCTTTGTCCTTATCCTTCTAATATACCTTAATAGGCTTGGGATTCTTGTATTCTTCTTGTTTTTCCTTTTCAACCAAGAATATGTCCCAACCATCTTCTGTTTCCTCTGTAACTTCTGTAACTCTTCCTGCCATTAGTGA
This sequence comes from Cryptomeria japonica, assembly GCF_030272615.1. Taxonomy (NCBI): domain Eukaryota; kingdom Viridiplantae; phylum Streptophyta; class Pinopsida; order Cupressales; family Cupressaceae; genus Cryptomeria; species Cryptomeria japonica. The sequence continues at coordinate 259,418,046 of NC_081414.1, read as the reverse complement.
AATGTGCCGGTGTGTAGTGGAGAAAACAATCTGGTTTGCCTGAGCAATTAGATCATCAATTTCCTTTTGGGAGTTTACCGGATATACAAGTAGTTTTTCTATTTTTATTTTCTTGTCTAATTCAATCACTCCTTGCCTTCTGGCCTCAAGTCTTTTGTATAAATCATTAGGTATTTCATTGATAACTTCCATCAAAAACTTTTTGAACATGTCCATATGCAGTATTACACTCTCCTCAACTTGGCCTTTCTCATCAGTAGATAGGGTGTCATAAATTTTCCCTATGTTTTCAGTTTTCCTTCCTCTGTGATCTCATTTAGCAAAATGTCTAGACGTGCCAAGTTAGTTTTTGTCTTTTTCTTTTTCTTAGGAGTTAGCTTCTTTTTAGGTGTGACCTTTCTGACCGGAGATCTCATAGCTTGTTGCTTCTGCCTTGTCCTTCTAGGTGAAGGAGTGGTTGCCGGTGAGGGATCTCTTTTCCTAACAACTCTTTTAAAATTTGTTGGCATGTTACCTTCCGAAGAAGTACCTACCGGTGATAGATGAGTTTCAGGTTGTGGGGCAGCCAACTCATCTTCAGTTATGCTGGTTTTCTTTAATACATCTTCCTTAATGGCCTTTGCTTGTCTAGATCCTTTCCTCACAAATGCCTCTACCTTCTTCACTCTTTTCTTGGACTATATTTGGCTTTCTATGGTTTCAGCATTACCAAATACTTCTTCCTTAGGTTCATTTGGGGCTTCCAGAAGTGCTTTGGCATAAGTTTCAACTATGTGGTCATCTGTCTCATAGCCCATTTCTGTTACCCAGATTGTCCTTGGGATGACTACTTCCATCCATATTTCATCCTTTTTAATAACAAAGCATATATCATCTTTGTATTTATCTACAATTTTCTGAGATAACCTTATCCTTTTCTTCATTTTTGTCTTTAATGCTTGGAAAAAGTCATGAATGTTGTTTTCCTTGTTCTCACCCATGGTATTAAACAGTTATGTCAATTGCTTTCCTACCGGTATGTCATATCCTAGTTCTTTATATCCTATATCGGGAACCTATTTTGTTATATGAAGCATTAGGCATACTAATAGATTTCCAAATCTAAAAGTTCCTTTCTTATCCTTCTTTATCTTTCCAAGGTTGTCTATCAGTTCATCCTTTAACCATTCATAGATGTGAATTTTTGCATTGTATGTTATCATATCATAAGCACTCTTAATGCACAAACTTGAAACTAAGTTAAGTCTATTAGCATGAGTGGCTTTGTAACCTAATATCATACTTAAGAATCTCGCATTTGTATCCTTTACATTGTTAACCCTTAGAGATCTTTTATCAAATGTTGCACCTGTTAGGTCTATGACTAAATCATTTGAAACCTTTTTGTTTTTGTCTGGTCTTTTATTGGTGGTTGGTAACCCTGTGACAACCTTTACTGCTTCCTTGGTGATCTTATGAATTGCATCTAACCAGAAAAATTCTCCATGAACTCTACTTAACACTATCCTAATCACATCCTTGGGAAATTCAAGAATGCTAAGGATTTCTGTGAATCCTAGGGTTTCAATAACCTTGTGTTCAGCTTTAACATTGCTAGTATCATCTCATATCTTGGTTTTATACATGGTTTTGATTTCCCTGTCTCCTAACTCTTCAATATTGCAGTGAATGTACATTCTAGAGTCTTCAGCATATACAACACCTTAAGGAATTTGAGAAAATGCACCTAAGGTATCATCCTTCATTGCTATTTTGGGGACTAACTGAAATATGGGCCTAGGTATTTTAATTACTTCCACAATAGTAGGGTTCGCTATGTATTCAATTGCAAAGGTGGATGCCATGATTAAATACCTTTTTCTGTCTTGGATGGATGATTTCTTAGAGTGTGGTTGCTTCTTGCTTGAAATTCCTTAGCTCAGAATCTTCGCGCTCTTTGAATGTTTGAAATCACGGTGAAATGAAATGGAGCCAAAACCTTATTTTATAAGGTCTTTTTCACTATCTACCAAATTAATTGCATGCCAGTTAAGTATTCACTTAACATTGTTTTCCAGTTAAGTAATTTTCAACATCTTATCTCTAACCGAGGGAATAATAGAACATGTGTCATTAGATTGCCAAACCCTCAAGGAAATTTTCTTCAATTTGATGAAGAACTTCCTACTAGTGGAGCACTGCTCTGTCTTGCTAGTGAAGCATCACTCTGTCCTGCCAGTGAAGCATTTGTTGGTTCTACCAGTGGAGGAGTATTCCCAATGTTTAGATCGGTTTTTCTAATCCATTGCTTTGAGAATTCTTGCTTAACCTCTTCAACTTTTTCTTTTCCTTTCAAGCTAGCACTTTTGTTGTCTACCAATGTACTTTTACTTCTACAAAATTTAGCAATATGCCCAATTTTGTTACATGCATAACAAGTTACATTATTTTTCTGAATAGCTTTCCCATAACCGATGCCGGTTTGTGTTCTGCATTGATTAGATAAATGTCCAAATCTTCCACAAACATAACATCTCACATTCATTCTGTAGTTTTTAGAGTTATGACCAACTTTGTTGCATTTGGAACATTGACCAGTGGGTGTATTGATATTCTGATAATTCCTAGATCTACATTCATTTGCCCTATGACCATACTTACTACAGTTAAAGCATTTTCCATTGAATTTATAAGCACTAGGTGGTCTTACCAGTTTGCTGTGATCCTTAGTATTTGCAGTACTGGAGGTTTCTCCAACTTCAAAGCCAATTCTAGAGGTCTCACCTTTAGGAATTTGATTCTTCAATAAGGTACCAAGTTCTTCTGAGCTTTTCTTGAATTTTTCTTTATGTTGTTTTGTAGTTTCCAATTCCCTTTCCAAGATTTCTTTTTGTCTCATTAGTTCATTTGAGTCATTCTAAGTATGCATCAAATCTGTCTTCAACATGTCATTTTCATAGCTAAGTCTTGTGTTCTCATTTGCTGCATCACTTAGTCTTCTGGTCAATTCTTCTTCATTCTTCTTTCTATCCTCTATCTCTTTGCAAAATCTCATAGTCATATCCTGCATTTCAGTTTTTGTTGTCATGATCTCTTGTTTTAGCTTGCTTATCGTATCATTAAGAGATTCCTTTTCATCATTCACATTTTGCAATTTTTCACAAAGTTCTCTTCTCTTATTTCTTGTAATAGTAAAATTTTCTTAAAGTGCCTAAATAATATCTTGAGCTACTCTTAAATCATCTTCTAATTTGATATTTTTCAACTTCTCTACATCATAGTCAGTAAGAGCTCCTTCAAGTTGCTTCATCAGATTTTCCATCTTTACTGGTGTCAAGATCTTCCTCAAGTTGTTAGGCTTCTGAAAATAGAGGACCAATCTCTGATACCAATTGTTAGGATTCCCACAGATAATGAGAGGGGGGGTGAATCAGTATCTAACCAGTGATAATAATTTCTTAAGTTAAAACATGCAGAACATAAAATAGCAGTATACCGATATGCAAGAATTAATGCAATAAACAGAATCAGAAACATCCACATGAAAAGAACACCATAATACAAGATGTTTAATGAGGAAACCCGGTGTGGGCAAAACCTCGGTGGGATTTGTGACCTACAATATTCACTCACTGGCCAATAAGAGAATATTACTTACAATAGGGGCATGCACATGCAGGAAGGCCAACTGCCTAGAGCTCACTGCTCAATGAGAAGTCACACTGACTTACAATGAGGATTATACTAATCCAAAGATTTGTACTGCTTTACAATAGCATCTCCAATGCCAGATTCAGTACCGGTTCTAACTCTGTTCTTTACATATACCCTTGACCTATAATTCGCACATTAGGTTTGCCTAATAATTTTCTTTATGCTCGCTACCTTACTCTTTAAATGTCTACAATGATCTCCTTTATATACAAGAGTCATTTTACAATTTGTCAAGTCAGCTTACAATAATAAACAAAATATTACATATCAGAAATCCTATCAGCCTTTATGCTAGTATACATCTTTTCTTTTGTGCCGATGCTGGTGTAGAGTGATCTTGTTGATGTCGGTGCACTATCTTTCTTGTGTAATGCTTTGCCGGTATAAAGTCTTGTCGGTGCCATAGGATTGCAAGGTTTCCATCAATGACAAAACCTTCAATCACACACAATATCTCATTGGAGTGTCCATATGCCAACAACAACAACTCATTCAAGAACCCACTCCTCGTTCTCCACACAAGTGCGTACACATAGTGTAGATACTAGGGAGTAATATCAATATAGATACACATCACCAAGGCATCATGTCTTTTTCCTAATGTATTAATTTATATAGTGGGAAGAAGAAAGTACCGCTTGAGCCATTCCCCTCTCACCGCCCTTATGATGCAGGAGCATCCTCGGTTCTTGGCTATCTTGCATCAACCAAAAATATTTCCTTTTTGTTTTACAATTTCAAGATTTCTTTCTACATTTCCTAGATTTGGCTCACCCGATCTTGCGGAGTTGTATTTTGCTTGAGGACTTGATCATCTACCTTATTCCCAAACCATGGAGCATTTGGATCATTTTCCAACAAGTTATCGCTACTAGTTTTTGAGATAGTTTTTTGGTACCGGTTGCCTGGTTGTAATCTATCGGGATCTATTGGATCCCTTTCGTAGCTTGTGGAATCCTGAGGGTTGATTTTTATGTTCCTTGGTGTGTGGTCGACCTTTCCCTTTGATCTACACTCATCCTTTGGATTTTCTGGAAAAATTTCTTTAGTAGAGGCCGACCTTGTTCTTTTTACACATTACATCTTGTTCTTCGATATTTGATCCTTTTTGGGCTGACCAAATCCCTTTGGATCATATAAATTATTGTAATTGAGAATTAGTTCAAAGAAAGAGATATAACATAAAAGATAAATCCTAAGATTTGAGGTCCCGGTTGTGACTTGTTTTGTAATCAAGCATGTTTTAGTAGGCCAGTGAGCCGATTACTATAACCCAGTTGCTACCAGTTGATTGTAAATAGTTTCTATGATATAATTCATTCAGTTCCACATTACCTCCATCATATCCTTGTGTTTTCATTGTGTTTACTCTTGTTGACTAGACTGGATTGATCTCTTTGAGGTCCCTCCTAACCAGTGACTGCACCACCTTATGGGCTTCTCGAGAGGGCAATCCCTTCTACCTAAAAAGAAGATGATAAGAATCTCTTATACCCAATGCCCAATGGAAGACAAGGGGAGTTTAGATACTTTTGTTATCGTCTTTAGGGTTCTATCTAAACACAAAACATGTGAAAGGCATAAAACACCTCAAACAAGTTAATTACCCAAAAAATGGAAAAATGATGTGAGCCTAATTAAACTAGAAAGGAAAAAGAAACAGACATGTAGACAAACTTTCCAATAGTATTTAAATTAAAAATGGGTAAAAAATCAAATTATACACGTAATTTAAATATTAAAATATTAATAAATTAAAATTAACATATTAAATATTAAATTGAATAAAAAATACCTTGTAAAAGTCATCAACAATACGTCCAAATGGTTGTCAAATTGACCCTGATAACCCAGCTAGTTGACTTCACAAATAAAACAAAAAAAATAAAAAAATCTAATTTTGACCCACGATCAAATGGGGGACCAAGTTTGGCGAGCAGGAGTCTAGTCGAACTAAGTCTGACCGGACTTGGTCCAGCTGGACTAGTTGATGTGGCCTGCCATGTGGCACCAAAATGGCCACTTTCTTTGCATTTTTATCAAATTGAACTATTTTTTGTCACACAATGTTTTTTTTAACAAAAAAAGAAAAAAATACCCTTTTGTAGAGCTCGAAGTCATGCATCTAGTATATAATTTTTTTACTATTTTTAATATTTTTTATTAATTCAACATTACAAGTAGCTTTTTAATGTTAATAAAGAGGCTGATTAGAAATTAAAAAATAAATATTAAATGAAATTAAAAAATATTTTTTATTAGATTAGAGAATCTTCTTGAAAAGGGTTTTTTTTTTTTTTAATGATAAATTTAGTAGTCAAAGGGTGACGCTGAACAAAAACTGTCAAATTTAGCTATGTTGGACTTCAAAATATTATAACAAGAAAAATATACATCAAAATTTTTTTTTTTTTTTAACACTACATATATATGTTCTCTATTTTAGAAAAAAAATCCGAAAAAAATAAGTCCATTTTGAATTTTTTGGTGGCATTGACTAGAACCTCTGATTTTTCAGCATTTTTTCAACAATGAAAAATCCATCTTTGAATTTATAAAAAAATATCAATTTTTTTCCTAAAAAATATCAATTTTTTCCCTAAAAAATTTAAAAAATAATAGACATAAATTTCATTAATATTTCTACATTTGATCAGTTTACATCATTTAATAATTCAATTTAGAAATGTCACTTTTATGTAGTCGAAGTTAAACAATTTTAGTTCTATTGGCCGATGCCTTTATAAAAGTGTGACACAACATTGTGCTTTTACCCATAAACTCCTAATGAGATATTCTAGCGGTCTAGACCCCAAGCAATCTGGTTATCTACTCCTCGCAACCCCAATCACTCACTTAGAAACCCACTACCCCTAGCATGCACCTAGAGCTTAGGGTGACAACACATAGAAACATAATATAACATGACCAAGGGTTCTCCACAACATATAGTCTGGTTATCGAAGGTTCTCAATCAGGTAAATAGCATTAGATGCCATCAAAGAAGCCTGATAAATAGTATACAATTAAATCCATAACATCAAAGATCATATCCAATATGAGCTTGAGTAAATAGTCACAAATAATCCAATTCAGTCAATAAACTAGTCTCGGGACACTTTAGGAATCAAAATGATAGCCTCTAGAAACTCAAAATCTGAGTACAAAAGTTTAAATCCAACTCAAAAAGTCAAAATAGCCTCAGACATGAAAATAGAGCAGAATGGCACATTCGATAGAATATGTGGCACATACGACAAGTTCTCCAACACATTTAATGCCCAAAATGGCACCTATGATCACTCTTATAGTGCATTTGACTAAAATAATGGCGCAAATAACACATACTATGGCACACAATAAATTTGGTAGCGCCTATAACATATTAACTAGTGCATATGACCCATTCTATAGCCCATTTAAGATAGAGCTCTAGAAACTTAGAAAATGAAATCACAGACTGATGACCAAGTCTTTAAAAATTACTAAGATTTCTAGACAATCTAAAATCAATCAAATAGGGGTGCAAAAGACTGTTAAAATCAATGGCCTAGACAACCAGTCAATGAATAATCGAACATAGCACAATCAAGTTACTAGTCACATCACAATGGACACGGGAAAAGTACTAAATCAATAATAGGAAGACATACATGGCCAAGCACAAAGGTTAACCACAAGAATACCATAGTAAACCCCTTATGAAATATTTATTAAATCTATATTAATAATCTTACTACAAATTCAATATCCTAGCCTCACAAACATTATTTACATAGGCACAAGGAAGACAGGCTTTCAAAATCAAATGCACAGAGAAGAGCCTACAACTTGGAAATGAAGAGAAGGTAAATGTATTTGATGAAGAACAACAATCCAAGATCCCAGTCAAGCAAAAATCCACAATCCAAACCCAAAATCTCTAGCAATAAAAATCCTCCTCAACAACCAACACTCATGAAATCTCAAGAAACTAAATAAATAAATTTTATTCCAAACTATAGAATAATGTTGGCCAAATAAAATAATAGATTAAAATATATTCCTTACCAACCCCTATGCAAATACCAAGGTAGAATATAAAATATTATTTAATTAACTTAGCCCAAAATATCTAGCCAATAGCAAAATCGGGTAGGTAGGATAAATAAATAATCAAATAACCCAATAGGACAAAAGGAAAAATAATAATATAATCAACCAATTAATTAAATAAACCAAGGCACAATAAAATATAAAGACCCAATTAAATAATTAAAGCATATAATCTAAATAAATATTAATGCCACGACTTAATAAAGAGATAATAAATAATCCTTAATAAAAAATCATTAATAAATAATTCTCAATAACAATCTCACATTATTATTAAATATTAATAAGTAACAACTGTTAATTTAATTTATAATATAAACTATATGAGTCGATTAATTAATAATTAATTAACCAATAATCACATTTCCTTAAGACAAATCAACCAGGAGTAACACAAAACACCACATGATGCTATACAGTGACTCAACTCAAGATACTAAACTAACAAGGATATCAACTTTGTCATGCCCAAACTTTTGGGCAAAAAAATACAACAACAAATTTTTTGAACACTTAATTACTTGTGACCTATGTTTAATTAGATGTGACAACTTAACAAGTTGTACCAAATGAAATCTTAATTGATATAAAAATGATTTTCTAAAGTGAGTGATGAATTAAAATGTAACTAGAAGTCTTAGGTTTCAACTTAACTCCTAAGCGATAGAATTAGATTTTTCACTTACGCAACAATTACAATAACTCCTATTATCAAAGCAGAATAAATTAATTTTATAAGGACAATATCCTTTTAGATATTAAATAAATTCTCTCAAAAGCCCCTTCAATTTTGATTACATTTTATAATATTTAAATAGCCCAATTCTACTAAATTGACATTAATACAATTTCTTGAATTAATATCAATTATTTATCTAAGTAAAGGGATATCAAGTTTCCCCAATTCATTGGTAATTATAATCTCTTCATTATAACTTAATTAATTCTTGAATCTATTAAATAAATATTCATACAAAATCGGTGTATTAGCATTAATTAATTGACTAATTAAAAATAAAGTGTCAAACTTCATTATATTAATTAAATTATTTACTAAAAGGTTCCAATTGGGTTAAATAAATTCAAAAGATCAAGTCCATTGATTTATTTTACAAATATATTATTCCACTACAATACCCCCTCACAAAACCAATAATAATCATTTAAAAACCTTCATTAAATTATTCCAACTAAAGTATCCCATTAAATTTTCCAAAATGTATTTATATATCTATAATTAAATTGTTATAAATTTCTTCTCTTTTTTTTCATTACTCATTATCCCTTTTTAAATTAAACTATTCATTATGCTTAACAATACCTATTAATAAATGTTAATAAAAGGAGATTAAACATTTACATATATATTCTTGCATCTAATAATATAGTCTAACCAATGAATTGAGAACCCCATAATGCCTATATAAAATCAATGCATCTTTCAACAAAAATTATAAATCTTTCCCCATAAAAATTTCATTAAATTTTTTCCCCCAAAAAACTTATTTAAAATTTCAAACCCCTTCCTTATTATTTTATTCTTTTAATTAAAAGAACATGTGGGTATAACCCTATTTAGGGTTTTCCCCACTTTTCTTTATTATTATTATTTTTTGTTATCTCTTTTCTTTTTATAACCTACAAACTTATCCATTCCTCTCTTTATGTCCCTAACTAAGTTAGGGTTTATTGTTTTGTTGCAAGGCATCTCATGGACATGGTGGCCTAGGGAATGTGTAGGTCGGTGAGGAGGAGGGATGGAGGCTGAACCGACCACTATGGTTAGCCATAGTGGCGGTCGAACCGCCCACTATGGTTATACCACAGTGGCGGCCATGGTCATCCACTGTGATTTAACCATAGTGACGGCCATGACCATCCACTGTGGTTAACCATTGTGGTTGATGAATAATGATGAACAGTAAATAACCAATAGATACTGAGTAGGGTGGGAGGGGGGATGAATCAGTATAGACAAAAAACTCTTCAACAACTTAAACTACAAAGACTGCACTAACTGGTAAACAACATCACCGATCTAAATCAAGGCAATACCGGTAAAACACAGTGACTATAAAAGTCATAAACCGGTAACACATAGATCTTCACAAAACCTAATATAAACAAGTAACACTTCACCCATATGCTTAAACAAGTAATACATCAGAAATATAATGACCACTGGATCAACTTTCATTACCGCTTAACAGAAAACACTAAAACATCACATGAAAAAGCATCACACATGACACACTTATTATTCACGTGGAAACCAAACTGGGAAAAGCCATGGTGGGGATGAATACCCACAAGTTGTTCTTGAACTCTTCTAAAGTTCGCTCTGTTAGGAGCCTAGTCTAGTTAAAGACTTTACAACAGGTTCTGCTAGGAACCGATCCTGCGAGGGATCACCTGGTTAAGTGATGGCTAAATACCCGGTTAGAGGTTAAAACCCCGTTAAAGGTTACCTCGCAAGAGGATTTGAAGAACTCAATGATTTTGAGTCACCCTGTTAAAGGATTTACAAAAAGCCTATTTAAGCTACCCGGTAAAGCGATTTTTCAACTGCTGAAATGGTTAGAAGTCAACAAGTAATACATTGATCTGATAACATCACTTGATGCCAAGGCAGATCCACTTCAGTTCCTTTATATCTACAATTACACTTTGCAGGTATCTACTCACTTCTCTGGTCTGGCAAGAATCACTTCACATACAATCATTTGCCAACAACTTTAAATGAAAACCATCATCGACCTTATAGACAACAATTAGGTCAGTAGCCAAAACCTAAAACCCTAAGCATCTAGGTTAACAACACAGTCGGTTCAATCCTGACCATTCAAACACATTACATAGGGTAAAACAATCTTGAACAAATCTCAAGACATTCTACATCATTCATTCTTTACTGCTTCTGGAAGCCGATAACCCATCACGCGCTTTCCACTATTTACTAAGATTTTGCACATTCCCGAGGTAGATAGAATCAATCTTCTTCATGCAAGATCCTCAAGGAGATTCTTCACGCACACAAAGCTGACATGGTAACACGATCTAATTTGCATCTCAATGCTAACTCATCACAAGATGTCGTCGGTTGAATCACACAGACTTGGAATGCATCAACCAAAAACCCTGAAGCTGAGACTACCAACCGGTAGTCATATCAAATGAAATCCCGATACAAACTATGCATATACTAGTTCACATTCCAACATATCAGTTCACCTTTTCGCATATACTGGTTCATATCATCATACTGGTTCATATCATCATACTGGTTCACTTCCTACCATCATACTGATTCACTTGCCAGTTTCCTTACTTTAATATACCGGTTCATACTTTAGCATATTGACATCAATGACAACATACACCATCATGTCATCAAATTCTGCACATATGCCAATAGTGGCAGCCGAGGCCATCCACTGTGGCTTAACCATAGTGGCAGCATGAGTTGTCCACTGTGGTTAACCCACAGTGGCTCCTGCGCCCGCACTGCAACGTCCGCCAAGGGGTTGGGTGGGGTAGAGCCCTCGGCTCCCCCATCTTTATCTGCAATATATATATATATATATATATATATATATATATTTATATATATTTATTTAAATAAATATTATTAAACTCTTTTCTATTTTTATTTACTTTGCTTTCAATGTTATTTTTTTTTAGACGTAGAAAATATGATTTGGTAAAAAAAAAGGGCCATAGAGAAATGTATGTTTATTTCTCATGCAGAGAAACTATAACATTATTTTATAAAAAAGATACATATATATATATATATATATATATATATATATATATATATAAATCTGAATCATTAATGTAAATAAATACATGTTTATAGATGAACAAATTTAGACTCACTATATAAATGTATATTATTTTTTTAATTTTTTTATTTACTTCTAACAATAGCTTAATATATAGATGTGTTTTCATTAGCAAGATTATGAATATTGTAAAAAAATTGGTAAATTAGATTTTTATAGTGAAAAAATGTCTCTACAAATGAAAAATCGATGCATTGCATCGACACCCTTTTTTGAGCATTCTTACCCACAGCAAGGAATTTATAGAGGCTTTGTAAATTGGTTCATTGTTTTGGCTCATATCTCTGGGACTGAGGAACTTGGTAAGGTTATATCACGGACCCGTGATCAAGAAGCCTTCTTTTCAAAAACTAAATACTTTCTGGCTGAGACGGGTAGGGATCCCCCTCCTCTTTGCAAGGGCTAGGATCGGGATTAGCATTTGGTGAGCTACAAAAACAACAGAGCATTAGGGCAAGCAAACTACCTCAAGCAGAATCCCAATAATTGTCGGGAGGAGGGTTTTGTAAAACCTAACCAGTCAAAGATTTCCTCTGCTCGCCATATTTTTCCTCCTCGAAGGTCCTCAGGTAAACTATCAAAGAAAATGGTATCCCCAGGCCATCACTCTTTCATGATTAATCACAATTTAAAGGAGGCTGAGCATCCTAAGCCAAATTCACCTTCAAATCCTCTAGCTAATCCTAATGGGCTGGTCATTGAAATTGATACCCATACTAAGATCAGGTATCAAATGCATTGCAACGACCGAATGACCTTTGCTCGATGGAAAGGCTGGGGGATCCCATCTGATCAAATTGCTAATTGGGTGTCACCTTCTCTCAATAACTAGGTAAAAATTGATGTCCTTCCTGATAATTTCTTAGCTATTGAATGTGGTAATCAGAGTTTGAGAAATTTTTTGCTAAACGGGGACATATTAACATTCAAAGGTCTAGGGTTTGATTGTCAAGAATAGCAACCCCTCTTTCTTCCATCTCAATTTAATTCCTGCATGGTTAACAGAGCAATTTCACTTGATAAATTCCCTGTAGAATTGTGAAATAATGAGTTCTTAAGAATAATAGGTAACAAAATAGGCAAATTTGAAGAAGTTAAAAAATCAGCCCTAAGCTTCTTTAACCAACTTTTGATTGTTAATATGAATATTAACATTAAATCTTTAGAGCCCATAACAGTGAAATGTGACAATTTATGCTTAACCCTAGAACTGCCATTTTATAATAGTTCTTTCAAAGAGTCTACGCCGAGGAAGATCCCCTCTGAGAAACCTTTTTCTAAATCAGTCCTCAAATCTAATGGCACCCCATTTAGATTTGTGGAAGGTGGGGGTTTTACCTTCAAAGGCTATACGTTTAATATCAACTCTAATCATCTGACCATAGACTTATGTCCTCATAGCTCCCCTATTAATATATCTCGCCCACCTCTTCCTCCATTGTCAACTATTAATCCACCTATAGTTGACTCATTACCTTGGGATCGAGAACTGGAAGAAGGTGAAATCAGTGAGGTGCTCCCTCAGAAAGAGCAGCCTGAATTGACTAATTTGACATCATCTAGCTCTCTCATCCCACCAAAGAGGCTAAGTCCTTAGAGGTTTTCCCCTTTAATGGAACTCACCTCCTCCTCTTAGCAATCAGAGAGGGATAGGCCTCCCCTAAATCCAGGAATGGAACCCATGTAGGGTTAACCAATCTCTCAAGTTTCAAGATTGGATACCTTTGAGGTGTCAGAGGTCCATCCTCCATCTTTGATGGCTGTTTCAGATACAATTGCAGAATCTGAGAGTGATCGAGTTGTTAGAGAAGTTAACATAATTGCCAAATTTGTAGGGGAAGAAGTAGTAAATGACCTTATGGATCAATTGGTTGATGAAATTTGTGATGATGAGGAACTAGAAAGACAAAGGGATCTCTATGTCAAATATCTAATGGATGTTGCCAGAGTCAACTTAGAAATAGATGAAATTTTATAGCATTAGACAACTTAGAAAATGATAACCCAAACACTCTAGACATTCTCAACTCTGAAAGAAGTAAAGATTATCCTAACTATGCTAAAATTAGTAAGAAAAGAGACAGGAGATCCCTTGCTGAACTAAGATCAAAGGATGGAGAAGCAAGGGGTCAGTCTAAAATATCAAATCTTTTTAATGTAGGGGAAGGGAAGTTCCTCCCCAAAGAGCCATGAAAATCATAACATGGAATGTTAGGGGTTTGAATTACCCTAACAAACAACACATCTAAAAGTGTTGCATCTCTAATTCTAAACTAGATATAATGTTAATCCAAGAAACCAAAATGAACTCCTCTGAGATAGCCCTTTTTGAGAAAAAACTAGGCATTAAATAGCTAAAGCACTCCCCTGCTACAAGGGCCTTGGGGGGCTTAGCCATCATTTTGGACTCTAGATTCATCTCATTTATACCTTTAGAGATTAAGCAAAATTAGATGGGAGGAGAAGTGGTAAGTTATAAAAATAACCTAAGATTCAAATTGATTAACATTTATAGTCCTATCCAAGATAGGGATAAGACTATGGTGTGGGTGGAACTAGAGTCTTTCCTCAGAAGTTTCCCAAATGATGTATGCGTCATTGGGGGAGATTTCAATGCTATCACTAAGGTAGCTGACAAAAGATGAGGTAGCAACAAACTTCCTCCAGCGGCTGTAGATTTCAATCATTGGATCAATAGGAACTCCCTTTTGGAAATCCAAATGATAGATAATCCTTTCACTTGGAACAACAGAAGGCTTGGTTTCTGTAACATTGCTGAGAAACTAGATAGGTACTTTATCCATGGAGGGCTCTCGGAGCTTAACTTTACTCTGAATGCATAACCCCTCCCTTTAGCAGGATCTGACCATTTCCCACTCCAACTAATCTTATTATCTGACCACTCCCCTAAAAAATGTCCCTTCAAATTTGAGAGCATGTGGTTCAGAGATGATAACTTTTTAAACTTAATTGAGAACTGGTGGAGAAGCTTTGTTTTCTTTGGTTCGAAGATGTTTATTATCACAAGCAAGTTAAAGCCTATCAAAAGGAAGCTCTTAGAATGGAACAGGACTAATTTTGGAAATATTTTCGATAAAAAAACTCCTAATAGAAAATGATCTTAAGAATGTTAACATTGAGGTTCTTGAGAAGGGGATGGATGAACATCTCTTCCTCAAAAAAAAGGCTTTACTCTCTGAATATGAAAAGACAATCTCAAATGAAGAGATCTTTTGGAAACAAAAATTAAGGGAGACTTGGTTGAGTGATGGGGACCAAAATACTAAGTTTTTCCACAATAGTACTAAGCAAAGGCAATGGGTCAATCACATTTCTAAAAATTAAGAATTGCCAGGGTTCCATCCTATCTGAACCAGATGATGTTGCCTCCAAGGCAACAAGGTTTTTTGATAAAATCTTAAACAATATTGAAGGCTCCAACCTCAGGGGCCAACTCAATATTATCAAGAATCTTCCAAAACTCATTAACGATGACCACAACAAAATCTTGTCAAAGAAATTCTCTAAGGAGGAGGTTGAATCTGTCCTTATGAAGATGAATCCCGACAAGGCCCCGGGCTCAGATGGCTTCTCCACTAGCTTTTTCCAAAAATGTTGGGGTTTTAAGGGGACAGAGATCACAGATGCCTTAGAAGGTATTAGGAACTCTAGTAAGATTCTCAAAGAAATCAACAATACCTTCTTATCTCTCATCCCAAAAAAAGAGAATCCTGAAAGCTTTAATGACATCCAACCAATAGCCCTTTGCAACACTCTATACAAACTCTTTACCAAAACCCTAGCAGCTAGACTCCATAATCTTCTCCCCATTATCATTAGTGAAGAGAAAATCAGCTTCGTAGGAGATAGATCAATCTATGATGGGGTTATTATAGCCCAAGAGGCCATTCATTCGGTCCAGCTCAACAGGGCCCCAAGTATGCTAGTCAAATTAGACATAAGCAAAGCTTGTGACAAAGTTGATTGGTGCTTCCTATGCAAATGCTTGGAGGCCTTTGGATTTTCCAAATCCTAGATCAACCTAATCTTTGAATGCATATCCACCCCCGAATTCTCGGTCTTGGTTAATGGTTCCCTGAAAGGTTTCTTCAGTAGCTCAAGAGGGCTCAGGCAAGGAGATCCTATGTCCCCCTTCCTCTTCATCATCATGACTGAAGCCCTAGGTAGATCCATCTCTAAGGCCAAAGAGGAAGGTGGGATCCAAGGAATCCCCATTACCAACAGCCTCCATCCCTTTACCCACTAGCAATTTGTCGACGACATGATGCTTTTTGGGCAGGGAAGTGTAACGGAAGCAAGCACCTTCAAAGGCATCCTTAATTCCTATATGCTAGCCTTGGGTCAAGAGGCGAATCTGGCCAAGTTTGCATTTTTCATGTTCAACATAGACCCCTCCTTAGGAAAAGTGATTAGCAATGTCCTGGAGATTAGTGAAGGAACTCTTCCTTACAAATACCTAGGCATTCCCCTTGACAAGGGTAGAAGACCCTCAAAATTATGGGACAACTTGGTGGATAAAATCAAGTCTAGGATTAACACTTGGAAAGGAAAATGGCTCTCATCTGCAGGTAGAGCAACCTTTGTTAGATCGTTCTTGTCAGCTATGCCCATTTGCCATCTCTCTTGTCAACATTTATCTTCTTCTAAACTTGCAGAGCTCAACAAGCATCTCAGGACTTTCTTTTGGCAAGGTGATAATGACAATCGTAAAATATCACTCATATCCTGGGACAGGATATGCAAACCTAAAGAAGAAGGAGGAATTGGCATTAAAAACCTTCATGATCAGGGAAAAGCCTTGGGTGCCAAGTTGGTCTGGAGGATGTTCAGAACCCCCCACCTCAAATGGGCTCGCTTTCTGCACCAAAAATACCTTAATGGAGGGAATCCTATCCAAATCTTTAGAGAAACCAACCCTCCCAGAGGGTCCTGCCTATGGAATTTTATGTTAGACTGCATGAGGATTATCTCTGACAGACTTACTTGGAACCTGGGGTCTGGGGATAAAGCTCATTTCTGGTCGGATTCATGGGGTGGATATAAGGCTATTGATAATATCCATGACTTTGGTTCTACTCGTATCCTTCTTGAATCTCATAGAGGTCCCTTGTTAAACAACTATATCTCCCCCTTAGAGGATGGGGCTAGTTGGCAGTGGATCGAGAAGGAAGATGAGGATATCTCGGTAAGGGATAAACATCGGTAAGGGATAAACAAAAACTTATGGCAATTCTTAAATCAAGGAACATTGCCTTAGGTCAGAATGAGGACAAGCACATCTGAGATGGCTCCCTAAGAGGAGAATACAACTCCAAGGATGGGTACTCTCTCATCTCTAAAACATTTTTAAGACCTATGGCTGAGCTTCCCTTGAAACTTTGCTGGGATAAATACTGTTTGCCTAAGGCAAGTATCTTCTCCTGGCTTGCAGTTCAGAACAAGCTCCTAACTGTAGAAAAATTTAGAAGAATGGGGTATGAGGGCCCTATTAGATGTCCTCTTTGCGAGGCAAATGAGGAAGAAACCAATCATATCCTCCTTAACTACCCCTTTGCTCACAAATGTTGGATCTGGTTCACCAACAAACTTGAATGGTCTGCGGCCTTCCCCCACACCATCTTTCGAATGCTCAAGGCATGGCCTCTCCTCAGGTGTGGCTGTCTCTTTGAAGGTTTATGGAGAACTCTTCCTTCTTCCATTATGTGGGAACTATGGAAGGAGAGAAATAGACGTCTCTTTAAGAATGAAAAACTAGAGGTTCCTAGAATCATTAACAGGATAGGGTCAGCTATCACTGAGCTCATGAACAACTGACTGTCATCAGGCACATTGAAGAATGCCTCTGTCACTTATTGGGATGAAAAAATGATTAAACATTGGGAAGGCTTATCCTTTCCTCCCTTTGTAGGAGATGGTCCTATTGCAATTCTTTGATCAAGGGATGCATGCAGATGGCAGCCCCCAGGCAAAGGTTGGGTGAAGCTAAACTTTGATGGGGTTGTTGGCATATGCACACTCCAATGACACATTGTAGGTGATTGAAGGTTTTTTCATTGATGGTAACCTTACTATCCTATGACACCAACAAGGCATTCCACTGGCACTAGCCAGATCAAACTCTACACCAGCACTCAGATCACTGGCACCGATAGTGAAAGGTAGCATATCAGCACAAAGGCCGATAGGATTTTTGTTGTAATATATTTTGTTTATTATTTGTAAAATCATTGTAAGCCGACTTGGCAAGTTGTAAAATGACTCTTATATAAGAGATATCATTGTAGAACATTTTGTGTAAGTAAGAAGAATGTAATTAGGCAAAATAAGGCAGACCTATTATGTGAACTATAGATTAAGGGTTTATGTAAGAAGCATAGCAGAAACCGGTACTGGATCTAGCATTATAGATGCTACTTTGAAGCAGTACAAGACACTAGATTTATATAATCCATTTTGGAAGTCAGTGAGACTTCCCATTTTGTATTTGAGCAGTGAGCTTTAGGCAATTGGCCTTCCTACATGTGCAGGCCCCTCTTGTAGCAGTAATATTCTCTTATTGGCTAGTAAGTGAATATTGTGGGTCATAAATCCCACCGAGGTTTTTCCCACACCGGGTTTCCTCGTTAAAATATTGTGTTTTGGTGTTTTTTTCATGTGGTTGTTTTTATCTCTGTTTATTGCATTACTTTTTGTTTACCGGTACACAGTATTAATATGCTCTACATGTTTTAAGTTAAGAAAATCTTATAACTAGTTAGATACTGATTCACCCCCCCCTCTCAATATCTGTGGGAATCCTAACAACTGGTATCAGAGCTTGGTCCTCTATTTTCAGAAGCCTAATAGCTTGAGGAAGATCTTGACACCGGTAGAGATGGAAAACTTGATGAAGCATCTTGAAGGAGCACTCTCAGACTATGATGCAGAAAAATTGAAAAATATCAAACTTGAAGATGATTTAAAGGCTGCTCAGGATAATATTCAAGCACTCCAAGAAAATCTTACTATTTCAAGAAACAAGAGAAGAGAACTTTGTGAAAAGATGGAAAATGAGAATGATGAAAAAGAAACTCTTAATGATATGATAAACAAGATGAAACAAGAGAACATGACAACAAAAAATGAGATGCAGGATATGACTATGAGATTTTGTAAAGAAATTGAAGATAGAAAGAAGAATGAAGAAGATTTGACTAGATGACTAAGTGATGTTGCAAATGAGAACACAAGACTTAGCTATGAAAATGATTTGTTGAAGATAGACCTGATGCACACTCAGAATGACTCAAATGAACTGATGAGGCATAAATAAGTCTTAGAAAGAGAACTAGATACTGCAGATCAACATAAAGAGAAATTCAAGAAAAGTTCAGAAGAACTTGGTAACTTGCTGAAGAATCAAAAACCTAAAGGTGACACTTGTGGAATTAGCTTTGAAGTTGGTGAAAGCTCCGGTACTGCAAACACATAGGATCATAGCAAACTGGTAAGACAACCTACTGCTTATAAATTTAATGGAAAATGCTTTAACTGTAACAAGTATGGTCATAGAGGAAATGAATGTAGATCTATAAATTATCAGAATATCAACACCCCCACCGGTCAATGTTCAAAATGCAACAAAGTTGGTCATAATTCTGAGAATTGCAGAATGAATGTGAGATGCTATGTTTGTGGAAGATTTGGACACTTATCTAATCAATGCAGAACACAAACCGACATAGGTTATGGAAAGGCTATTCAGAGAAATAATGTGACTTGTTATGCATGTAACAAAATTGGGCATATTGCTAAATTTTGTAGAAGCAAGTCCTCACCGGTAGACAACAAAGGTCCTAGTTTGAAAGGAAAAGAAAAAGTTGAAGAAGTTAAGCAGGAATTCTCAAAACAATGGATCAAGAAATCAGAACTAAATGGTGTTGGGAATACTCCTCCACTAGTAGAACCAAGCAACACTCCACTGATAGAATAGAGTAGCACTCTACCGGCAGAAGTCTCTTCATCAAATTGAAGAAATTCCTTTGAGGGTTTGGAAATCAATGAGACATATGCTATTATTCCCTCAGTTGATGGTAAGAAGTTGAAATTACTTCTATACTGGCAGTTATGTTAAGTGATTACTTAAATGACATGCATTAAATATAGTAGTTGGTAGATTGACATTATAAATTAATGTTTTTGGCTCCATTTCACTTCACCGAGCATTCAAACATTCGAAGAGCGCAAAATTTCCAGATCTAAGGCATTTTGAGCAAAGAGGCGAAGCATTTCAGCAATCAATCCTTCCAAAGGTAGAAAAAGGTATTTATAATCATGGCATCCTCTTCTATACCTAAATTCATAGAAAACCCTACTGTGGTCAAGGTAATCAAACGCCCTAGGCCCGTATTTCAGTTAGTTCCTGAGATAGCTAAAAAGGATGACAATGTAGGTGCTTTTTCCCAAATTCCCAAAGGAGTTGTTTTTGCAGAAGACCCTAGAATTTATATCCATTTCCATATAGAAGAATTAGGAGATGAAGAAGTCAAAAACATGTACAAAACTATCATATGTGATGACTCTAGAAATGTAAAACCTAAACACAAAATTGTTGAAACCCTAGGATTCACAGAGATCCTCTGCATTTCAGAATTCCCCAAGGAAGTGATAAGGATAGTATTGAGTAGGGTACATGGAGAATTATTTTGGGTAGATTCAATTCATAAAATTACCAAGGAAGCTATGAAAGCTATAATAGGGTTACCTTCCACCGGTAACAGACCAAACAAGACAAAGAAGGTCTCAAATGACCTAGTAATGAACCTAACTAGTGCAACATCCAACAGAAGGTCTCTAAGGGTTAATGATGTGATCGACATAAATGTGAGATTTGTTAGCATGATTCTAGGATACAAAGCAACTCATGCAAACCAACTTAACTCAGTTTCCAGTTTATGCATAAATAGTGCACATGATATGGTTAAGGATAATGTAAAAATTGATGTATGTGAATGGCTAAAGGATGAACTAATTGACAATTTAGGAAAGATCAAGAAGGATAAGAAAGGAACATTTAGATTTGGCAACTTACTTGTATGCTTAATGCTACACATAACCAAATATGTGCCCGGTATAGGTATCAAGAACCTTGGATTTGACATACTGGTAGGGAAACAGTTATCAGACTTGTTTAACAACATGGGTGAAAGCAAACAAAAGAATATTGATGAGTATTTTCAAGAACTAAAGGCCAGAATGAACAAAAGAGTCAGACTGTCATAGGAAATTGTAAACAAATACAAAGATGATATATGTTTTGTGATTAAAAGGGATGAGATATGGATGGAAGCAATTATCCCAAGAACAATTTGGGTTACTGAGATGGGTTATGAGACTGATGACCACATCATTGAAACATGTGCTAAAGCCCTTCTGGAAGCACCCAATGAGCCTAAGGAAGAAGTATTTGGTAGTGCTGAGACCATTGAAAGCCAAATTCAATCTAAGAAGAGAGTAAAGAAAATAGAAGCAACAATAAGGAGAGGTTCAAGGCAGGCTAAGGCTATAAAAGAAGATGTATTGAAACAAACTAGTATCACTAAAGATGAGTTATAGGCACAACAACCAGAAACTCACCTATCACCGGTAGAAACTTCTTCAAAGAGTGACAAGCCAGCTGAATTTAAAAGAGTTGTAAGGAAAAGACAACCTTCATCGGTATCCACACCCTCGCCTAGAAGAACTAGACAAAAACAGTAGGCAGTGAGGTCTCTAGTAAAGAAGACAACCCTAAAGAAAAAGCTAACACCTAAGAAGAAAAGGACTCAATAGAATATTTCTCTGATTGACAAACTATTAGATGAAATCACAGAAGAAGGAAAACTCAAGAACATAGAAAAATTATATTATACACTATCAGTAGCTGAGAAAGAGCAAGTTGAAAATAGTGTCATTTTACACCTGGATATCTATAAGAAGTTTTTGATGCAAGTTGTAGATGAACTACCAGATGAATTATTCAAGAGACTAGAAGCAAGAAGACAATCTGTTGTAGAACTTGACAAGAAAATCAAAATTGAAAAATTACTTGTTGTCTACCCAGTCAACTCTCCAAAAGAAATAGATGATCTAATTGTAAAGGCCAATCGGTCAGTATTCTCTACTGCACACTGACATATTCAACTAATGGTAGTAACATAAGAAACCAAAAATGGATGGGATATATTCCTTGTAGAGAAGGAAAAGAAGGAAGAGTACAGGAACCCCAAGCCTATCAAAGTCTATCAAAAGGACAAAGATAAGGGTAAAGGAAAGGTTGGTGGACCTCCTAGTATCAAAATAAAAGGTAACTTATCCCCACCACCTTTGATTACTCCATCAGTAACAACAACAAAAGACCAACCAATCAATGATAGTATGGATATATCACAAGAGGATACTAATCCTAGTTCAGAGATACTATACATAGTTGATGTTGATACTCAAAAGATCAACATTGTGGTAGATAAAGACAGAACCGGTAAATCTGACATGGCTAGTGAGCCACCGACAACTGACAACACTGAGAACACTGAAGGAAAAGTGGAAGATGATAGCATAGGGAAACAAACAGAGAGACAAGAAAAGCAATAGGCTCTGGAACAGGAACATGTTCATGTGGAAATAGTGCCACCAGCAATAGGAGAGAAACAAAAATCCTTGCTTAAGGAAATGGAAACACAGATTGGCCTACCAGAGGTCACTACAATCATGGTTACTTTCTCCACCAGTGGAATTCAGAATGTTGGTTCCTCCTCAACAGATTACAAATCAACCAATGTAACTGAAGTTATTTTAGATTCTTTGAAGAAAATAACTGATTATAGTTCACAAACTTATAAAGCTATAGATGACACAATCCCAATTTTGAAGATGATAGCTCCAAAATGCAACATAGATAATAAGGATTCTTTGAGTCAACTTGACATTTTGTCAAAGTATATTAATGACAACATAGTGATAGTTGAACAAATAAAGGAATAGGTATTCAAAGACAGGTTGGAAATTGAAAAAACAAAATTCTTTGAGGATCAAATAAAGAAGTGTACTAGGGAATTTGACACACTTCTACCAGAACTATGCAACTCATTGAAGGAATTTAAAACTATGTACAAAGACACTTGCAACACAAAATTTTTAACAGTTGACATAGATAAGAAAATGAGCAAGGTAAAAGAAAAAATAAATAAACTTGCTGACAATTTTGTTAATTCACCTGATACATTATCAGTTTTTGAGAAAAAGATAATAGGTTTTGAGGAAGAGTTACTGAAGCTGGAGAGAGAAAAGGAAAGAATAATAAACAAGGCTAAAAATCTAAGACTATGACTAAGTCAAAGACTGGACTATCTAGCATTCTTGAGGAAGGAAATATCTGAGGCATTAGTACAAGGACAAAAAACACCGGTAGAGCATATGCAACACCTCACTGGTACATTTCAAAGAATAGAGTCAACAATAAAAGATAGTAATAAGTTTATGGAAAGCATAAATTTGGTTTTGGTAGATATTTTTCAAATTGTAACCACCCAGTTACAAGGTTGAGACAGAAAAACTACAACTCTTATGACACTTTGACAACCTTTGTCATTGATGCCAAAGGGGGAGTAGTAGTATGAGACAATAATCAGCAAAAGACTTATCTGCTCAGGGGCAGCTCACATATTTTAGGTAATATTTTTGGCACACAATTTTTGGATTACAAGTTTTTGGAATTTTCTCATGAGTGTTGCCATCAATGCCAAAGGGGGAGATTGTTGGCATATACACACTCCAATGAGACATTGTAGGTGATTGAAGGTTTTGTCATTGATGGCAACCTTACAATCCTATGACATCGGCAAGGCATTCCATCGACACTAGCAAGATCAGACTATACATCAGCACTCAGATCACCAGCACCAGTAGTGAAAGGTAGCATACCGACATAGAGGCCGACAGGATGTTTGTTGTAATATATTTTGTTTATTATTTGTAAAATCATTGTAAGCCGACTTGGAAAGTTGTAAAATGACTCTTATATAAGAGAGATCATTATAGAACACTTTGTGTAAGTAAAAAGAATGTAATTGGGCGAAATAAGGCAGACCTATTATGTGAATTATAGGTTAAGGGTTTATGTAAGAAGCAAAGCAGAAACCGGTACTGAATCTGGCATTATAGATGATACTTTGAAGTAGTACATGACACTAGATTTATATAATCCATTTTGTAAGTTAGTGAGACTTCCCATTTCGTATTTGAGCAGTGAGCTCTAGGCAATTGGCCTTCCTGCATGTGCAGGCCCCTCTTGTAGCAGTAATATTCTCTTATTGGCTAGTAAGTGAATATTGTGGGTCACAAATCCCACCGAGGTTTTTCCCACACTCGGTTTCCTCATTAAAATATTGTGTTATGGTGTGTTTTTTATGTGGTTGCTTTTATCTCTGTTTATTGCATTACTTTTTGTTTACCAGTACACAGTATTAATATGCTCTACATGTTTTAGGTTAAGAAAATCTTATAACTGGTTAGATACTGATTCACCCCCCCCTCTTAGTATTTATGGGAATCCTAATAGGGGCATCTCATGGCAACTCAGGGCAAGCAGGGATAGGTTGTGTTGTTCATAATTGGGAAGACAAGGAACTAGAAACCCTTGCCTCTCCGAGTGGCATCAACACCAACAATTGGGTGGAACTTATGGCCCCGGTGGAGGGTCTACATTTATGTAGGAAACTTGGAGTTAAGAACTTGGAAATTGAAGGAGATTCGGCTATAATTGTCAATGCTCTGAGGAAAGGTAGTATGCCTAATTGGAGACTAAATACTTTGCTGTCAAAAGCTCTTAACTTATGCAGAAATTTTGATAGGTTCATAGTCAATCATATTTATAGGGAGGACAATAAAAGAGCAGATGATTTGGCCAACTTGGGAGCCGATGGCATCAATCTTCTATCGGTGCCACCTTAAGGCAACCCCCTCTTTTTTTGTGTGTCCTAAGTGGTCATTAGCATGTTTCTCCCTTCATCCCCTTATGTTTCTCTTGCCCAGACTCTATTTTAACCCCCTTATTTATTCCTCTTCCTACCCCCTATATTTTTGTATAGATACTTAGACAAACATTCAATTTAAATATGCCCATATATCTATTCTCCTAGACTTTAACTCAGGTAGTTAGGCTCAATCCATGGTCAAATTGAGCCTAAATATGGTTGTTTCCTCACCGATACCTATCTGATATCCATTGGGTTTTTATGTCGAAGAAACCTTGGGCCTTGGTGACCTCCTTTATTTTTCCACCGAAACACTTCTTCCATCAAATTCATCATGCCCTGTCAATGAATGGATCTATTGTCTCACTGAAGCCTTTCTTTATCCTCCCTTATCATCTTCCACCGATAAATTTGCATCGGTGAAACCATGCGTATCAGAGGCATGCCTTTTAGCTTCCTTGAAACCTATTTCCTCATCGATATCTTTTATCGATGTAGCTTCCTTTTGTCTGATCGACATTATTCTTTCGATGAGAACATTCCTTTCGGTGAGTTATGTTGCACTGATAGTATTATCTCCTTGAAGACCTTTTCCCATTGATGAAAACCATCTCCACTTTCCTCGATATCTTTTGTCGATGGAATTACTGTCTTCGATGAGTCTTTTTTAATGTTCATCGGTGCTTCCTTTCTTCGATGGCCCTTCTATATCGATGAGACATCATTGGGTCTCATTGATATTATTTGAACCCAAATATCTTAATAGGATGCTTGGCTATTTCCTCACTAATACCTATCCGATATCCATTGGGTTTTTATGTCAAAGAAACCTTGGGCTTTGGTGACCTTCTTTATATTTCCACTGAAACACTTCTTCCATCGAAATCATCATGCCCTATCGGTGAATGGATCTATTGTCTCACCAAAGCCTTTCTTTATCCTCCCTTATCATCTTCCACCGATAAAGTTGCATCGATGAAACCATGTGTATCGGAGGCATGCCTTGTAGCTTCCTCAAAACCTATTTCCTCATCGATATCTTTTATTGATGTAGTTTCTTTTTGTCTGATCGACATTATTATTTCAATGAGAACATTCCTTTTGGTAAGTCATGTTGCATCGATGGTATTATCTCCTCGAAGATATTTTCCCGTCGATGAAAACCATCTCTTCTTTCCTCGATATCTTTTGTCGATGGAATTACTATCTTCGGTCACTATGGTTGTTTCCTCACTGATACCTATCTAATATCCATTGGGTTTTTATATCAAAGAAACCTTGGGCTTCGGTGACCTCCTTTATTTTTCCACTGAAACACTTCTTCCATCAAAATCATCATGCCCTATCGGTGAATGGATCTATTGTCTCCTTGAAGCCTTTCTTTACCCTCACTTATCATCTGCCATCGATAAAGTCACATCAGTGAAATCATGTGTATTGGTGGCATGCCTTTTGGCTTCCTCGAAACCTATTTCCTCATGGATATCTTTTATCAATGTAGCTTCCTTTTGTCTGATCGACATTATTCTTTCGATGAGAACATTCCTTTTGGTGAGTTATGTTGCACTGATGGTATTATCTCCTCAAAGACCTTTTCTCATCGATGAAAACCATCTCTGCTTTCCTCGATATCTTTTGTCGATGGAATTTATGTATTCGGTCACTATGGCTGTTTCCTCACCAATACCTATCTGATATCCATTGGGTTTTTATGTCAAAGAAACCTCAGGCTTTGGTGACCTCTTTTATTTTTCCACTGAAACAGTTCTTCCATCGAAATCATCATGCCCTATCAGGGAATGGATCTATTGTCTCACTGAAGCCTTTCTTTATCCTCCCTTATCATCTTCCACCAATAGAGTCGCATCGGTGAAACCATGCGTATCGGAGGCATGCCTTTTAGATTCCTCAAAACCTATTTCCTCATCGATATCTTTTATCGATGTAGCTTCCTTTTGTCTGATCGACATTATTCTTTCGATGAGAACATTCCTTTTAGTGAGTTATGTTGCACCGATGGTATTATCTCCTCGAAGACCTTTTCCCGTCGATGAAAACCATCTCCACTTTCCTCGATGTCTTTTGTCGATGGAAGTTTTGTATTCTTTCACTATGGCTATTTCCTCACCGATACCTATCTGATATCCATTGGGTTTTTATGTCGAAGAAACCTCGAGCTTTGGTGACCTCCTTTATTTTTCCACTGAAATAGTTCTTCCATCAAAATCATCATGCCCTATCAGTGAATGGATCTATTATCTCATGAAAGCCTTTCTTTATCCTCCCTTATCATCTTCCACCGATAGAGTCACATTGGTGAAACCATACGTATCAGAGGCATGCCTTTTAGCTTCCTTGAAGCCTATTTCCTCATCGATATCTTTTATCGATGTAGCTTCCTTTTGTTTGATCGACATTATTCTTTTGATGAGAACATTCCTTTCAGTTACTTATGTTGCACCGATGGTATTATCTCCTCGAAGACCTCTTCCTGTCGATGAAAACCATCTCCGCTTTCCTCGATATCTTTTGTCGATGGAATTACTATCTTCGATGAGTCTATTATGAAGTTCATCGGCACTTCCTTTCTTCGATGGCCCTTCTATATCAATGAGACATCATTGGGTCTCATCGATATTATTTGAACCTAGATATCTTAATAGGATGCTTTCCTATTTCCTCATCGATACCCATCTGATATCCATTGGGTTTTTATGTCGAAGAAACCCCAGGATTTAGTGACCTCCTTTATTTTTCCACCAAAATGCTTCTTCCATCAAAATCATCATGCCCTATCGGTGAATGGATCTATTGTCTCACCGAAGCCTTTCTTTATCCTCCCCTATCATCTTCCACCGATAAAGTTGCATCGGTGAAACCATGCGTATCAGAGGCATGCCCTTTAGCTTCCTTGAAACCTATTTCCTCATCAATATATTTTATCGGTGTAGCTTCCTTTTGTCTGATCGACATTATTCTTTCAATGAGATCATTCCTTTTGGTGAGTCCTTTTTATGTTGCATCGATGGTATTATCTCCTCGAAGACCTTTTCCCGTCAATGAAAACCATCTCCGCTTTCCTCGATATCTTTTGTCAATGGAATTATTGTCTTCGATGAGTCTTTTCTGAGGTTCATCGGCGCTTCCTTTCTTTGATGACCCTTCTATATCAATGAGACATCATTGGGTCTCATCGATATTATCTAAACCCGGATATCCTAATAGTATGCTATTACACCTGCTTGTTGACTTGTGGGCTACCATGGTATTAATGAAAATGATGATTTCTTTTAACAATATAGGGCTTTTATAATTTAACTCCACAGATAATCATTCAAATTTGATTCTCAATAGGTGGCATCACTTATCTTCCTTTAAACTCCTAAATTTATCTTTTTTAGTCTTGCTGCTCTACTAGGATAAGCTTTAAGACTAGAAGGAGGAAATACCTTACATTAATGAGCATAGGTATATAAATGTGTTGGCATATCTCACTCCCAGATATATGTGATAATGGATGTATAGGTATTATTATTTATGTAGATATTGCCTTCTTTTAGGACTAACACTTACCTAGCTATCCTCATCTTTATTTTACCTTTTTGGTCCCCTATATTCTTGATGTTTTGTCTCTTGTTTTGTTCATAAGAAGCTTTTAGGCTTTAATGTCTCTAGGTTGCTTTAACTTAGCTATGTAATTTTGTTAAGCTATGTATATGTTGTGTGTCATCCTCTTCCCTATGTATGATCAGCCCCAACCACCTTCAGGCTTTCTAGGCCCCCCATGGTCACAATATATATATATATATATATATATATATATATATATATATATATATATATATGTATGTATGTATTTATATTTGTATTTATATTTCTATATATATTTATCATCATATTATTAGATTAAGGGTCATCTTGATAAAATTTTATCTCACTTCAAGCTTTCCCATGACACTCAATTAGGGCCTAGAAGGCTCTCGAACCATATTCTTTAAGATGGTAGCTCCCCGTGATCTCTTTGTAGGAATATTTATGGAATTTGCCTCGTTAATATTTATTGATTTTATGCTCTTTGATGGGTAACCACTCTCGCATTATATTTCTGGAGATTTTTTGAGACTAATATTTTGAGTTGTGTATCCTAACAGGGTGACCATCTAGGCAGGTATGATATATTGTATAAGTTGACCTGTTTGGTTTTCCTTTTCCTAACATTCTGGTGAGAGATTTTCTCAAGATTTTTTGCAGCATAAGGAGCAGAGCAAGCTAACCCTATGTTTCAGTAATAGCAAGAATAGTCGCCCACAAATGGCAACATCACCCCAAGAGATGGGCAATCTACTGCTCAACTTTACACAGAGGATTTCTACATACAATCTTCATTATTTTGGACATGTTCCCTTTCTGATCTTGTATCTCCATTTTGTATCGCATTCTTAATTTTTTTTTTTGACCCTTGAGGGATGTGGGCTAGACCGGAGGTTTTCTTCCCTCCATTCTTTCCTACAGGTGCCCACACCGAATGGAGGTATACATGTAAATCTATCTATTTTTAAATTAATAAAAAATTTTGGCCTCGGCCTTTTATCGATCAAAAAAAATAAAAATAGCTTAGTATATAGGCAACCATTAGATATATATATATATATATATATATATATATATATATATATATATATATATATATATATATATATATATATATATATATATATATATATATATATATATATATATATATATATATATATATATATATATATATATATTATTATATATATATATATATTATTATATATATAAATCGACTACAATACATTTACTAAGAGCAGGACATTCATAAATCATCAACATTTACTTATATGTTCTATATGGAT
The DNA here is from genome assembly GCF_030272615.1 of Cryptomeria japonica. Taxonomy (NCBI): domain Eukaryota; kingdom Viridiplantae; phylum Streptophyta; class Pinopsida; order Cupressales; family Cupressaceae; genus Cryptomeria; species Cryptomeria japonica. The sequence continues at coordinate 259,388,520 of NC_081414.1, read as the reverse complement.
TCATTTGGCTACATTTACTTGTTGAGCAAAAATATTTTTCAGCATAGCATATTTAGCAGTCATGAATTTATTTTATAATAGCACTAACAAAATCTGATTTTATTTAATATATAAGTGCAAAAAAAATTACATCCCATAATGGTTTATTTTATAACAGTATTGGTTCATTTCTATTTAAGACCAACCAGCAATATCACTTTAGTGAGCATAATGAATAAATCACTAGTTGTTAATTATAAGCTTTAACTTTTGAATTTCACATTCTACTAATTATTTACTTCCTACTGCAAGTTGCTACTAGCATTATTATTTTTCTTTTACAGGAATATGCTCCAATAAATAAATGAACTGCAAGATATGCTTATTCAACATTACATGTTTAGGTTTCATTCTAAGATAGTCTACATCATAAAATTGAATATAAAAATAAGCTACATTTATTTGAATATTTTTCTTCCCTTTCATTTTATATATATTTCTTCCAACAAACAATAAAATAGAAAATAAGTTTACTTTTCTTACTCTTTTCCATTGATAACAAATGACAATATAGGAATGTTTCAAAACTGCTTCTTTGATTTCTTTATAACGAAAATGCAACAAAGGGATAAATATACATTCTTATTTTATTTTTTTGATCCCACTTTACAATTATAACAAACGATTAAATCCTCAAGCCTCTACATATCTACAAGAATGAGGGCTTGTTACAAAACATATATTTTCCAAATTTCAAATAAGACTAATAGGAGACCAAGTACATGATCTTGACTTTTCTTCATCCTTTCTTTCCAAAGAAAACTTGCAATAAAGCTTACGATTTGTGACCATGGAGGCTCACCTCCCAACCTAGGCTTACATGAAGCCACCCCCAAGCTAGGAGAACCAAGGATAAATGGGATACAACCATTGCAAACAAAAACACAATAAGATTCACAACCATAGAACTCCCACCCCAAGGATAAACAAAGTCACCAAGTGACTATTTCTTGTGGGGTGAAGGTGGACCAAGTACCTAGAGGAGAATCTGTAAATAGGAGAACATATTGCCTTTGCAAGGCTACCAAGTAGAATAACCACAAGTTACAAACTTGTACAAATAAATATCCTTATGTCCCCCATGGCATACAAGTTCAATTCTCCCCTTATGACCCCCATTGTATAAACATAAATAAAACAATGCAGCAAGGGGCCCATAACACTTGTGTATCACTCTCTTCCAGGAGAGAGTCTCTACACTCTTAGGCTGTCAAGCAGCCCTTCACCCCCAAGGCTACTCTACCCTCCCAAGGGTGAGTATGGCCTTGAACACCCAAAACATATAAAATGAAATATACAAGACCAAAATACACAAGGAATAACTCCAACCAATCGTCCCAAGCCTACACGAAAACAACCATAGAAAAGCCAAACAATCTTTCCATGTTAACAATACAAACATAAATAGGAGAGTATTCAAACCAACCTTAAAACCTGCAAATTGAAATGAGTAGAAGTTGTAGGAGAGCTGCCCAATCCACTATTCTTTCCCTTCTAAGGACTTAGCCAAAATTCCAACTTCAAAACTAAAATTTCTCAAGAATCCCTATCTCCAAAAATGGAGAGTGGGTAATCAAAATTCTCCCTCTCAAACCATTCCCTAAGAAGACACTCCTCACTCTTTCCAATCTTCTTGAGAAGGGTGAGGGATTTTCATAGGTTGGTCTTCCCAACACCTTACAAGCTCTCTATACAAGGCACCCTAAAAAGGTGAGAGAAAATGGGGAAGAACAAGTATCACTCATTACGAAGGTTGTTTAACCTAGGTAAGATCCTCAAAAGTTGAAATTCGGCCATCTTGAAAAACTCAACTTTTGAGGTGACTAGATAGTCACCAAGGAGTGGACACATGGCTATAATTGGCCTTTACCCATAGGTATAACATATGGCCCATTAAAAATGCCCCTAACATAACCTTAGGAGTTAGTTTGACCCTCTAGATACCCATCTGAAGCTTACCTACGGGTCAAATTTGAGTTGACTACTCCAAAGGCTCTCTATCCAAGACTTATTTGGGACCACACTAAAATATTTGATAAATGTATTGGTAACACCAATTCCCTCCAAGAGACATGTCACTGCCAACTCACTTTACAACACATGTGTTAAGTGACACAATAAAAATACAATACTTAAATACACATGGCAATGTCCCTTCTTGGAATAAACAATTTTAATAAATACAATTTAACACACATTCTAGCATTCACATTTACGAATAAAACACATTACACACGAGGTGTTGTCTTTCCAAATAGACAACCCTTGGCTTCACAAATGCACATAGGTTTAGGCTTGGTTCTCCGAATAGTTTCCATGGTCACATTGATTAGTTTTCCTACACATCTCACTTTCCACATTAGTAACCCCAAATAATCACATATAATATCAACATATGAAAAGAATACAATTCAGACACTTGGCATACAATTTCAATCATAACAATCAATTTATCATTTATCTAATAAAATCCACATAAAGCAATTTACTCAAAGGCATCATCATAATCCTTATGAAACTCAATCATTAATATGGCATGCATCCTTGTTTTCTAATATCATAATGAAGTACTGCAATTTCAGAGGTAGTTGACATATGTAATATCAAGATTATCCAATTAGTGGATCATATAGGATCTAAATCCATAACACGTCAAAATATGCACCGTAAAGTAAAATGATTCCATAACTTGGTTCAATTACTTTTCCCACTAATCTTGCGGTCTAGCATAGCCCATCCTATTGAATTATAGCATTTATTAATACAGTCAGCCATGGTCAACTAAGTTAACTAGAGCTTGATCGAGGAGGGGCTCTACAAACTTAAATCTAGAGTGTATAATAGGATCTCATGACACCTCCAATCAACTTGCCATTGGGATGAAGACACACTCAAACCTATGAAGCCAAGTGGAGTCAATGTCTGCTACCTAGAAACCTGTCACCACCAATACATGTAAAACAACATATACAATAACATACATAATGAAATAGGCAAACAAGTGAAGGGGAATTGCAATTTGATATTGTGCTCATGAATGAGTGGTATGGCATCTTCCCTAACACAAACGTAGAAGAAGACAATCACAACAACCAAGCACTTTCATAGTCATCATATCAATTACAACCATGTAGTGAGGCTACTACCTAATAAAATATTGTCAAATAACTATTAGAAAATATAAATCATATAAAATGAGTTCCTTTATATCATCAAATAGTAATCCATCATCACAATAATCTAGAAATGTCATCATCGACATGAGATCATAATGTCAAGTGCAAATATGATATGTCCATCATCAATAATGAAGCATCCAAATCATAAGTAAATCATGTTAGGATTCCCATAGATACTGAGAGGGGGGGGTGAATCAGTATCTAACCTGTTATAGAATTTTTTTAACTTAAAACATGTAGAGCATATTAATACTGTGTATCGGTAAGAAGAAAGTAATGCAATAAATAGAGATCAAAACAACTACATGAAAAACACACCATAACACAAGGATTTAACGAGGAAACCCAGTGTGGGAAAAACCTCAATTGGATTTGTGACCCATAATATTCACTTACTGGCCAATAAGAGAATATTACTACTACAAGAGGGGCCTGCACATGCAGGAAGGCCAACTTCCTAGAGCTCACTGCTCAAATACAAAATGGGAAGTCTCACTGACTTACAAAATGGATTATACAAATCCAGTATCTTGTAATGCTTCAAAATAGCATCTGTAATGCCAGATCCAGTACCGGTTTCTACTCTGCTTCTTACATAAACCCTTAACCTATAACTCGCATAATAGGTCTGCCTTATTTCACCTAATATATTCCTCTTACTTACTTACAAATGTTCTATAATGATCTCTCTTATATAAGAGTCATTTTACAACTTGCCAAGTCGGCTTACAATGATTTTACAAATAATAAACAAAATATATTACAAAAAAAACTCTTGTCAGCCTTTGTGCTGGTATGCTTCCTTTTACTGCCGGTGCCGATGATGTGAGTGTCAGTGTAGAGTCTGATCTTGCTAGAGCTAGTCAAATGTCTTGCCGATGTCATAGGATTGTAAGGTTGCCATCAATGACAAAACCTTCAATCACCTACAATGTCTCATTGGAGTGTGCATATGCCAACAATCTCCCCCTTTGGCATTGATGGCAACACTCGTGAGAAAATTTGAAAACTTGTAATCCAAAAATTGTGTACCAAAATATTACCAAAAATATGTGAGCTCCCCCTAAGCAGATAAGTCTTTTGCTGATTATTTTCTCATACTACTACTCCCCCTTTGGCATCAATGACAAAGGTTGTCAAGGTGTCAATAGAGTTGTAGTCTTCTGTCTCAACCTTGTAGCTGGGTGGTTACAATTTGAAAGAGATCCACCAAAACCAAATTTATGCTTTCCATAAACTTCTTATTGTCTTTTATTGCTGCTTTTGTTCTTTGAGATGTATCAATGAGTTGCTGCATATGCTCTATCGGTGTTTTCTATCCTTGTACTAATGCCTCAGATATTTCCTTTCTCAAGGATGCTAGATAGTCTAGTCTTGGACTCAGTTTTAGTCTCAGATTCTTAGCCTTGTTTATTAATCTTTCCTTTTCTCTCTCTAGCTTCAGTGACTCTTCCTCAAAACTAGTTATCTTTTGCTCAAAAATTGATAGTGTATCAGGTGAATTAACAAAATTGTCAGCAAGTTTATTTATTTCATCCTGTACCTTGCTCATTTTCTTATCTATGTCTACTATCAAAAAGTTTGTCTTGCAAGTATCTTTGTACAGAGTTTAAAATTCCTTCAATAAGTTACATAGTTCTGGTAGAAGTGTGTCAAACTCGCTAGTACACTTGTTTATTTGATCTTCAAAGAATTTCTATTTTTTAATTTCCAACCTATCTCTGAATGCTTGTTCCTTTATTTGATCAACTGTCACTGTGTTGTCAGTAATATAATTTGACAAAGTGTCAAGTTGACTCAAAGAATCCTTATTATCTATGTTGCATTTTGGAGCTATCATCCTCAAAATTGGGATTGTGTCATCTATAGCTTTATAAGCTTGTGAACTACAATCAGTTATTTTCTTCAAAGACTCTAAAAGAACTTCAGTTACATTGGTTGATTTGTAGCTTGTTAAGGAGGAACCAACATTTTGAATTCCGTCAGTGGAGGAAGTAACCATGCTTGTAGTGACCTTTGGTAGGTCAGTTTGTGTTTCCATTTCCTTAAGCAAAGGTTTATGTTTTTCTCCTATTGTTGGTGGCACTATTTCCACATGAACTTTTTCCTATTCCAGAGCCTATTGCTCTGCTTGTCTCTCTATCTGTGTCTTTTTCTATTTCCCTGTGCTATCATCTGCCAGTTTATCTTCAGTGTTAACAGTGTTGTCAGCTACCGGTGGCTCACTAGCCATGTCAGTTTTACCAGTTGTGTCTTTATCTATCACAATGTTGACCTTTTGAGTATCAACATCCACTGTGTATAGTACCTCAGGATTAGGATTAGTATCCTTTTGTGATACATCCATACTATCATTTGCCAGTTGGTCTTCTGTTGTTGTTACCGGTGTAGTAATCAAAGGTGGTGGGGATAAGTTATCTTTTACTTTGATACTAGGAGGTCCACCAACCTTTCCTTTACCCTTGTCTTTCTCCTTCTGATATACCTTTATTGGTTTGGGGTTCCTATACTCTTCCTATTTTTCTTTCTCAACAAGGAATATATCCCATCCATTTTCTGTTTCCTTTGTTACTTCATTCACTCTTCCAACTATTCACATACATCAATTTTTACATTGTCTTTAACCATATCATAAGCACTCTTAATGCATAAACTAGAAATGGAGTTAAGTCTGTTTGCATGAGTTGCTTTGTACCCTAAAATCATGCTAACAAATCTCACATTTATAACAGTCACATCATTAACCCTTAGAGACCTTCTATCTTATGTTGCATCAGTTAAGTTCATTACTAGGTCATTGGAGACCTTCTTAGTCTTGTCTAGTCTATTACCAGTGGAAGGTAACCATGTTACTGCTTTCACAAATTCTTTTGTAATTTTGTGAATTGAATCAAACCAAAAGAATGAACCATGTACCCTGCTTAAAACTATCCTAATCACCTCCTTGGGAAATTCAGGAATGCAGAGGATTTTAGTGAATCCTAGGGTTTCAACAACTTTATGTTCAGGTTTTATACATGTTTTTAATTTCTTTATCTCCTAATTCCTCTATGTTGCAATGAATGTATATTCTGAGATCTTCTGCAAAAACAACTCCTTTTGGAATTTGGGAAAAAGCACCTACATTGTCATCTTTCTTAGCTACCTCAGGAACTAGCTGAAATACGGGCCTAGGGCATTTTATAACCTCGACTACTATAGGATTTGCTATGAATTCAGGATGCCATGATGATAAATACCTTTTTCTGCCTTTGGATGGATTGATTGCTGAAATGATTTGCCTCTTTGCTCAAAATGTCTTAGCTCTAGAGATTTTGTGCTCTTCGAATGTTTGAATGCTCGGTGAAGTGAAATGGAGCCAAAACCACAAATTTATAATGTCGAACTGCCAACTACAACATTTAATGCTTGCCGGTTAAGTAATCACTTAACATTGTCTGCCAATATAGAAGTAAATTCAACTTCTTACCATCAACCGAGGGAATAATAGCATATGTCTCATTGATTGCCAAACCCTAAAGAAAATTTTCTTCAATTTGATGAAGAGCTTCCTGCCGGTGGAGTATTACTCTGTCCTGTCGATGAAGCACTACTTTGTCCTACCGATGGAGTGTTGATTGGTTCTACCAGTGGAGGAGTATTACCAATAATATTTAGGTCTGACTTTCTAATCCATTGTTTTGAGAATTCTTGCTTAACCTCTTCAAATTTTTCTTTTCCTTTTAAACTAGAACTTTTGTTGTCTTCTGGTGATCCTTTACTTATACAAAATTTAGCAATATGCCTAATCTTCTTACATGCATAACAAGTCACATTATTCTTTTGAATAGCTTTCCCATAACCTATGCCGGTTTGTGTTCTGCATTGATTAGATAAATGTCCAAATCTTCCACAGATGTAACATCTTATATTCATTCTGAAATTCTCAGAGTTATGACCAACTTTGTTGCATTTTGAACATTGACCGGTGGGTGCATTGGTGTTTTGATAGTTTCTATATCTACATTCATTTTCTCTATGACCATACTTATTATAGTTAAAGCATTTTCCATTGAATTTATAAGCATTAGGTTGCCTTACCGGTTTGCTATGATCCTATGTGTTTGCAATACTAGAGCTTTCACCAACTTCAAAGACAATTCCTAAAGTGTCACCTTTAGCTTTTTGATTCTTTAGCAAGTTACCAAGTTCCTCTGAGCTTTTCTTGAATTTCTCTTTATGTGGATTTGCAGTATCTAGTTCTCTTTCTAAGACTTCTTTCTGTCTCATCAGTTCATTGGAGTCATTCTGAGTGTGCATCAGATCTGTCTTCAACAAATCATTTTCATAGCTAAGTATTGTGTTCTCATTTTCTACATCACTTAGTCTTTTGGTCAAACCTTCTTCATTCTTCTTTCTATCTTCAATTTCTTTACAAAACCTCATAGTCATATCTTGCATCTCATTCTTTGTTGTCATGGTCTCTTGCTTCAGCTTGTTTATCATATCATTAAGAGTTTATTTTTCATCATTCTCATTTTGCATTTTCACATAATTCTCTTCTCTTGTTTCTTGCAATAGTAAGATTTTCTTGAAGTGCTTGAATGATATCTTGAGCAGCCTTTAGATCATCTTCAAGTTTGATGTTTTTTAGTTTCTCTGCATCATAGTCTAAGAGAGCTCCTTCCAGTTGCTTCATCAAATTTTCCATCTCTACCAGTGTCAAGATCTTCCTCAAGCTGTTAGGCTTTTGAAAATAGAGGACCAAGTTCTAATACCAATTGTTAGGATTCCCATAGATACTAAGAGGGAGGGGTGAATCAGTATCTAACCGGTTATAGAATTTTCTTAACTTAAAACATGTAGAGCATATTATTACTATGTACCGGTAAGCAGAAAGTAATGCAATAAACAAAGATAAAAACAACCACATGAAAAACACACCATAACACAAGGATTTAACGAGGAAACCCAGTGTGGGAAAAACCTCGGTGGAATTTGTGACCCACAATATTCACATGCACATGCAGGAAGGCCAATAAGAGAATATTACTGCTACAAGAGGGGCCTGCACATGCAGGAAGGCCAACTACCTAGAGCTCACTGCTCAAATACAAAATGGGAAGTCTCGCTGACTTACAAAATGGATTATACAAATCCAGTATCTTGTACTACTTCAAAATAGAATCTGTAATGCCAGATCCAGTACCGGTTTCTGCTCTGCTTCTTACATTAACCCTTAACCTATAATTCACATAATAGGTCTACCTTATTTCACCTAATATATTCCTCTTACTTACTTACAAATGTTCTATAATGATCTCCCTTATATAAGAGTCATTTTACAACTTGCCAAGTTAGCTTACAATGATTTTACAAATAATAAACAAAATATATTACAACAAAAAATCCTGTCAGCATTTATGCCAGTATGCTTCCTTTCATTGTCGGTGCCGGTGATGTGAGTGCCGGTGTAGAGTCTAATCTTGCTAGTGCTGGTGGAATGTCTTGCCAGTGTCATAGGATTGTAAGGTTGCCATCAATGAAAAAACCTTCAATCACCTAGAATGTCTCATTGGAGTGTGCATATGCTAGCAAATCCATACACACCTGTCAAAAGCATCACAAGGTAGTCTAAGCTATATCAATATAGTATGTTGATGCACAAAAGAAATATGAATCAGGGAGGGGCATTACATTAAATCCACTTATTTCTATATGTTTCTCATTACAATCATCCTTTATTTATAATAATATTTGAAATAAGAAGTCTCCACAATTTGAAATAGGTCTACACTAAAAATTCCTATGGTGGAAAGGAATGACAGGTGGACTACACCACAATGTGCTAGATTTGGAAAAATGATATGTTATCCATACACCACAATCAATAGAGCAAAAAATAGAATATTCAAGGTCAAACAGACCTCAAATGACCATATCCATAAGTACTACTCCAGAGCACATCATCTCATCTTGAATCAGAATAACAAAGATAAAGACATGAACAACATAAATCCAAGATATCATCATCAAAACCAGAAATGCAGAGAATAGCGGAGCACTACTAACATTGTCAAATACTATCATCACTGAGAAAACTTCAAACTACAATTTTCAAAGCTCCAAATCATAAGAAAGACATCCCAAGGCAACATCCAACAATGTACCAAACCTACATGACTACAACTGCAACATATAAGAAATGTGGAACACAAACTAGTAATGACTAAAACATAGAGTCAATATGTTGACATCAATAACCATACTGACACACTATCAACTTCACATTTCCAACATGATATTGTTCACTTAACACAATGGTTTAAGGAAAATTTCATGATCAAAAGATCTTATTCATTTCAATTGATTTATTCATTGCACTTGAAGACAATATGTTCTTTTGGCTGCTATGCAATCCTTTATATCTTTCTAAAATAGTGAGTCTCAGTAATGTAAATCTCTTGTATATTTCCCTTAAATTGTGTTCCCTAGTCTTACAAGTCCATTCAAGCATAGTGATCCCCTTGAAATTGAGCGTAAAATATTGTAATTAACTATTCATACTCTAAGTATGATTCTCACCATGTTTTTTCCTTGTTGAAGGTTGTCCATGTAAATCTAGTGTTCATATGTTTATTCTTCTTTTCACTTTCATGTTTCATAATTGCAATAATAAGTTAATTGTGGTTTTAAGTTTAAGAAATTAAAAGTAAAGTATGTTTAGGTCGAGACTGATTCACACCCACATCTCAGTACTATGGTGTGTTCAATATATTATTATTATGTTTACTTTTGTTTACAACTTAGGTTAACATTTATTATTTTTAGGGCCCCCTCTAACCACAACTGGGATAAATTAAATTTTGATGGCTTAGCTAAAGTGAACCTAGGTTAGGTGGGAGGGGAGGAATCCTAAGGGATGAGAAAAGCGTGATGATTTTAGTTTATGTTGTTAATTTGGGGGTCCAAACTTCTAATTATGTTGATGTGGTAGATGATGACCATGGTATTTTGTTGGAAAAAGATAAAGGTTACACCAAAGTGTTTATAAAAGGTGATTCCCAAAATACCATCATGATGTTGAATGACCAAGAAACTTGTGAGGCCCTACCCCGACTCAGTCTAGCATTTCAGTGATTTTTATGTTGAGACTATTATGGATGCTTTATTTTTATGCCTTATGGATTTAGAACTTATATGATTTGGATAACATTGCTATATGTTCATGCTTCATGCTTTATGATATAGAACTCTACTTGATTTTTGAATAGGATGAATTTGCGATGATATATGTCATTATTGGATTTGCAGGACTTTACTATGATGATAGAAATAGGATGTATGTTTTATGTGTGGATCAAAATTAAGAGAATTGTGATAATTGCTTATGTGGATTTGTTGGATATAAACTGTATTGATTTGATTAAGTGTATATTGGTTGTAGAGTGTTTGATGTGTATTCTTAATCATGTGTTTTGTATTATATGAGGTTATTTGAAATTACTAATGTGTAATTGAGATGTGCAGGAAAATTATCCATGTGACCATGGAAATATTATGGAGAACCAAACCTAGACCTATGTGCGTTCGTAAAACCAGGGTTTGTCTATTTGGAGAGACAACACCCCATTTGTATCGTATTTTATTCGTGAAAGTGATTGTTGCATGAATGTTAAATTGACTTTTGTTTATTTGTGTAAATCCAACAAGAGACAAGATTTCATGTATAATTTTGTAAAAGTATTTTCTTTGTGTCACTTGACACATGTTTTGATTTATGTTTGAGTTTTTAAATTTGTCTCTTGGAGGGAGTTGTTTAACTATAGCTTTTTCAATTAATTTAATATGATTCCATAATTGCCTTGAGTAAAGAATCTTTGGGATGGTCAACTTAAGTTTGACCCGAAAATTAACTTCAAATGGGTTTAAAAAGGGCTAAATGGACACCTAGGGGTAGTCTAATAGGGTTTCCTAAAGCCCATAAGGTATACCTAAGGGTTAGGAGTAATTTTAGGAATGTATCAACTCTCATGTGACCTTTTTGACACCTTAAAAAGTGACTTTTCTAAGTTGTACGAAAATTGAAATTAGAAGGATCATCTAAGTTGTAAACTTTCCTTTTAGATGTGAGATCCCTTTCTCATTTTCTCCTACCTTTCCTTTTCAGTTTTAGAAACTTGTGAGAACTCTCACTAGGGTCTTCTTAAGAAAGAATGAGAGATTTTGTGGGTAATCACCCACTCTCCATTTTTGGAGACAAGGAATTTTGAAAGGAAAAAGATAGATTTTGAATTAAGAATTTGGCTAAGTGTAGAAAGGAAAGACTTGTAGAATTGGGCTGCTCATCCTCAACAAAACTAGCATACCCTTGGGCAGTTGAAGGTTGGTTTCACCTTACTTGTAATGTATTTTCATATTGAATGTTATATTGAAAGAATATCTTGTGTACAAAAAAAAAGTCTAGTTTCCTTGCATGATTTCCCTCGGAAAATTATTGTGTTTTATGTTTTACTTTTGTATGGCATTTTATGTGCTTTGGGAGTAATCAAGGCCTCCTACTCTTGGGAGAGAGGATGGTCTTGTGGGTGGTAGAAGTGATAGCCCTCGAGTGAGAGGCTCTCGTTATGAGAGTGATCACAAGGGATTTTATGTGACCCTTGCTACATGGCCTGTTTATGCATTGGGGGTCATAAGGAGGAGAATAAGGCATGAATACCTTGGGGGGCATAAGGAATGTGGGGTTTTTATACTTATGATGTATATGGTTTTCCATGAGGTGGCTCTATGTTTTACCATACTTTCAGTCTCCTCAGGGTACTTGGTCCACTACCAGCCTTGAAAAGACATCACAATGTGTGTTGCAGTGTAGCCCTGGGATTGGGAATGTGTTGTGTTTGTTTTCCCCTTGTTTACTGTGTGTGCATGTGTGTAATCCTGTCTAGGGCTTGGTTCTCCAATCTTGGGGGTGGCTACTAGTTAGCCTAGGCTGGGAGGTGAGCACTCCATGGTCATATCCTTTGATTATTTGCAAGTTGTTGAAAAGAAAGAATTAGGACAAGTGGAAATTCGATGGAGTTATTTGTTGCAGAAATCTATTTGGAAATCTATTTATTATTTTGTTTAAAAGTCCTCATTTATTAATAATGAGAGATCCATTTGTAAAGTGACAATAAAGACTTGTGAATATGTTCTAAAGATATGTAATATTTATTTATGCTATATTGCAGAAAAGAAATGATTATTTCTAGTTTTGGGTCCTAAAGTTTTGAGATAAATATTTGTTGTGTATAGGATGTTTTGAAAAGAAAGAAATGTATTCATTCCCTTTATGCATTTAAAATCAAGATATTAGGAGAGGAATGGAATAGATCTACCTGCATGTAGTAGGTTGGGAAATAAAATAAAATCTAATGGTTAGATCTATACATAGAAATGCCATATTTAGTTTTATTTAAATCTATCATTTTGTTTATTATAGAAAATAACAATCAAAATTTATTATAGTCTTTTCTAAAGTTTTATTTTACTCTAGATTTATCTAGTTGCTATTAAATTTATTAAATTTTGTCATTTATATAGTTGCTGTTAAAATTATTAAATACTGTCATTTGTTTATGTATAGAAAATAAAATCTATAGTTAAAAAGAATAAAAGAAATAAATAAAAATTCTAGCGTTGCTATTCTAAGTGATTTAATTCTTCTTTTTATATATTGCTGAAAGTAAATCAATATTTAAATAACCTAACTATTTCTACTTGGCAACTAGGATATTAATAAAAAAGGGAAATAAATAAAATGATCAAATTGCAGAAAATATTTAATCTGTTTTAATTGTTCAAAATAAAAAATAATTGCATGAAAGGAAATTGCCCTAGATTTGATAGTATATATATATATACACATACAACTAAATTATTTGCATGCATAAACACATAAATGAATTTTATTTCTTACAGTTAAATAAATAAACTTGTTTGATTAAAATAAATATAAATATATATATTTGTTTATATATATATTTATAAATATATACATAAATATGTATATATATACAAATACCTATATATATATATATATAATCTATTTATATATATATATATAATTTATATTATTTAAATTAAACAAAAAAAAAACTATTTAAAACTCTTTTTAAAAAAAATAAAATAAAAAAAAATATGGAGGGGGTCGGCGGGCCAAACTCTGTGCATTGCACAGTGGGCGGCCATGGCTGGTGCCACTGTGGGCATCCATAGTGGATGACCCAAGGGCCACCACTATGGGCAACCACAGTGGGTGCCACCACTGCGGCCGTCCACAGTGAACGGTCTGAGGGTTGCTACTGTGGGCGACCGCAGTGGTCGCCGCCACTATGGTAACCCACAGTGAGTGGCATTGCTCACGGGCAACCCCATCGCCTCTCCTATGTTCAGCCCTCCTCTGCCCTGCATAACACTAATGAAATAAAAATATATATAAAACCCTAGCCCGGGTAGGGCTAGGGGTAAAATAGAAAAGAGTAAGGAAATAATAAAATAAGAGGTATTTTATAATATTCATTCCTAATTAGGGTTTGCTTGAAGAATTTAGAAATATGAGGTAAATATTATAGTATTAAAATAAATAAATATATATATATATATATATATGGAGTTTGACAATATAAGAGAATAAGACAGATTTAGATTTAATATTTATTTAAGTGTTTTTAATTTATATATGTTTTTTTAATAAACATATGGTTTTAATTAAGGAAGAAAATGAAATGTTTAAATTTAAATTACTTATGAAGTTTAACCTTTTAGAAATTTTATAATAAATTGAATTATTATAGGTCCACCTAAATATAGGTATTTGATGAGATTAAACTTTATAGAATGAATTTTCATTATAATTATAATTGACCCTTTAATCGATTTAGTTTATTCTTATTTTAATTATCGTTAAAATAAAACATAGACTTTTATAAACTAAGTGTCAGAACTAATTTAATTAGTTCTTAAAATAAATTATTGGCTATTGGAGATTACTTTTATCTGTGTCAATTAATTGATTAAGTTAGTTTATTGAGTAAAGTCGATAAGATAATAAATTAAATCCTTTAGTAATCCACATTTAATTCTAAATTATTCTCATCTACTTGAGTTAGTGTTTAAGTTAACTCAAACATAGTTAAGACAAAATATGTTAGATCATTTCATATTTGCTAATTTAATGTCTTAAGTTGTGATTTAAAAAAAAAAAATTATCCCGTTCGTGCCCAAAAGTTTGGGCATGACAAAACCCTAGGCTAGTTTGAATGTGACCTCTTTAAGGAATATCACTTAAATATGACGAGCCTTAAATAGTTCTCACCAACACATATCTTCAAGGAAAGAAACACATAATCAAGTATGTTGGTAAAATTGGGCTCTTACATTCATAACATTAAAATATCATGGACCAATTTTCACAATCTCCTAAAACATCTGTGTTCTACACTTTCCAATGATAGTAAATTTTTCATCACCTCTAATGTTAGAGGAAGTGTCAATATCCCCCCTACAATAATGGCTTGCACATTTGGTATCTCACAAATTAATAATTGCCTAGGGTTGGATGTGACCTTCCCTTTCGTAGATCTTTGATTTCTAATTATTTTGTCATTTATGTCTACCTTTAACTTTTGGTGTTTTCCTTTCATCCACATATTTGTTTATCTTTTTATATTATTGGTTTTGATTATATGCATTACTTATTGGCCATGGGTAGAGATTTGACTCAAGTGGAGCACAACAGTTTTGTTTCTCTTAGAAATGACTAGGAACTCTAATATATTATTGAACAAGGAAATTTTGTATCATATATTAAAGGCACAATAGTTTTAGAATAAACAATGAACAACTAAGAGGGGGGGGGGGTGAATCAGTTGTTAACAGATTATAACTTTTAATTCACAATACAACCTTAAACAAATCAAGTACCGATAAAGTACATACAGATGCTAGTAGGAACAGATACCGGTAAACAATACAACTTAACAATTAACCAGATAATCAATGCAAAGCAACCATGCCACATAACACCATGATATGTACGTGGAAAACCTAGAAAGGAAAAAACTACGGTGGGGAGTGTTGTTCTCCATTTTCAAAACTTCTGTTTCTTCTCTTTAAAAGTGAAAGCTACTGCCTCTGTGCTGCAATGGAAGAGAACAACAAAAAGTTTGAAATAAAGACAACAATATGAGGTTCCAAATGAGGAAACCTCCTACACTTTAAGCCTTTAAAATCTTGGGAAAGTGAACCCTTTTAAGACTATTTTCTTACAAAAATAGCAAAAGGTTTACTGAAAACCAGTGTAAATTCCTGTAAACTTTCCTTTTTGACTGGTATAACTAAAACATAAATGAAAAGTTGATTTGATATTTTGAAAAGGATCACAAAATTCACCTAAAAACCAACAAGTAAACCAGTGCCTTATCTAGGCAATAGAGTTATCTACATCAGACTGCAACCTGACAAAAGAAACTTGTACACAAATCACAAGTTCCTGATCTAACAACTCTAAATATGCCTGACATATACATAGTCCTAATCTAAACCAGATGGCATCATCAAATCTACACTAAAATTACTGATATCAATGACTTTGTATAAAGTATATTTATATTTTCCTCCTTGAGAAAAAGACTAAAAACAACTTCATTAGATGCCTAGCAAATCATTCAAATAAACAATCCTTGATTATTTAAATAGAATAAACATCAGTAC
Source organism: Cryptomeria japonica (assembly GCF_030272615.1). Lineage (NCBI taxonomy): Eukaryota > Viridiplantae > Streptophyta > Pinopsida > Cupressales > Cupressaceae > Cryptomeria > Cryptomeria japonica. Next base: position 259,372,570 of record NC_081414.1, on the reverse strand, counting down.
AATGACATAGAGACAATACAAGTTTGAGTTTAAATTTTTTGGACTGTATATTTCATTCCTTTGTCAAAAAGTTTACGAGTACATCATATCTGACTTAGAAATTGCTAAGAAATAGGCCTGCATTGATTTTGCCAGAGTTTAAATACAAAATTTGTGACCCCTTTTCTAGGTAGCCTTGGTATCCTTTTATATAAATCAAGATGCAACAAGCTTCAGACTACCTAGAAGAAAACTCTTACCCTAACTGTCATTTACTCCAAAAGTTACATTGTTGTGTCATTGTAGTTGGGGGAGAAACCTAACATTCTTTCTAGGATGCATGCTTCATTAATTCACTGGGCATTCATTTGGAAAATGGCCGAAAGGGTAAGTTCCTATTACCCAAAATCAGTTACAACCACCAACAGCTTCATAATGCCAGTGTATTATCTCGTGTTATAGCATTGATGGGTTTCACCTAAGAAAACACACAACCACGCACCATTATGTTCTTTGCAAATCTCCCTGGATACCTCTCACCAACTTTTCACTTCAAAACAATGCCGGATGGAACTTGCACACCTCTGCCATTAATTTTTTTAAATTTTGGGGCCAACGGACTAGAAAGGCCTTCCTTCTTAGCACTTTTCCTTTAGTCACTATGTCGCGGATTTTAAAGTTCGGATGTGTTTCCATTGTGGTATAGCGAGAGCCATCCGATCATGGAAAACTAGCACGCCCTTTAACTTACCTGAGTAATCCACTTAGAATGGGCCCCACTACTTGGTTCTTCTTTCATGCTCCGCCACATGGTATCCCTTGATTGGCTCCGGGGTCCCTATCCTGCCACCTCAGCACAATGTGGACTCACCACCAGAATGAAGCTCTTCCTTTTCTTTTCTTTGTCACTGATCTATGATGATTATTCATCATGCATCTCTGTATAGCGGATTAGCGACCACTGTTGGATCCTTTCCAAACTACCCATTGTTTATCTTTCCTCCAAACTGCTCTTTTGTCGGGTCCCACCACTTGGTCACCAAGTTGTGCTACTTAGCCATCGAGCATCTTTCCATTGCGACATGGTGACCACCATCGGATCATCCATCTAGCCATCAGATATTTCTTGACTTTCCCACTCCTTAATTCACCTAGACTACTCTTTCTTCTAGCGGACCCTCCATGTGTCACTTCCTGATATGCACTGAGTATCCAGCCTACTTGCCACCTTAATCACCACGTCATCAGTTGCTGATCCACGATGATTAACGGGCGATCATTTTTTCATTGCAGAACAACAAAGGCTATCAGATCGACTCAAACTTGCTCAACCCTTAACACCTGAACCACTCACCTTTTCCGCATGTGCTTTGTCACCAAGTCGCGGTGAGCATTTGGTGATTATCTTTCTATCATGACACATCAACAGTTGTCGAATCTTTCTTGATCACCGTTGATCTTCCTTAAACTGGTCGACCTTTAGCTTCTCTGAATGGCTCTCTATTATGCCACAGTGTCACCACGTGTGAGCCATTGGTTTGCTCATGAGATCCGCCTAGGCACCACCGGACCCACCGTTTCACTTTGGTTTGTTCGGCACCAGTCTTTCGGCTAAACTTCCTCCCTCGGCGAGCCATTCACATACCTCATCGAACCTGTAGTTTCATCGATGCCTTTATTTTATCGGTGGGACCAATTCGGATTTTTTTGATTTACCTTATGTCGATGGAACAGATGCCTTCGATGAGACCATTTAGAGATCCATTGTGTTCAAGGTTTGTTCAACATTCATTTTGATGACATGCCACCTGTTTTGTTGCGTGTCACCATGTGGCACCTTATGATTTGCTCAGAGTCCACCTTGGCACCACCTAGCCTTCCACTCACTAGTCACCAAGTTGTGGCGATTAACAGTTGAGCACTTTCACATGGCAGTATAGCAATGGTCGTTTGATCATCTGCAACCTACTCACTCATTATTTTTCCCTTTTACTGTAGAATTTGGCCACCTTGAGATTCGCATGCACGCGGGGTCCACTGGGCCATGAGCAACTTCTTGCCAAAAGCCCATAAGCTTTGACACTAAGGATATATGTGGCTGTGCATTTAAATACTAAAATGCTCCTCCCCATGGCCAATGTGGGATAAATGGTCTACGTCTGGGCCTTTCCATCGAGTCATCGAGATAACATTAAATAGCTCCTTCCGATAGCCGATGACTTACTCTAGTTTTTCCACTTTTCTATTAGGCATCGGTGTAGGGGAGAACCTTACCTGCTGATACCCAATACAACCGTTCCATGCCTATGCTTTCTCATCAGGGCAAGTCTTGCCGATCGGGGTAGGTCTTGCCGATAAGACAAAAATTCAAAAACTATAACAAACAACCTCAGATTCACCAGATTTTTATGAGTCCCAACAGTGGCTCTGACTGGGGATGGTTGATCCCTAGATCAACAGAAGAATTTAGTAAAAACTCTAGAACGCAAACCAACAAAACCCTAATAAATTTTTTTTAAAATATATACAGCCTACAATTACTATGCATGGGCTGAAATAGATCAAAAAAAGTAATATTTCAGGAATTGTCCATGCACTGGAAATTCCTGTATGTTGCCATTCATTCTTTGCAAGAAGTATGAATCCTTTCCATTGATATCATAAACAATTAAAGGGCCTATCCATAGTGATTCAAATTTCTTATGCTTGCCTTTGTCTTTGTATTTTGCATTCCATTGCAACACCATGTCACCAATCTAGAACTTTCTTGCACTAGTCCTTTTATAAAAAAGGTACTTTGACTAGAATTGAAGTTTCATATTCCTCTTATAGGTTGCAGTCCTCATTTCCTCTAGCTCTACTAACTGAATCATTATTTCTTCCATGGGCTCAGACATTTCTAGTTCTTAAATCTACAAAAAATGGTAAACTGGAAGCAAATTATTCATAGGTAATCTGGCTTTCACTCCATAAAATAGCTCAAAAGGGGATGTACCAATGGCCCTTTTTATAGTCACCCTGTCAGCCCATAAAGCTAACCTGAGCTTTTGATCCCAGGACCTTTTATTTTCCTCTAGGATCTTCTTGATTATGTTGAGGAGACTTTTATTATTCGATTCTGCCTGGTCGTTTCCCTACGGGTGGTATGGTGAAGAGTATGACATAATAATCCCATCATTAGCACAAAACTCTGCAAACTCCTCAGACCTGAAGCATAGAGCGTTGTCCATGACTATTTTAGCTAAAACACCAAACTTTGTCACTATATTATCCATCAAAAAATTAATGACTACCTTACTAGTGGCCTGTATGGTAGGTATGGCTTCAATCCACTTGGTGAAATAGTCTATAGCCACCAGGATCCATCTATGACCCCTTCTTGATTTATCTATTATCTCTCCAATAAAATCAATGCCCTATTGAACAAAAGGGGCTTCAACTATAACATAATTCAAAGGCAAAGCACCAACATACTTTAGTTTAGAAGAAAACCTTTGACAAGGATCACATTTTTGAACAAATTTTATGAGCATCCTTGAACAAAGTTGGCCAATAATACCCTTCTTAGATTATCCTACCAGCAATAATCTTAGTTGAATAGTGGCCTCCATGCACCCCATTGTGGATCTCTTTTAGAACCTTCTCAGCTTGGAATTCATCCAGGCAAAGCAGTAACATCCCATCACCATTCCTCCAATATAGGTCTCCCTAAATAAGAACATATTTTTGTGATTTTAACTGTAATGTTCTCATCTGGTTGTGTGTCATACCTTCTGGACATGAGGCATTCTTCAAGAAGTATACCACATCTAAATACCATGGTTGCCTCTTGATACTAGTGATTAGGACTTCCTTAGTTTCAACATTATTAACATCAACAATAACCAGATTTGATTCAGCCATCAATTTTGCAAGGCCTAATCCTCTTACCAGTTTGGTGATCTTGATCTCTAAGTCAAACTCTTGTATTCTAGTTATTCATCTCCATCTCTTTCCAATTACTTCAGACTGGGACAAAATGTCTTTCACAACTACATGTGGTAAATAGGCTACAATTCGAGCCTTTACCAGATAAAGCCTAAATGCTTTTACGGATTTGACTAGAGAATATGCTTGCTTCTCCATGATTTCATACTTTAACTCAGCAGCTTGTAAAGATTTGCTATGGAAAGCAATTGGATGTTCATATCCTTCATCATCCTTTTGAAGCAGAATTGTGGCTACTGTGTGATAAGAGGTGAAAGAAAATAATGAGAAAGGCTTACTATAATCAGGGGATCTTAGCACTGGCACTTCCTAAATAGCCTTCTTAAGTCAAAAGCCTGTGTAGCTTCTTCATCCCAAGAAAACTTTGCATCTTTTTTAAGTAATTTAACGATAGTCTTAACGATTTTAGAAAAGCTAGCTATAAATCTCCTAACAAATTTCACCCTGCCCAAGAAAGACTAAATCCGTTTTACATTCTTTGGATGAGGTACATTATTTATAGCTTCAATCCTTTCAGGGTCTATTCTAACCCCTCCCTTGGAGATAATATGCCCTAATAATTTTCCTTCAGTCACTGCAAAATGACATTTTTTTGGGTTCAAGGATACACCAAACTCTAGAGCCTTGCAAAATATAGGAGTTGAGAAATACAACCCCATAGTAGCCTGAAGATCTTCTGCAAGCCGAATAACCTGTTACAAGGAGAAGCAATGAAGCAAAATTGAAGAACATACAAAACACAAGAAAAATATTCTCAAAATATGAGAGCTCCAATTCACCAAAAATGTATTGTGAAAGATAATACAATGAAAAGAAAAATTAACCTCTAATAGGTCAAGAAACCTTAAAAAGGGAAAACCCTAGGCTTGCACATAAGAATTAATTATATGCACCTAATGTTAGCTTAAGTGTAAAAAGATAATTGGGAACTTAAAGAATTAAACAAATAATGTTTAATTAGTCAAGTAAAGACCCAATTACTCTAACACCCCCCCTTAAGCTAGACTTAGGGAGAAGCTAAAAACCTAGAACAACTACTGAAAGCATGAAAGATGGGTCCCGACAACAAGGCCTGATCAGGTACCCAAATACAATGAAATCTCTATAAAATAGAGACAAAGGAGAAAACCTACTGGGAAAAAACTCCTCTCCAAAAAGAGATAAAAGAACATGCTGAAAGAAGAAGAAGGAAGGAAGGCCTCATAAATACCCCCCAAGGACAACTTCCTTCACCCCAATCATAGAGCGCAACTCAAGATAGCACGGCGATGCAAAAGGTTTCATGAAGATGTCTTCAACCTGCTCAAAAGTGGGAATGTACTCCAGAATGAGAACACCATCCTGAATCAACTGATAGATGAAATGCATGTGGAGCTCAATGTGCTTCATCCGCTGATGCTCTACCAGGTTGTGGGAAATATGAATAGCACTCTGATTGTCACACCAAAGAATAGTGGGACTATCAGGAGGAAAACCAAACTTAGTCATCAACTGTTGAAGCCATAAGATCTCCTGACTAGCGAGCACAACAGCGCGGTACTCAGCCTCTATAGATGATAATGCATGAGCAATATGCTTCTTGCAAGACCATGTGATAGGACTAGAGCCAAGACAGAAAACAAAGCCAGAAGTAGACTTCTAATCAGTGACATCACCAGTCCAATCTGAGTCAGTGTAGCCAACAATGTGAGGTTCCCTTGATGTGTAATGAATGCCATGAGAACTAGTGCCCTGAATGTACCTCAAAATACATTTGGCAGCTTGCCAATGACTCTCATGAGGATCATGGGAGAATCGAGAGACAAGACCAACCGCAAAGGAAATATCAGGATGGGTGTGAGTCAGGTACAACAAACTACCAACCAACTGCCTATAAAGTGTAGAATCGATTGAAGGAGTGGGACAAGCTATAGTCAAAACAACCCCTGACTAAAATGGAGTGGGAGTAGGCTTGCAATCAAGAATGCCAAAGTGCTGAAGCATGTCAAGAGTATACTTCTTCTAGTAGAGAGAGATCCTATCAGAAGACTGAATCACCTGAAGACCAAGGAAATAGTGCAACAGACTGAGATCTATCATCTCAAACTGATCCATCAAGTCATGCTGAATATGCTGAATCATAGATGATGAGCTACCCGTGATGAGAAGATCATCAACATATAGCACAAGAATCAAGATGTCACCCTCAAGAAGCTGAATGTAGACGGTGTGATCAAAATGACTATGGGAGAACCTAATGGAGAGCAAGAAAGAGTCCATCTTCTCATACCAAGCCCGAGGGGCCTGTTTGAGACCATACAATGAATGCCAAAGTCTGCAAACCAAAGAACTACACTGCACAAATCCCTGAGGTTGTTCCATGTAGGTTTCCTCCTATAGATCCCCGTGCAAGAAGGCACTCTTCACATCCATCTAAAAAATAGGCCAACACCGAGAAGCTGCAAGAGATAGTACAAAGTGAATGGAATTCATCTTGGCAATAGGGGCAAATGTTTCAGAGTAATCAATACCCTCAACCTGTGAAAAACCCTTCACAACAAGATGTGCTTTGTACTTATCAATGGAACCATCAGCAACATATTTAGTGCGATACAACCAGCGACACCTAACCATCTTTATGCCCTTAGGAAGTGGACAGAGATCCCAAGTATGATTCCTCATCAAAGAAGAATACTCCTCCATAGCACAATCCCACTCAGGGTGACCTTTCGCCTCTGAAAACTTTTGAGGATCATCTAAAATTGCATGACTTAAAAGACTGGAACCCACTGTATGAGAACAAGTGCGACGAGTATCTAAAGGATCACCAACCATAGGACCTGCCGCCTCAATAGTAAGGCTAGCCCACTTGGGCATCTGAGGTGGAGTAGGTGGAGGTGTGGATGGTGGATCATCAGCACCATCATCATAATCAACTTCAAAAAGATCCTGAAGGGGTACAGTGGCCAGAGTAGGCAGAGGAGTAGACACTGGAGTTGGGGTATCCACTATGGGAAGACGCTCATCAAACTAAACATCTCGTCGAAATAGGACCTCTTTAGAATCAGGATCAAACAGCCTATACACCTTAACATCCTCACAGTAGCCAAAAAAAATGTGTGGTCGGTGTTGGGAGTATTTAAAATCGAGTCAAAGTTTGTAGGCCTATTTCAAATTTTTGCTCTGCATGTCATAAAAGTACCTAAATAAGTCAATTTGAATGCCTAGTTAGCAAGGGGGTAAAATGGAGCCGGTTGATCTTTGAAGGGTAAGGCTCGGGATTCATGTCCCACACCTTTCATTTGGCCTATTCAATGATGTGCAACTTTCAGAAGTAAATTTGGATAAGCTTATGAGGTACCCAGTTTGAGGGGTGAGCTGGAAGTGCATTTTAGGCACAAATGTAGTTTTTACTGAGTAGCCTACTTTGAGAGATTACATCTTTTTCCCTATTGATCGTCATGGAGAAATTAAAAGTGGATTCAATTGTACATATTAATGTGAGTCAGACTGCAAAATTTTAGGTCTTGACGAATCCATTTGCTTAGTTTTTGAAGCCAAATCCGTTTGCAGTTTCTATGTTTTGGCAAGTCCCTGTTTCGACAGCTAGTCGGAGCCCTATTTCACATAAGTGTAAAATTTGCCTCAGTAAGCGTCATGTTAGAATTTTTGTTCCAAGCTAATGTTTGTATAAATTATGAGCTTCGTTTCAAATTTCAAGGCTCTACCAATCCGTTTGATCGGTTTTCAAAAGAGCTCATTTTACCATCAAATTCAGTTATCCGCACTCCAGTGTTATATCAGTTAATGTAGCCATTTTGGTGAGTGTGCTGTTTGAATCCTGTCAGTTTGGTGATCAAAATGAGAATCCAAAGATTTAATATGTACTTCAAGGTACCTGTGTTTCAAATTTGAGGGTCTACGGAGGTCGTTTGTTATTTTTAAGAAAGGCATCATGTGTTGCAAGAACATTGACTTCATCAAGTCCGCAGTGTGTCGACAAAGTTAGTTGGGCATTTTTGAAAATTAATGTCTCTTCTCTCGGGAATCATCTTGAGAAACCATTTAGTAGAAGTCATCCTTGTATATCAGAGTATACGCCTGTCAGATGGCGAGCTCCAGAAAGGTGTTTTGACATGTTTGAAAATTACGTCTTCGCGATTAAATGCGAAAATTGTGGCGTAATTGCTTGAAGGTTGTAAAATGCAGATTAATGATACAAAAATGGTGCCGATCGATTCCAAAGGTGTTTTTGAGGCTCCTGAAGCATTTTGAAGGGAAAGCATTGAATTGTTGTTTTAAATCATATGTTATATGATTTAAGAATAAAAGAGAAACATTTAGAGGAAGAACGAGCAAACAAGAGGAGGAGAGGAACTGGAAAGAACAAATGAATTTTGTTCCTCTATTGACCGATGGAAGGCTCCAGCAGATGCATTGCCAAGTCAAAATGGTAGCAATATCCCTCTCCATGGTGGTTAACCCAAGCGTGTACAAATCAAGCAAATGCAATAATAGCAGATGTAGCTGCATTTGAGGTGCTAGAGGAAAAGTTGTTTGGTGAAGAGTCTCAAGTTTAAGCATTGTTCTAGGTTTGCTGCTAGACAAGAGCAGGCAATTTTTCTTTCTTCTTGTGAAATCCTGAATAGAGCTTGGGAGGAGACGCCCAGTATTCCAAATAACAATGACAATACTTATTTTCGTTGGAGTAAGTATGAAGGCATAGTATTTATCACATTCCCTTCCTTTCACATAGGAGATTTCACTGCTAGTGATACCTCATATGAATGATGTAATATTAAGAATGAGAACAAGTTCTTCTCTGACCATCTCAAGGATGATTCCGATCAACCGACTCTTGTTCACAAAGGAGCTCTCTACAAATTCCTTGATCTTATGAAAAGATCAGACTCGGAAACCCAGATGAAGCAATTTTCGGAATAGATTAAGGAATAAAAAGTGGAACAACTAGTTATATTCATGGGTAATTCTATAGGAGGTGCTATGGCAACACTAGCTACAATCTGCTTTCTGGATAAGAGGCTGAAAAATATCTATCCTTTGTGCATTACATTTGGCTCTCCTTTGGTGGGAAATGCTGCTCTTAGAGAATGAATTGGGTCCCGAGATTGGCTTGGAAGATTTTTTCATGTGGTTTCAAAACATGATTTTGTTCCTCGCATGCTCCTTGAACCCTTTGAATCAATTGCACTCCATTTGAATTCAATTTTCTCTCAGGGAGAGATAATAATGGGCAATGATTTTGATCCTATACAAGCTTGTAGGGAACTTCTTGACAATGTCAAGTGCCTTGGAAAGTCTAGCCCATATAAACCTTTTGGTATTTATATGATCTGTTCAACCCAGGGAGTAGCTTGTATTGAGGACAGTCAAGCTACCTTGGAGATGCTAATTTTAACTTTACAAAGCACTGAAGAAAATGGTATTGCCGATGCATTGATTTCAGAGCACAAAAGTTATGGTGATAAGTTGAAAAATGTTTTTGAAAGTGGATACTCAACAAGAGCTTTGAACATCTTCTCAGAATCCTCCGTTGAGACGAGAATAGCACTGCAACTAGAAGCCATGGGTTTTCAGACTTTGACTAAATCTGCATTTGATGCCCTAAAAAAGGCTGCAGATTTGAAAAACAAGCATGACATGGACATTAAGGACCTAAATTCAAAGCTGAGAGAGAACTAAAGTAGACTGGCAGAGCTGGAATGGTACATTAAAATAGTATCTAAGGGCAACAACTGTAGCTCCTATGATGTTTTCAGGGACCTGGGCGAAAAGAAAGATTTTCATATTAATTGGCATAGAATGAATCTAGAAGATTTCTAGGATAAAATTATTGATATGGTGAAGAATCAGCAATTGCCCAATGACCTCCGATACCAAAACAAATGGATCAATGCTGGAACTGCATACAGAAGACTTGTAGAGCCCCTGGACATTGCAGACTTCTATCATCTGCACAGCGATAGGGGAAGCTATCTCTCAATTAAGAACAGGCCACTCTATCATAGGGTTCTCAAAAAATGGCCAGATGACAAAAACCAAACTCGCATTGAAAGAGGTAGAGGGACGAAAAAGACTAGCACAAAGTTTGCATCCTTAACTGAGGACTCTCGCTTTTGGGCTCGTGTAGAAGAAGCTGATAAAGACTTGACAAATCTCTGGCGAGAGAAAGAGCAAACTGTCATTGCCCATCTCAAGAAAAGCCTCAAAGATTTTGAAGCTTATGTGTCGAAGATGATCGAGGACAAAAGTATTTCCATGGAGGTTTTCTTTGAAGAGAGCGGCTTCATGATATGGTGGAAGAAACATAGAGAGTTTCAGCAGCAACACTCAGAAGAGTGGAATCAAGCTCCCCTTTGCTCAAATCCATGGAAAAGGAGAAATTGGGAGATCAGAAGATAGGTTTTTGATTCAGTTTTATAGTCTATTAGAAGTTGTTTATTTCCATGGCAATTTTCCCTCTTTGCTGTAGCTAATCACATGGCTGTATGGAAGTCAATAAACTTCAAATTGGCAGTAATTGAAACCATTCAAGCAACATTCTCCCTTCACGTGATCTCGAAAGGGAACAAAGGACATGGTGAGTGAAGAGGAAAACAAAAGAAATTCCAAGTAAATCAATCAAGCACCATGAAAGTCCGAGGAAAAGCTCACAAAGTGCATTCCCAGGCAAATTGCAATATCCCACATTGACTGGGAAATGATCTTTTTTAATATTTATAACAAAAAACGCACAATACCAATATGTCTAAGCCATAAAGGCTTTTGACACAAGGTACCTATGGGAGCCCAAGGCAGGCCCATGCGAGAGCACATTTCTCGAGGTGATAGAGGAGTTGACTAGATGGCGATTAGGTGGACCCCACGTAGGCACGCTTCTCAAGGCAGACAGGCAAAATTTTGCAGAGGAAGTTTGGCTTAACGAGTGAGCAAGTTCGAGATGGATCGACGGCTCGCGTTGTTTCGTGAAAGGAAGATGCACACGAGTTAAAACTAGCGAAATAGCAAAAGTGAACGAAAGCCGTCCACGTGTCGTGATAGGTGGCAGTCCAGTAGGCAGGTCTTGATGAGGTGGCACATAGTTGGCGCACAGGTGGCAATCCGGTGGCAATGACGTGGCGGCCAAGTGGCAGTGATGAAGCAGATGATGTGGCAGTGATGAGGTGTCATCCCAAGTGGCATCCGATCAACCCCATCGACCAATCAGAGGCCACCATGTGGCAAGGCGCTAGAGCACAAATGGAGGCAAAAATCAAAATTAAAATGAATAAATGATATAGTTCTGACTATATTAAAATTCGAAATATTTAAATGACTGAGCACAAATGGGAATTAATTCGCCCAGGGTCTAAATTTTGGCCAAAATATAAAGTATTATATATCACCGGAAAGCTCTCGGAGTGAAGAATCTGATTATGAGGTTAATTTTGACAACTGTGGGATATTTTGGAGGTAGTTTCCACGGGAACAAAATTCAGTTAGAGAGGAGACACTTGGCAATTCAGTTGTAGATTTGATTTTCTTCCCTCCTCTTTTTATTCCGAATTCTTCTGAGTTGTAAGGGTTCCAAAAATTTGGAAAATGCTCCAGATTTGATGGCTTCCATTTTCTGAAGATCTTGACGCAAGTTTGTAAATGCTTCTGTTTGGTTTCAGGGTATAGAGATTGCAGTGCACTGTTGTAAATATGGTTTTAATTCCAAGTCTTACTTGTGTCAGGCATCAGTAATTTCCCACAAGATTGTCTCTGTGATATGTTTTTTCATTATTATGAATTCAACCCTCGAGGAGGATGAAATTTGTCATCTCAAGGAGATTGTATGATTGTTTGTAGGCATTCTTCAATGAAGAGTTTAAATTCTATAGTCAGTCATAGATAATGAAATATGTATCCAGATCTGATGAATTTGTGAATGAATCAAATAGTGCATTAATATAAGGTATTGATGCATGAATATCTTGTTTAAGGAAAACAAACTTGCATCTATGATTCATATTTGTAGTTCTGTGAGTGACTCTGCTGCCCAATAAACAAGGCACTAGTCTTTGACAGATTTGGGAATGGTCTCTGATATACATTTTAAAAGATAAATCTATTTCCCTTTATGTTTAGGGGTTAATGTTCTATCCTTCCAAAGCTCTATTTCACCTATTATTTGTATAAGATCTAGCCCATCTGTACATGTTACCTAATTTGGTGAGCTTGTGGAATGGTTTGTCTACTCATTGTTGATGCAGTCTTAATATTTGTGATTGTTGTATTCAATGCATCAAAAGGGTGTCCCCTCCTAGGTCTAGCAGAACCTGAAGTGCAGGAGGATCATTAGGATCCTATGTTATGTTGTCCCAGCCCTGAAGTGTTTCATTGATTGAGATTGGTTATCTCATAGATAGATTTACAGGTGTCTTGGGTTATCACTTTTGGTGAACAACAAAAATGGTGACTCTGCTGGGGAGTAAATGAACTGTCAAGAGCCTCTGGTTAAAAAAGAATTAATTCATATAAGGTTGAGATTATCCCATCCAAGTCACCACAACAAAAATGGTGACTCTACTGGGGAAGCTTAATGGAAATTGCCAAAATCCATCTAGTTAGTCTATCCATTGTGTATGCACAGAGTGTGAAAGTGAATTTATGAGTTAGAAAATGCTCCTTGCTCTGGATCTGTATAATGATATGTGTATCATGTCATAGTTTATGAAGGAGTAACAGTAAATTGTATTTGTTCAAAGTTGTAAGAAGCTCTTGCAATTGTGTGCGAATTTTTCCCCAATTCCTTGTTGGGTGGTGACTCTGTGGTTCATATTAAACAACCTGGAAGAGTGTTTATTGCAGTGAGATTGAAGTAGACAGTAAAGAATTTGAATGTGTATTGAATGGTTCTCCTGTTGAAAATATCCTCTATACAAGAGGTGGCGACTCTGTGATAAAAGACCGTGCTAAAGTGTAAAGTAAATCTACAGATCTACAAGAGTTTAAAGCTGCATATCTCCAGGTATTTTAAGAGGTTTCAAATGCAAAGATGTTTGTTCTAAAAATTAGAATGTGTAATGTCATTTTCCCATTTAGTGAACAGCACTAGTCTAGAGGGAAAGAGAGAATCTCAAAATTGATTTGCGTATCTATGCTGCTAAAATATTCAGTGTATGTTATCCTCCGTAGTATGCAAATGTGGAATAACTTTATGTCAAGCAGTGTTATGAATAGATTAGTATAAGGATACTTGCTTGAAGTTTTCTATCCAAGATTTTGTAATCATTTGTGGAAGTAAGAAAAATGAATAGTAAAGATTTTCAACCTTGTGTATTTCGACATAGAGCCATGCCTAGTGAAGTGTCACAACCGTATAATAGGAGAAGTTTCGTCATGAACCATTATGCTGCTCTAAATTTCAAAGATATTCCAGGTTACCCAAATCCCATACCCACAGAAATCAGAAAGTATTTGCCCATATTCAGTGGGAAGAAATCAGAATCAGCATGTCAACATTTGAAAAGATTTTTAGATTTGATAGGAGAGTTTGAAATTTGTCAAGAAGATGTATGCATGAAATTGTTTATTCAGTCATTGAAAGTGGATGCAAGAGATTGCTTCTCTTTTTTGCCAGTGAATTCTATTACCTCATGGGAAGAATTGGTTTCAAATTTCATGGATCAATTCGATGAGAAGGTGAGTGATTCCGACTTGTTGAAAGAGTTCACTTATATACAAATCAGGGAAGATGAATTGGTACCCACATTTAACATCAGATTTTCACAAGCTCTGTCCAAAATTTCCAGAAGGTATAAAATTGATGATAAAGTATGTCTGGATGTTTACATGAGTGCACTTGATGAGAAGATGGGTTTCCTATTGAGAAACAAAGAACCCAAAACCTTGTATGAAGCCTTTAACACAGCTAGGGATATGGAAAATAACTTGAAGTTTGGAATCTCGAAGAGATTCGTGTCTCTTGTTGTTTCTTGTCAAAGCACCTTCAATGGTGAAATACCATGTGAAGTTGAGAAAATCATTCCATATCTAGGTGCATCAAGCTCTGTAGTTCCGAACGGTTTTGTTGATGCATATGTTTCAGATCCGAATGAAAGTCAAGAACCTCTGCTGTAAACATCGATTGCCTCTCACAGTAATGAGCGAATGATTAGTGGGAAGTGTTGTGAAAATATTGATACAGAGATTGATATATACAAGGGATATGTACCATTTGATTTGTATGCCGGTTATATTGATTATGTGGCTGCTAATTACCAAGTGAATCATGCATCTCTCCAAGATAATATTGGTGAAAATAATGATGGTGATGGCCATCAATCTTTACATGCTACTGATGTATTTGATGTTGAAATACCAAATATAGAGGGATTACTAAGTGTTGTTGTTTGTGCAAGTGAAAGTGTGCAATATGATGAAAATCAGAATTGTTTGGTGCGAACAATAGCTAATCCTCTTCTAAACATTGATGATGTCAATTGTGTTGAGGATGAAGTAAATGTTTTTTCAAATTTCACTTCAGACTTCATTTCTTATAATCATGTTGATAATCTTTCTTTTTTGAAAGATATGCACAATGTTAATTCAGAAAATTGTAATGGTACACATGATTGCGATGAAGATATAGCACACATGGATGGACAAAAGTTTACGGAATCTCACATGGAATAGCAAAGTGCAATGCAAGTCCAAAAGATTGCAAAACTTAAGAAAGCTCTTGAGGTTGTGGATAAGAAGGTTCAAATGTCAGAGAGCCTTCGAAGTATTGATGAAGACCTTCTACAATATAGTGAAGGGAATTCTTCGGAAAAGGACTGTGAATTGAATGCTTGTATACTTGATGAACATGCTGACCTAACAGATGGTTTTATGATAGAAAAATTTAGTGAACAAGCTGAAAACTCATCTGATGAAGTAAATGGCAGTGATGTTCATGTAGCATAGGAATTCAAAAATCATCACAAGACAATATAAAATAATAGCTCAATCACAAATGCATTCATTGCGATGAATCTATCCTAAGACACATTCAATAGAGACATGAAAACAAAGCATACAAAACTAATGATTGTGCAAACCAGATGACGATTTGAATGCTCCTTCCATGTGGCTCCATTGTTCTTCTTTCCTCTTCAAATGGTTAGATTGTGGATCTCACCTACAAGTGCACACACGTCATTGAAAGCAAGATTGACATTGATTTATTGATCAAGAGTACTAGAAGCATAAATTCGATAGCCTGATTATCAATTACCAATTAGCCTTGATTGATGAAGATCATCCAATTTATAGAAGAATTGGAGAGATGACAAGATTAGCATGATTCAATTCAAATGGAAATTGCAAATCAATTATGTCAATTATGACAAATTATGCACTTTCTATGCACAATTTGTTGATTGATAATTCATGACAATTTATGACAAATTTCTATGTCAAGAATTGATTGATTGTCAATTATGACAAATTATGACAAATTTACATGTCATTTCCATGGATTTAGGAGAGAAATAGGAGGAATTTGAAATTAGGAATTAAGAAAATTAGAAAATTGAAATTGATGAAAATTAGGAATTTGAAATTAGGTAAATTAATTAATAATCTTTCATTTATTAATTAATTCACAAAGAGGAATAATTAGCCAATTAAATGAAGATTTAATTGTAATGAGAAGACTTAGGATAAATAAGTAATTTATTAATCCTAAAGGAAGAAAATGATAAGCAAGGTTAAATGACTAAATCACGAAACCCTAGAAGGTGAATTAGCAATGCGAGGATGACAATTAGGTCTTGATTGAAGCTAATTAATGTCGATCATGATTTTGATTTAACAAAGGACCAATGTGATAAATGATTTGATTGATAAATGCGCCAATAGACGAGGAACAATGACAAATTGATCCAAATTGACATAATTAAGACAGACAATGATCGATAGCGAAATGATCGCAAAATGACAAAATTGACAAGAGGACAAGGATTGATGACAAAATAGATTGCAAGATGACAAGATTGAAAATGACCACGATCGATGACAAATCGATCGCAAAATGACAAGATCGAACATGCCAACGACCGATGACAAATCGATCACAAAATGACAAGATTGAAAATGATAAAGATTGATGACAAATCAATAAGAGGACAAAACCCTAATTAGGATTGACGATGTCCAAAATGATAAGATTGATGATAAGATTAATAAGAGGACAAAAGCCTAATTAGGATTGACGATGTCCAAAATGATAACAAATTAGAACGCACATTGATGCGATAGGATAAAATCGATCAAAATCATGATTGGATAGTGTTGTCGACAAGACCAAATTTGAAAGCGAGACAGAATGAAGAATGTAGAAGAATGACTCGATGCTCGCAAATGATAAAAACCAAGTGTGTGACATAGGAGAAATGTTAATGCGACGCAAAAACCTAAAATGAGGCAATGCGCAAATGTTAAAGTATGACCTCGCAAGCGTTGACCATTTTTAGGTGTCTACATTTTGCCCCTCTTTGAGACAATGCAATTTTAAGCGTTGTTTCAAAGAACAATAATGAAAATGCCCTGGAAACTGACAATGACATATGAAAAATGCCCCAGACAATAACAATGGTATATGCATGCCCCCTCGAGGAATTGGCCGGAAACATGCAGAAAAGAGGCCAATTGATCGATAAAAATGATAGGATCGAACGGACGGACAATCGGAGATCAGATGCATGAAGGACAAGCAATTTAAGGTGCACAAGACCGTGACCAACATAACATGGAGAGGATGCACATCCATCTATGCAATGACAAAGAGCTATAAATGAGACCAAGAGGTGGAAAATTGCTCATTTGCACTAGCTAAAGAGGAGGATTTGGTGCTCTGGACAAGGACACTTGCAGAGAGATGGCGAACATTCCAATTGAAGATCACCTTGGAGAACGTGTACGCACATTCAGATGACCAGACGATGCAGGAGCCGTGGTATGGATCTCAAAAACCCATGTTTTCAATTTTGTGAATTTTGAATGCTTGTGGGACATTACAGGGCCCACAAGGGATGCAGAAACTGACTTCTGCACCTGTGCAGAGTGAATCTTGCGCTTGTGTCAGGTATTCTGCGCTTGTGTAAGGGTACACAGGTGCAAGAGTCAAGACACAGGCGCAAGAGGCAAGACACAAGCGCAATTGTGCATGTAAGACTCAATTTAGGTTCAAAACTGCATGCAAAAGACCTGAAAAGGGGGGACAAGGGTAGGATAGGGTAAAATAGATAAAGTACACCCGAATTTGGCCATAAAACAAGGAAATGTAGCCCATAGGAACAAACCCTAAAACTGACAAAAAGATGCCGCAATTGTGATGCAGAGTCGACAGTATCCGTTGATCACGCGGGAGAATTGACCAGACTGTTTCATGCTACGACATAGACTCAGGAGCATGGACAGAGACACATTAGCAGGACTTGGCATATATTACATCACATACATGCCTGAGATTAGGGCAAACATAGGATTGCTTACCGCATTGGCAGAGCGATGGCATTCGGAGACCTCCTCATTCCATTTGGCGACTGGCGAGGTGACAGTGACATTGGAGGATGTATGGCATATCCTCCGCATTCCGATACATGGAGAGATGATAGAGTATGACCCAGTGACAGGGAGAGATGCATTATGCAGGCTATTTGAGTGCGACGCAGATGATCTGGACATTGTCGAGAGGGAGATCCGCTGGGAGACTATGGTAGGAGAGTATGATCAACTATGTGTGGTGATAGCAGTTGTGATAGCATGTCTGTTAGCAGGAGACAGATGAGGACATGGATTCCCTATTGGATGGGGAAGAGTGCTAGAGTAGATGGTGACAAAGGGGACGGTGTATGCGTGGGGACCATGTGTGCTTGGTATGCTATATTTTCAGCTGCATCAGATAGCATATCAGGGAGTGCAG
Source organism: Cryptomeria japonica (assembly GCF_030272615.1). Classification (NCBI taxonomy): domain Eukaryota; kingdom Viridiplantae; phylum Streptophyta; class Pinopsida; order Cupressales; family Cupressaceae; genus Cryptomeria; species Cryptomeria japonica. The sequence goes on along the minus strand of NC_081414.1, from coordinate 259,354,668 downwards.
ACTTTGAGCTGTGGAGTCACATTGCTTCAGGTATGGGCATTTGAGCACAAAGGCATATGTCGACCTATTACAGAGAGATAGGTTGTACCACACCGACCATATGTGTATTGCTATGGTGGAGCATTGAGACAGGGTCTATTTGGATACATATTATACTGGTGACATGAGCTAGATAGACTGAGAGAGTTCACATGGAGGCCATATCTTGATTGCCCTGGATGGTCAGATGATAGTGATGAGCTACCCTATTGTAGACAGGAGAGGTACCTGATTGGGCGACCAGTGAATCGCTAGAGAGTGATTGAGATGTACCTGCCAGAGAGAGACAGATGATAGTTTGGAGAGACGCAGGATGTACCTAGGAGGACTGCATGCTTTGCCCGATCTCACAGAGAGACGAGTCAGTGGGGGAGTATGATTCAGCCACACATAGCATATGCCGACTTTGCAGAGCTACAATAGAGATAGTGGGATTGGAGGTCAGATGTGGTGGATGCTGGGATGACAGAGGAGTATGAGATATGGTTTGCACAATGACGGCCAGTGCCATTGACTGATCCTGATATCCCAGTACCGAGGAGACAGGAGGACTTCCCACTCACAGGAGAGGAGGTAGATGATGAGGATGACGGGGACGGGGATGAGGGAGATGATGTTGGGGAGGATGATGATGAGCCAGACTTAGCTGATCAGGAGACATTGCAGGATATTCCCATAGAGTCAGAGACACCTAGGATAGAGGAGATGGAGATGTGCAGGGCTACCATAGTGAGTCAGCAGGACTATATTGCAACATTGGAGAGACAGAATGCCAGCTTGAGGACAAAATGAGATACAACAATAGCTCAGGCATAGCGAGAGGGACAGAGAGTCACTGAGTTCATTGGGTCGATTAGGGATGCCAGTGCACGGGAGATGGCACAGATGCTGGTAGAGACCGGAGAGGAGAGACTATATTGGAGGACACTATATGAGAGTGCAGTTCCACCGGAGCGGAGAGCACCTTCATATCGGGCACGATCGAGGACAGAGAGCAGGTCACGCTCTCGGAGGTCATTGAGCAGCATGGGGGTGAGTGGACCTATGAGACCACCACAACCAGGACCAGGAGGGACATCATCCGTGAGACATGGCAGGGATGAGGAGGACAGAGAGAGAACCCAGTGACAGAGGCACGTGCTCCTTACGATAGATAGATGGACATTATGTAGTTTGACATTATGGGATGCAATGCGTTATGATTTGTAGTTATTTTGCAATGTATGGATGACTTATGCACTTGTTTATGAACATGTATGGATGTATTTTTATGTATTTTTGATGTATTTATGAAATGAAATGGATAAAATGCTTGATGTAATATGTGATGGAATGCAAATGTTCCAAACAATGAATGCAGGATACAACATATGTGTTTGGATATCGGAGCACTAGACCGAACTGACTATCCAGACTGACGGAAGAAATGTTAGTAAGAAGAAATGAGACAGGGGAGAGTTAGAGACGAAGAAAAACTTGCTTTCAGTAATGCACTTTGTAGGTGAGAACCTTTATTTTTATGTAGCAAAATGGATGCGTAGCATCATGGTATTGAAGGCCAGAGCTGAAATGCAACCCTTTTTGCAAAAGACAGACACATCATAGACAAACGACAATCACAATCAAAAAAGAAAAAGACCATGAGCCATCCCGGTCACTCTAAATCACTCAGTGACATCATTGAGCAACATAGGAACATGATCGAAGCCAAAGATAAATCAATAAAAAGATAAGATACACAAATTCAAGCAAATCAGACAAACATCTTGATCTTTATTGTCAAAAGTTGAAAGTGCTGATAGGACGATCATGCTGTCTGGTTTCAGGAAATGCGGTACCCCGTCTAAGACAGGACACAGTCTGGTTTCGAGTATACCACACCCTGCATATGACCCATGATAATAGGAACAAGGAAAATAATTTTGATACTGATATTCGATTGATATGACAATTGTGATTAGTTTGAATGTTTGGTTTTGATTGAAAAAGTTCATCTGGTTAAAGCATGATTTCATTAAAGCACAACGTGTGATTGCGAGTGTCGTTGGATGAATGCTCAGTGATTTGTCTTATGCACAAAAGGAATAAGGTATTGCAAAATGTTTGTTTTTGTTTTTGGAGTTTTACAATTTTTATTTTTTTTCATTTTTTTCAGGACTGTATTTGACTTTTTAGGGATTTTTTCAGGACATTTTTCAATTTTTATGACTTTTTTTTAAGGACATTATTTGATTTTTATGAATTTTTTCAGGACATTTTTCAATTTTTTTTTTTTTTTTGGATTATTTCAGGACATTTTTCAATTTTTAGGATTATTTCAAGACATTTTTCAATTTTTAGGATTATTTCAGGACATTTTTCAATTTTTAGGATTATTTCAGGACATTTTTCAATTTTTAGGATTATTTCAGAAATTTTTTAAATTTTTAAGAGATTTTTTCAGGACATTTTTCAATTTTTTTGAATTTTGCCCCCAGTGTCTAGCAAGGCAAGGAATATGACAGGTGAATAAATAGGCTTTCTAAAATAATGGTCGATAAAGGGAAGACAAAGGCCTTTTATTATGGAGACAATATGGATGCAATTTTCAAGGGCTATTGTGGGATGGGACAAGAGACTGGATATGACAATGTAAAGCAGTGACATGGCAGAGGGACATGTCAAGAGGTTTTTGAAACCATGTTTAAATTTTGCGTCCTTATTACATAACAAGATCAAGGAATGAAAAAGAGTGTATGGATAGTGATAAGATATGGATAGGATAAGCAAGACCAAGAATGGATAAGGGACATGGACTGAAGTTTGGGATCTGAAAGCTGCAAACAAGATGCATGATGCTCATGAAGATCATCAGCCTTGTCAAGATCAAAGGTGGAAAGGGAAATGGACATGAGGGACAATAGGATATGAAGGGTAATGACATGGTATGATAGGATAATGGCAGGATGAAACTTGCCCCCAAGTGTGGTATGCAAGAAGTTCATAGATTACGCATGACGCCTATTTGCTAGGTTTTCATCATGGTACTTGCCCAAGGCGCCTGTTTGCCAAGTTTTCACCAGTGGACGAATTATTTTTGCTTTACTTTTTTTCTTTTCTTTTTTTTGTCTTTTTTTTTGCGATTTTTTTACTTTTTCAATAGAAGATGGACACATGATAGGGGATGGAAGAAGGACTCAAGCATCTTTTTTTTTTTTTTTTTTTTTGGATAGTAACCTTGAAATAAATGGACCATGACCTTTGAAAGTATGCTCAAAGATGTTGGTTGGATGAGGACATGGAAAATGAGATGAAACTAAGGCAAGGATTTATGCAAAGGATGGGATCAAAGGGATCGAAGGATGGAAAATATGCACTGGATAATGGATAGGGTATTGGAAGAATTGGGCTTCAGTGGATGGAAATGAAGGCAAGATTGACATTGGCACACACCTTGAGGGGTGATGGACTGATGGAGGAAAGACATATTTTGGATATTGAGATTTGGATGGAGGAAAGGATAGTGATTTTGGGACATAAGGGCCCAAAACGGATGATGAAGGTGATGGAGGAACAAATTTGAGAGGTTTGGATGGAGGAATAGCAATTTTGGATGCCAATTTTGATGTTTCTTTAGGCTTTTGTGCTTCAAGGAGCTACTTAGGGATCCACATGGTTTTTGATTTTTCATGCTTTTGTGGTTCCTTGGAGTGCATTGCTTGCACAAGGGATTTAGGAACCCATATATATTTTGACTTTTCTTTATTTTGCTCAGTGGGCCTTTGTGGCCTTTTGGATATTTCTTTTTCTTTATAGATCATATTGTTCTTTGTTTTGACATGTCAATTATATTGGACATGTTGATCCTTGAATACATGTGGATTGCTAGACTTATGATGCTTATACTTGGCATCCAAATTGCTTGGAAGAGTGAATGAATGTCGGTGTGGATGGGAATGATATGGAGTTCTTTTGGATGGATGGAATTTACTCAAGGATGTGTGCCTTTGCTGATGTTGCATAGGAGATGGAGGGATATAGGGACCTAGAATGGATGGAAGTGATGATGGGGAAGGTGGACATTTGGATTTTGACTTTGAAGGGATACCAACACCTTGAGTGTGAGCTCTGTAGCCATGACCATTAGTATATTCTTTGATATGGAGGGGTTCTTGCTCATGGTCTACTCCTTTGCCTTTATGAATATGTTGACTTGTAGGATACTCTTTTCTTTGGGAAGAAGATGCGAGTCCATTATGAGGTGGATATGATATGAGAGAAATAATGAGCTCTTGAAGTGGATCGGATTGGACCAAAGTGGAAGAACCCATTATGCATGTCGAGGGTTCATGAACATCTTGCACTGACACGTTAGAATCATGAAGGAGATTAGGATCATGAGGGGGACTAGGATTGTGTAGTGGACATGGTTCAATGACAGGCTCTTCAAGAGATGGAATGGAAGAAATAATGGGATCATCAAAAGAAATGCGATCTTGGAGTGTATATGGAGCATTAGGACAAGGAGATGGAGGAACAAAAGGATCTTGTGGAGGATCTGAAGGAATGATAGGGTCTTGTGTTGGAAATGAATTTGGAAGGATACTTTGATCTTGACAAGGAGGAAGTTCATTGGATTCCTCTTTAAAGGTGCTTTGCTCTGGACTTTTAATGGGATCATTGGAAAGGATGGAAGGGATATCTTGATCTTTCTTAGGAAGTGGAATGTCAATGGGATTTGAAAGGACATTGTTTTCATGAAATGGAAGGGGATCGTTTGGGATTGGATGGACTAGGATATCTTGATCTTGCTCGGGGAATGGAGTGTTAATAGGACTTTGGATAGGATGGACAAGAATAGGGGAATCATCATGAGTGTCTGGGGAAATGGGATCTTGGTCGACAATTGGATGGGATGATAAGGTTTCAAGATCTTGATCTTGATCTGTTTCAAGACATCTTTCTTCATGCTCTAAATTATCCTCTTGACATGAGGTTGGACTTTGGATATGCATGGAGGATTCTGACAAGGGATTAATGCTTTGGCCTGAAGGAAATGCACTTTGAACATTTGTGATGGATTCTGGCAAGGAATCAATGCTTAAACATGAGGAAGAGGGACTTTGAATGGGGTCCTCTAAAATAGGTAATGGCAATAAAGTACATGGTGACATTGGGTCTTGTATTTCTGAAAAATGACAAGGATGGGCATCATGAATTGGATTATCGTGGTAATCAATTATGGATAGCCCTTGGGTAATTGCATCCTTGGGTGTATTGATTGATGAAGACAATATGGAAGGTTCTTGTGAAACTTCTAGAGGTGTAGGGATAGATGCCACTGGAGAGTCAATTTGTTTGTGGGGGGATGAGGCATTGCTAGACATAAGCGTATTATCTTGATCTTCCTCAATAAACTCACTTGGTAATTTCCTTAAGAGCATTGCAATAAAGCCACCTTTCTTTCGAGGTTTTGACATGGTTGGATCTAGAATTTGAACTTGTTTTTGGTTTGATGTCATGTTTTGATATTGGACTTGGTTCAATTGTTCTGACATGTTTGAAACTTGGCTTGGTGCATGTTGCAACCTTTGTTTTTGAATGTTTGGTGGTAGTTGTTGACATTGATATGTTGATTGAACTTGTTGATATTCCACCATGGGTTGAACCATTTGTTGACATTGTATAGTTGGTTGGACATATTGTTGAAATTGGACCATTGGTTGTGTTGGTTGTATATGTTGAACAATTGGTTGAACCATTGGTTGTATTGGTTGAAGATCTGATTGATAGTAAACACCTTCTTGTTCTTGTTCTTGTTGTGGAGGCACATAATGTTGTTGTCTCTTTTCTTGAAATTGTTTCATCATCTCTATTTGTGAGAGGAGAGCTGGTATGTCTGATCATTCAAGAAGAGATCTTACATCAATTGGCTCAATATTTGGATTTCGACCTGGAAATTTTTGAAACATTTTGGACACTTGTGATCTATTCTTCGCAATGTTTTTCACTTTTTGTTCCAATATCTCATTTTCTTGAGCTAGCTTCTCCTCTAGTTTTTGTATTTGGAGACTTGTTTCATCATAAAAATTTTGATCAATATTGCCTTGTTGTTGGGTTCGATATAATTGTGATTGCATTGGATTAAAATTCGATTGCATTGTCGGTTGATATGTCAAACTTTGTTGCATCATTGGTTCTTGGAACCTTGTTTCAATAGACATGTCACTATGCAAATGCAATATTTTTGGAATTTTTCAAGGATAATGAATGATATGCAACTAAATGCAAACTAAATAAATGAAGATGCAAATCTATGGCAAGAATGCAACCTATGTTTTTGTTGTTTTTTCAAGATTTTGACAAACTTTTGAATGCAAATCTAAAAGAGACCCTTAGGAAATTGAAATGATGTCTAGACCTCAAAGGACAAAAGGACCAAGTGACAAAAGGACAAATGACAAAGTCTCCCCTATATGCTTGGATACTAAGCTAGGTTTGACCAAATGACAATAATGACATAAAAAGAAAAGGTTTGATAAGGTCTAGACTTCTTAACAATGACTTAGGGTTTATCAAAGATTTGGATTACTCAAGTATGACAAAACCTAGTCTTGGCACTATATGAAAAGGGACAATTACTATGCAAGTGACCTTAATATGATATGATAATGACCTAAGCTTAATGAAGAGACCTAGGGTAAGTAATGTATGACAATGATATAACTTTAATGCAAGAGGACACATGCAAATGGATGACCCTTATTGAAAGGAGTATGACTTAGGTGAAATCTAACCTTGGTACTTGACAATGAACTTTGCAAAATGCGACCTAGGATGAACCTAAATGTAAGTGACATGAATGTTAAGACAAGATTTGGAACAATGTTTGATCATCATATTGGAAGATGTGTTTTGAACCTTGTTGAACTTTTTGTTGGATGAATGTCTCTTGTGTTTAATCTTATGTTAGATCAATTTGTTTTGCTTTTTTGAAATGGGATGCACTTCAACTTTTGACAAGCAAAGAATACAAGATATTGCAACTTAGACTCAAGACAATCATGCTCATTTCCACATTTCTTATGGTAGGCAAAGACATTAGGTACTTGAGAGGTAGACTCATTATGGGATTTAAGGAGAATACATAGATGCTTGACCCCATGGGCTCCCCTCCATGACACTCACTTCTCAGGGCAGCCAAGCATCAGTCCCCATGGAAATCTCCCCATGGTGAACTTAGTATCTCTTCCAAGTATCCGAATTTGTCCTTCTCAAGCAACTAGAAGGGTTTTTGGCCTCTAAAAACAAGGTATGTAGTAAGGATTTCTGTTAAGTGTTACTCCTTGATGTCACACAAGCGTGATTGAGACATTAAGCCCATCAAGATACCAAACAAATGTAGTCGCGCAAGCACAATTTAGACCAAGAGGCCTTACTTAGATGTTGATATGAGAAAGAGTCCAAGGGTCATCACTTCCCAAGTAACTACAATTCCCACGTAACACTTCCTTCAAAGCTTTCACTCATTGGGTATTTGTTTATAGTGAGTTAGAATGCCAAGGAATTCTAGCCGTACTCACTTTGGGTTGTTCCCTTCTCACGATTATCACTTGCTTGCAAAAGCAAAGTGGTCGGGAAGGCAGGCCCTCTAAATGTGACACACAATCAACAACACAAGCATGGTATCGAAGATTTGGATTTCTGATCACCCTAAGAAGGATGAGAGCATACTCTCCTACTCCAATGTCATACTCAACAATCAAAGCAAACAAATGTTCATTCCAACCTATTTAGAAACCACTAGGTGCCTAAAAATTAAATGCAAACACAAAGTTTGATTGTTTCTCCAAGGCAACCTGCAAAAACCCAAGTTAGGAGTTAGATACACTTATTCTTTGACTTTCGAATATGCACAAAGCATGTTAGTAGTTTGATTTATTGTCTTTGCCATGCGTATGCCAAGATTCTGCACAGATAATTAGTTCCAAAATCCAAAGCACAGAAAACAGAATGCAAAAACACAACAAATTTCAAGTAAACACTGCATTTTTTTACCTCTGTTCTGGACTTTACACAGGCACAGAACTCATGACACAGGCACAGAACCTATGACACAAGTGCAGAATGTCCTCTACACAAGCGCAGAATGCTCAACACAGGTGCAAGTTGTCTTACATAGGCGCAAAAGTCTCCAGAATACCCTGCACGACCCTGTTTTTGGGTTTTTGACCTGCAAATCAACTTCAAAGCACTCAAAAACACAGTAAAGGGATTAGAAGGTTAGTGTTCACATTGGGTTCACCAATTTATGTAGCATAGGAATTCAGAAATCATCACAAGACAATATAAAATAATAGCTCAATCACAAATGCATTCATTGCAATGAATCTATCCTAAGACACATTCAATAGAGACATGAAAACAAAGCATACAAAACTAATGATTGTGCAAACCAGATGACGATTTGAATGCTCCTTCCATGCAGCTCCATTGTTCTTCTTTCCTCTTCAAATGGTTAGATTGTGGATCTCACCTACAAGTGCACACACATCATTGAAAGCAAGATTGACATTGATTTATTGATCAAGAGTACTAGAAGCATAAATTCGATAGCCTGATTATCAATTACCAATTAGCCTTGATTGATGAAGATCATCCAATTTATAGAAGAATTGGAGAGATGACAAGATTAGCATGATTCAATTCAAATGGAAATTGCAAATCAATTATGTCAATTATGACAAATTATGCACTTTCTATGCACAATTTGTTGATTGATAATTCATGACAATTTATGACAAATTTCTATGTCAAGAATTGATTGATTGTCAATTATGACAAATTATGACAAATTTACATGTCATTTCCATGAATTTAGGAGAGAAATAGGAGGAATTTGAAATTAGGAATTAAGAAAATTAGAAAATTGAAATTGATGAAAATTAGGAATTTGAAATTAGGTAAATTAATTAATAATCTTTCATTTATTAATTAATTCACAAAGAGGAATAATTAGCCAATTAAATGAAGATTTAATTGTAATGAGAAGACTTAGGATAAATAAGTAATTTATTAATCCTAAAGGAAGAAAATGATAAGCAAGGTTAAATGACTAAATCACGAAACCCTAGAAGGTGAATTAGCAATGCGAGGATGACAATTAGGTCTTGATTGAAGATAATTAATGTCGATCATGATTTTGATTTAACAAAGGACCAATGTGATAAATGATTTGATTGATAAATGTGCCAATTGACGAGGAACAATGACAAATTGATCCAAATTGACATAATTGAGACAGACAATGATCGATAGCGAAATGATCGCAAAATGACAAAATTGACAAGAGGACAAGGATTGATGACAAAATAGATTGCAAGATGACAAGATTGAAAATGACCACGATCGATGACAAATCGATCGCAAAATGACAAGATCGAACATGACAACGACCGATGACAAATCGATCACAAAATGACAAGATTGAAAATGATAAAGATTGATGACAAATCGATAAGAGGACAAAACCCTAATTAGGATTGACAATGTCCAAAATGATAAGATTGATGATAAGATTAATAAGAGGAAAAAACCCTAATTAGAATTGACGATGTCCAAAATGATAACAAATTAGCACGCACATTGATGCGATAGGATAAAATCGATCAAAATCATGATTGGATAGTGTTGTCGACAAGACCAAATTTGAAAGCGAGACAGAATGAAGAATGTAGAAGAATGACTCGATGCTCGCAAATGATAAAAACCAAGTGCGTGACATAGGAGAAATGTTAATGTGACGCAAAAACCTAAAATGAGGCAATGCGCAAATGTTAAAGTATGACCTCACAAGCGTTGACCATTTTTAGGTGTCTACAGTTTTGTTGATGCATATGTTTCAGATCTGAATGAGAGTCAAGAACCTCTGCTGTTAACATCGATTGCCTGTCACAGTAATGAGCGAATGATTAGTGGGAAGTGTTGTGAAAATATTGATACAGAGATTGATATATACAAGGGATATGTACCATTGGATTTGTATGCCGGTTATATTGATTATGTGGCTGCTAATTACCAAGTGAATCATGCATCTCTCCAAGATAATATTGGTGAAAATAATGATGGTGATGACCATCAATCTTTACATGTTGCTGATGTATTTGATGTTGAAATACCAAATACAGAGGGATTACTAAGTGTTGTTGTTTGTGCAAGTGAAAGTGTGTAATATGATGAAAATCAGAATTTTTTGGTGCGAACAATAGATGATCCTCTTCTAAACATTGATGATGTCAATTGTGTTGAGGATGAAGTAAATGTTTTTTCAAATTTCACTTCAGACTTCGTTTCTTATAATCATGTTGATAATCTTTCTTTTTTGAAAGATATGCACAATGTTAATTCAGAAAATTGTAATGGTACACATGATTGCGATGAAGATATAGCACACATGGATGGACAAAAGTTTACGGAATCTCACATGGAACAGAAAAGTGCAATGCAAGACTAGAAGATTGCAAAACTTAAAAAAGCTCTTGAGGTTGTGGATAAGAAGGTTCAAATGTCAAAGAGCCTTCGAAGTATCGATGAAGACCTTCTGCAATATAGTGAAGGGAATTCTTTGGAAAAGGACTGTGAATTGAATGCTTGTATACTTGATGAACATGCTGACCTAACAGATGGTTTTATGACAGAAAAATTTAGTGAACAAGCTGAAAACTCATCTGATGAAGTAAATGGCAATGATGTTCATGTTCATTCTTTGGCTGATGACGAGTGTTGAATTGGTGAAGAAGATCAGTTGTGGCAAGATAAGTTTGATTATCTTGATTTTCAGAATGATGGTCATAGAATAAAATCTCATGAATGTGAAGCATGGAACACTGAGGATTGTTCCAGCCAAGTTTCATTTTCTTCTTTGTCTGATGAAGATGATTATGAGGATTGAATGGATGGTGTCTTTAGCAATTTTACTAATGCTTTATTCAATGCTGATATAGATACAGACCAATCACTTCAATGCCATAATGCTGATAAAGGAATTGTCTATTTTGTTTCTAACCCTTTGTATGAAGCGATAACTGATCAGCCAGATGTCATAGATGATGAACCAGTCCATAATATTGATGAAACTCTGAACAGCAATAGCATGGGTTGTCAAAAGTTATTTCATGATGAAAGTAAGAGGCATGGATTATGTGATGATCATTTAAAACCACAAATGAAAGTGTTTCAGGTAGATGTAAGCCTGAAAGAGAAAGATTCTGCTGAGGATTTTCTTCAGTCGGAGGTATGCATTCTTTTCGATGAATGGGATGTTGAGAATGTAGAGGTTTTCAGTTTGATGAGCAAGGATAGTATGAGGTGTGATTAGCGTAGTGAAGTAGCACATCTGGATGGTAATGTTCATGTTCCTTGTTTGCATCAGTTGGTTAGTAGCATCCCTCATTCTATTGATTTAAATGATAATAAGGTATCTACTGATAGGAACTGCAATGCTAAAAATGAGTGTTTTATTTTTCAAGTTCAGCATGATGATGTCCTTGCAAAAGATAGAGTTGAGTGGGATAGTGAAAGGTATGTTAGCTTGTGGGAAAGCCTCTATGGTGATTTGTCTCATGATTTTACTTGTGTTGAAGTAGTGCATGGTTACAAAGTTCAGAATCAGACAAGAGGTAAGCACACTAGCTGTTTCAGTAATGAGACAAAAGAGGTGGATTTTAAAAGCTATGCTAAGTTGTTACTGGAAGGTGCCTTTGTTTGGATCATGGTATTAAGTGATGAGAATCAGATTTTTGACAGAGGTAAATACTAAAGATTGTTTGAGCAGCTTGTATTGAGTTGTAATCATGTTTGTATATTTTGTATAGTCGCTTTGCTTCAGTTGTGTGGTTTTCAATAAAGTGCCTTGATGTTTGGGTAGAATAAGGAAGCCCTGTTTCGAGAAGAGAAGGATTGAGAGAAGAGTGATCCATTTTTTGGGTGGTCTGCTTAACCAAAGATATCTGGATTCTTGTGTTGATCTCACAATCAACCATCCCTAGTCAGAGCCATTGTTGGGAGTATTTAAAATTGAGTCAAAGTTTGTAGGCCTATTTCAAATTTTTGCTCTGCATGTCAGAAAAGTACCTAAATAAGTCAATTTGAATGCCTAGTTAGCAAGGGGTAAAATGGAGCCAGTTGATCTTCGAAGGGTAAGGCTCTGGATTCATGTCCCACACCTTTCATTTGGCCTATTCAGTGATGTGCAACTTTCAAAAGTCAATTTGGATAAGTTTATGAGGTACCCAGTTTGAGGGGTGAGCTGGAAGTGCATTTTAGGCACAAATGCAGTTTTTATTGAGTAGCCTACTTTGAGAGATTACATCTTTTTCCCTGTTGATCGTCATGGAGAAATTCAAAGTGGATTCAATTGTACATATTAATGTGAGTCAAACTACAAAATTTTAGGTCTTGATGAATCCATTTGCTCAGTTTTTGAAGCCAAATCCATTTGCAGTTTCTATGTTTTGGCAAGTCCCTGTTTCGACAGCTAGTCGGAGCCCTATTTCGCATAAGTGTAAAATTTGCCTCAGTAAGCATCATGTCAGAATGTTTGTTCCAAGATAATGTTGGTATAAATTATGAGATTTTTTTCAAATTTCAAGGCTCTACCAATCTGTTTGATCGGTTTTCAAAAGAGCTCATTTTACCATCAAATTCAGTTATCCGCACTCCAGTGTTATATCAGTTAATGTAGCCATTTTGGTGACCGTGCCATTTGCATCCTGTCAGTCTGGTGATCAAACTGAGAATCCAAAGATTTAATATGTACTTCAAGGTACCTATGTTTCAAATTTGAGCGTCTACAGAGGTCGTTTGGTATTTTTAAGAAAGGCATCATGTGTTGCCAGAACATTGACTTCATCAGGTCCGCAGTGTCGACAAAGCCAGTTGGGCATTTTTGAAAATTAATGTCTCTTCACTTGGGAATCATCTTGAGAAACCGTTTGGTAGAAGTCATCCTTGTATATCAGAGTATACACCTGTCAGATGGCGAGCTCCAGAAAGGTGTTTTGACAGGTTTGAAAATTACGTCTTCGCGATTAAATGCGAAAATTGTGGCGTAATTGCCTGAAGGTTGTAAAATGCAGATTAATGATCCGAAAATAGTGCCGATCGATTCCAAAGGTGTTTTTGAGGTTCCTGAAGCATTCTGAAGGGAAAGCTTTGAATTGTTGTTTTAAATCATATGTTATATGATGTAACAGTAAAAGAGAAACATTTAGAGGAAGAATGAGCAAACAAGAGGAGGAGAGGAACTGGAAAGAACAAATGAATTTTGTTCCTCTATTGACCGATGGAAGGCTCCAACAGATGCATTGCCAAGTCAAAATGGTAGCAATATCCCTCTCCATGGTGGTTAACCCAAGCGTGTACAAATCAAGCAAATGCAATAATAGCAGATGCAGCTGCATTTGAGGTGCTAGAGAAAAAGTTGTTTGGTGAAGAGTCTCAAGTTTAAGCATTGTTCTAGGTTTGCTGCTGGTCAAGAGCAGGCAATTTTTCTTTCTTCTTGTGAAATCCTGAATAGAGCTTGGGAGGAGATGCCCAGTATTCCAAATAATAATGACAATACTAATTTTCGTTGGAGTAAGTACGAAGGCGTAGTATTTATCACATTCCCTTCCTTTCACATAGGAGATTTCACTGCCAGTGATAGCTCATATGAATGATGCAATATTAAGAATGAGAACAAGTTCTTCTTTGACCATCTCAAGGATGATTCCGATCAACCGACTCTTGTTCACAAAGGAGCTCTCTACAAATTCCTTGATCTTATGAAAAGATCAGACTCGAAAACCCAGATGAAGCAATTTTCGGAACAGATTAAGGAACAAAAAGTGGAACAACCAGTTATATTTATGGGTAACTCTATAGGAGGTGCTATGGCAACACTAGCTACAATCTACTTTCTGGATGAGAGGCTGAAAAAAATCTATCCTTTGTGCATTACATTTGGCTCTCCTTTGGTGGGAAATGCTGCTCTTAGAGAATCAATTAGCTCCCAAGATTGGCTTGGAAGATTTTGTCATGTGGTTTCAAAACATGATTTTGTTCCTTGCATGCTCCTTGAACCCTTTGAATCAATTGCACTCCATTTGAATTCAATTTTCTCTCAGGGAGAGATAATAATGGGCAATGATTCTGATCCTATACATGCTTGCAGGGAACTTCTTGACAATGTCAAGTGCCTTGGAAAGTCTAGCCCATATAAACCTTTTGGTATTTATATGATCTGTTCAACCCAGGGAGCAGCTTGTATTGAGGACAGTCAAGATACCTTGGAGATGCTAATTTTAACTTTGCAAAGCACTGAAGAAAATGGTATTGCCGATGCATTGATTTCAGAGCACAAAAGTTATGGTGATAAGTTGAAAAATGTTTTTGAAAGTGGATACTCAACAAGAGATTCGAACATCTTCTCAGAATCCTCCATTGAGATGGGAATAACACTGCAATTAGAAGCCATGGGTTTTCAGACTCTGACTAAATCTGCATTTGATGCCCTAAAAAAGGCCGCAAATTTGAAAAACAAGCATGACATGGACATTAAGGACCTAAATTCAAAGTTGAGCGAGAACTAAAGTAGACTGGCAGAGCTGGAATGGTATAGTAAAACAGTATCTAAGGGCAACAGCTGTAGCCCCTACGATGTTTTCAGGGACCTGGGTGAAAAGAAAGATTTTCATATTAATTGGCATAGAATGAATCTAGAAGATTTCTAGGATAAAATTATTGATATGGTGAAGAATCAACAATTGCCCAGTGACTTCCCATACCAAAACAAGTGGATCAATGTTGGAACTGCATACAGAAGACTTGTAGAGCTCCTAGACATTGCAGACTTCTATCATCTACACAACGACAGGGGAAGCTATCTCTTAATTAAGAACAGGTCGCTCCATCATAGGGTTCTAGAAAAATGGTTGGATGACAAAAACCAAATTCGCATTGAAAGAGGTAGAGGGAGGAAAAAGACTCGCACAAAGTTTGCATCCTTAACTGAGGACTCTCGCTTTTGGGCTCGTGTAGAAGAAATTGATAAAGACTTGAAAAATCTCCGGCCAGAGAAAGAGCAAACTGTCATTGCCCATCTCAAGAAAAGCCTCAAAGATTTTGAAGCTTATGTGTCGAAGATGATCGAGGACAAAAGTATTTCCATGGAGGTTTTCTTTGAAGAGAGCAGCTTCATGATATGGTGGAAGAAATACAGAGAGTTTTAGCAGCAACACTCAGAAGAGTGGAATCAAGCTCCCCTTTGCTCAAATCCATGGAAAAGGAGAAATTGGGAGTTCAGAAGATAGGTTTTTGATTCAGTTTTATAGTCTGTTAGAAGTTGTTTATTTCCATGGAATTTTTCCCTCTTTGCTGTAGCTAATCACATGGCTGTATGGAAGTCAATAAACTTCAAATTGACAGCAATTGAAACCATTCAAGCAACATTCTCCCTTCACGTGATCTCGAAAGGGAACAAAGGACATGGTGAGTGAAGAGGAAAACAAAAGAAATTCCAACTAAATCAATCAAGCGCCATGAAAGTCTGAGGAAAAGCTCACAAAGTGCATTCCCAGGGAAATTGTAATATCCCACATTGACTGGGAAATGGTCTTTTTTAATATTTATAGCCAAAAACGCACAATACCAATATGCCTAGGCCATAAAGGATTTTGACACAAGATGCCTATGGGCGCCCAAGGCGGGACCACGCGCAAGCACTTCTTCGAGGTGAAAGAGGAGTTGACTGGATGGCGACAAGGTGGACCCCACGCAGGCATGCTTCCCGAGGCAGATAGGCAAAATTTTGCAGAGGAAGGTTAGCTTAACGAGTGGGCAAGTTCGAGATGGATCGACGGCTCGCGCTATTTCGCGAAAGGAAGATGCACGCGAGTTAAAACCAGTGAAATAGCAAAAGTGAACGAGAGTCATCCACGTGCTGTGATAGGTGGCAGTCTAGTAGGCGGGTCCCGGTGAGGTGGCACATAGTTGGCGCACAGGTGGCAGTCTAGTGGCAATGACATGGCGGCCAAGTGGAAGTGACGAAGCAGATGACGTGGCGGTGATGAGGTGTCATCCCAGGTGGCATCCAATCAACCCCATCGACCAATCAGAGGCCACCACGTGGCAAGGCATCAGAGCACAAATGGAGGCAAAAATCAAAATTAAAATGAATAAATGATATAGTTCTGACTATATTAAAATTCGAAATATTTAAATGACTAAGCACAAATGAGAATTAATTCGCCCAGGGTCTAAATTTTGGCCAAAATATAAAGTATTATATATCGCCAGAAAGATCTCGGAGTGATGAATTTGATTATGAGGTTAATTTTGAAAAATGTGGGATATTTTGGAGGCAGTTTCCATGGGAACAAAATTCAGTTAGAGAGGAGACACTTGGCAATTCAGTTGCAGATTTGATTTTCTTCCCTCCTCTTTTTATTCTGAATTCTTCTGAGTTGTAAGGGTTCCAAAAATTTGGAAAATGCTCCAAATTGATGGCTTCCATTTTCTGAAGATCTTGACCCAAGTTTTTAAATGCTTCTGTTTGGTTTCAGGGTATAGAGATTGCAGTGCACTGTTGTAAATATGGTTTTAATTGTAGGTCTTACTTGTGTCAGGCATGAGTAATTTCCCAGAAGATTGTCTCTGTGATATGTTTTTTCATTATTATGAATTCAACCCTCAAGGAGGATGAAATTTGTCATCTCAAGGAGATTGTATGATTTTTTGTAGGCATTCTTCAATGAAGAGTTTAAATTCTATAGCCAGTCATAAATAATGAAATATGTATCCAGATCTGATGAATTTGTGAATGAATCAAATAGTGCATTAATATAAGGTATTGATGCATGAATATCTTGTTTAAGGAAAATAAACTAGCATCTATGATTCATATTTGTAGTTCTGTGAGTGACTCTACTACCCAATGAACAAGGCACTAGTCTTTGACAGATTTGGGAATGGTCTCTGATATACATTTTAAAAGATAAATCTATTTCCCTTTATGTTTAGGGGTTAATGTTCTATCCTTCCAAAGCTCTATTTCACCTATTATTTGTATAAGATCTAGCCCATCTGTACATGTTACCTAATTTGGTGAGCTTGTGGAATGGTTTGTCTACTCATTGTTGATGCAGTCTTATGTTTGTGATTGTTGTATTCAATGCATCAAAAGGGTGTCCCTCCCTAGGTCTAGCAGAACCTGAAGTGCAGGAGGATCATTAGGATCCTATGTTATGTTGTCCCACCCTGAAGTGTTTCATTGATTGAGATTGGCTATCTTGTAGATATATTTACAGGTGTCTTGGGTTATCACTTTTGGTGAACAACAGTCAGCTCTTCCGCTCCATGGCTTTCCTCTAAGCATCAGGAATAAAGGCCCATGCCTCACTGCCAAATACTCAAAAAAAGGAAACATCGGGCTTGTCATGAGACCAAGCCTCCTCAAGAGTCATATGTCAAATAGCCTTGTGAGGCATCTTATTCTAAATATAGTTGGCACAATTGACTGCCTCAGCCCAAAAAGATGAATCCATTCACCTGGATTGAATCATACAATTCGCCATCTCTTGTAAAGTTTTGTTCTTGCGTTCAACGACACCATTCTACTGAGGGGTGTAGGGAACAGTAAATTGATGCTACAAACCATGCTCAGTGAAAAAATCTCTGAAATCTTGATTCACATACTCCCCCCCATTATCTGTACGTATCTGTTGAATAGAACAGCCAAACTACTTCTCTACATATGTCTTGAAGATTCGAAATGAATCAAAGACATCAGACTTGTACTTAAGAAAGTACACCCATGTGCATCTGGAGAAGTCATCAATAAACATGAGTACATACTTAACCCTTGAAAAAGGAGGAGTGGGAAATGACATGAGGTCACTGTGAATCAACTCCAAGGGTGGCAAAGCACGAGAGGCTCTCCCCTTTGGAAAGGGATCTTTGTGATTCTTGCCAAGCACACAACCATGACAAATACCATCAGTGCAGGAAATCTTTGGGAGCCCAAGAACAAGTGCCTGTGTACTCATCTGTTGAAGATATCTGTAATTGACATGGCCCAATCGCTCATGCCAAAGCTTACTCACTGAATCTGCATGTGCTATGAGAGATGAACCTGTACCCAAAGAGGGCTCAAATTCATCAAATTTGTAGAGACGAGATGCAGATTCCACACTACCAGAAGCCACAACCAAATCAGGGTCATGGAGGTCCCGAATAACCACATCATGGGGTGAGAACTCAACTGTCTTACCAGAGCCAGAGTGGGAAATCTGATAAATGGATAGGAGATTTGTTGAGATGTCAGGGACAACCAAAACATCTTGTATAGTACCTCCATCCAAAGAGACAAAACCTGAGCCCACGACGGAAAGCCGAACTAAGTCACCCACTGCAATCTGTGAAATGCCACAAGAGGCAAGAGAAGTAACCAACTGCCGAGTGTGTGTCATATGGTGAGAAGCACCAGAATCTAGAATCCATGTGGACCAATAGGTCGAAGCTCTAGTAGTGAGAGCATGACCTTTCCCTATAGAAGGAGAAGACGCCTGAGGTGAGGAAATGTTATGCTATTGCATGGCTTCCTCTAAAGCTTCTAATCATTTCCAACACCTGGAAACTAGATGTCCTTCCTTGCCACAAAAACTGCAAGTGTCGAATGATTTCTTCTTAGTCTTGGAGGAAGACTCACCAGACTATGAATATTTCCCTAAGTGAACTCACAAAGCTAGTTCCCAATTTTTGGTACATCCTAATTTTTGTTGAAATCATACATTTTAAAAAAAATATAATGATTTAAGCTTTAAGTGGTCCCATTTGAAGTAATTAATTGAAGAGAGTTAAATGAAAGGCTCTTTGATCAAAATTTCTTGGATAGAACCTCTCTACTTCTAAATCATACTTGTAATGGAGTCTCTTTTGCATCTATCAAATGCTGATAAAAAACCAATTTTACATTAGCTTTTGATGGGTCAAATTAATTCATTAAATTTTTTTTTTTAAAAGTGTTTAGTCCTTATTATAATCTTTCCAAATAGTATAACTTTTAATATATTTAATTTCATTAATATATTTTTATTTTATTTCTTATGAATGTAGGTTTTTCACTGAACATGAACTTCTTTGTTCAATGCATTGGGAAAAATAGTAAACTAATTCAAAAAAATTCTGAAAAATATCTATGCACTAGGTATTGGTGTTTTATTTCTAACAAAAAAACGAAAATTGAATTTTGATATATATAGAACAATTTATGTGTTCAAACGTACACCTATATCCAAATTATAACTAGTCAAACTTTAAAACGTAATAAAATAAAAAATATTCAACATATCACTAGCAAACTAAGTGCATGTCCTGGGTATTGATGTTACAAATCAAAATTCAAAAGAATTAAGTTTTTATCATTTATAGAAAAAAAGTTATGCGTTTCAGGATACATATCACTCTTAAAAAATGTTGTTTGTTGTAAAAAAATACTTTTTAAGGGAGATGGAAAAATCAATAAACTTTTATTCAAACAAATTTGCAAAAAATATATTTAGAGTCTACAAACAAGATGTTAAAAATCACTAGTTTATATCATCTTCAAATTCTTAACGGTTTAAAAGTTATAGGTGTCAGAAAGTGAAGGTTTTTTTCAAAATATTCATCTAAGTGTCAAAGCTGGTCAAAAAGTGGGAACCAGCATTGTGAGTTCACCCCCCTTGTTTGGGAGGAAATGGTTTTGAATCAAACTTAGGAGCAGGTTTGGAGGAATTCTCACTACCTATAGAAGGCTTCTTAGGCTTTGGTTTTTGCTTTTGTTTCTCCTTCTCCTTAGAAGACTGAGCAACCAATGCTTTGTTCTTGGAGCCCGAGAGCGTATCCAGCTGAGAAAGATGAGACTGCTCATGAGACAAGCGCTCACAAAAGACATCAAAGGTAGGCATGGTGAAACTAGTACCCAAGCCATCCATGGTGGAGTAGAAAGCAGAGGCAAAAAATTTAAAGTGACCCCAAAGCTTCGAAAGAATCAAATGAATGCACTCTATATCAGTCTTGTTCTTTCCACATCCCTGAAGAATAGATCTAGTAGTTTTGAATTTGTTCAAAAAATCCTCAATAGTGGGAAAAGAATCAGGTAACAAAGAAGTCAACTCTGCCTCAATCTGTAATGCCTGAATCTCATTGACCCTCTTGAAGAGAGAATCAAACTTCAACCAAATATCTCGAGGAGTAAGCAACTCATCAAGGTGAAACAAAAGACTGTCGGAGACATGCAAAGAGATCAAACCCATGGCCTCATCCAGCTTGTTCCGATACATAAGAATCTCATAAGGACGTTGTAGGTCAGGCTGAACCTCATCTAAAGAAGCCCACAACCCTCATGACCTGAGAAGCGTCATGATGCGGGGCTTCCAGCTGTGATAGTTGTGTGAAGTCAACAACTCAACTGAAGGATCTGCCATGAGAATAAAGAAAACTCTGCATATGCACCTGCTTGTTGGTTATTTTTATTATGTGATCTTTTAGAATAGACAGAAGATGCAGAAGGGTTTGTTTGTTTTGAGAGTTTAGGTGTTCTTTATTTCTGATATAAATGACAGAAAGCGAGAAAAAAACACCTCCCCACAATAGAGAAACCCAAACCCTAGTACATAGTAATGAGAAGGAAGTAGTGCATAAACAAAAAAATTTAAAACTGATATCTCATGTACCTAGTGAAAATTCAAAGAAAAAATATCACAAATCTGAATAGAGCATGCTGAGAGCTTTCCAACGCCTATTCATTTTTTAAAAACGAAGTCTGTTTGCCCATTCTACGGCCCTGGAAGTGCAAAAAAGAAGCCCAACTTTGACTGATAAAAAATATAGACAAATAGAAGATTCATGACAATAATCCACCACCACAAGGTCTGGCTTGGAATCACCTTTCTGATGCTTATTTTTTAATCAAAATCCGACTCCAGATGCACAATCTAGACCCAAAAAACTAACCCCCTCTCAAAAAGACTAGAGAGGTGGAGCTGGTGGTGTTCCGAGCGGAGGTGGGGCTCGGGCTGGGCAGAGGTGGTACAGCCCAGGCTAAGCGGAGCATTGGCCGAGTAGAGTGGAGCTAGGGCAGAGCTAGGGCTAAGCGGAGCTGGGGTGGCAGGGTTCGGGCGGAGGTGGCGTGGCCTGGGTGGAGCGGAGCTTGGTGGACTGCCGGTGAGGGGGCTGCTGGAGCGGGGGCTGCTGGCGGGAGGTTGTCGAAGAGGGGTTACCAAAGCTGACAGAAGGCTGCCAAAGGAGCTATAGCCATTGCCATCTGCTGGAGTGGTCAGAGTCTACAGCCAATGGGGCGGTGGGGCCATCCTGTCTGGCCCGCAGGCGTCATACGGCGCTAGACAGACAGGTCTGGTGCCCACAAATTTAAAACAATATTTTTTCTTCGCCTCCCTTTTGGGGTGTTTTTGATTTTTCTTTGAATTTTTTTTTTTCAAAATAAAAAACAATGTGGCCTACATGCCATAAAAAGGCAAAAAAAAAATTTGTCAAATTTTTTTTTTCTCAATTTGCATGCTAGGGTCGTACGGCCTGGTTGGGAGAAAAAAAAAAACCACCCAGATGCTCAAGGGTCAAAAATGGACAAATTTTATATGACTATAGGGGTTTTTGGGCCTTCTGAGCACGATGGTGAGGTTCGTTTAGGCCCAAAGTGCTAAAAAAAACCTGAAACCCTAGATCTGCTTCAAATACAAAATTCTCAAAAAACAGGAACAGGTAGCTGCAGATCTAAGCTCTGATACCATATAGGAGTTGAGAAATACAACCCCACAGTAGCCTGAAGATCTTCTACAAGCCAAATAACCTATTACAAGGAGAAGCAATGAAGCAAAATCTGAAGAACATACAAAACACGGGAAAAATATTCTCAAAATATGAGAGCTCCAATTCATCAAAAATGTATTGTGAAAGATAATACAATGAAAAGAAAAATTAACCTCTAATAGGTCAAGAAACCCTAAAAAGGGAATACCCTAGGCTTGCACATAATAATTAATTATATGCACCTAATGTTAGCTTGAGTGTAAAAAGATAATTGGGAACTTAAAGAATTAAACAAATAATGTTTAATTAATCAAGTAAAGACCCAATTACTCTAACACAAAAAACATTTTCCAAATGACTGCAGTGATCATCTGCCTTCTTTGTGAAACATGTCAAATCATCCTGGTAAACAACCATTATGATGTTGATAAACTCCTTAAAAGCTACATCCATTGCTCTCTGAAAAGTAGCTCCAACATTCTTCAGACCAAATGGTATTCTCACATACACATAAGTCCCCCAAGGGGTAGTAAAAGCAATCTTAAATTGCTTAGACTGCTTTACTAATAGTTTATTACAACTTGAGAATCCGTCCATCATTGACAATAGATCACAATCAGTTACCCTTTGTAACATAGCCTCCATATTTGGGGAAGAATAATTGTCTTTCAGAGAAGCAACATTCAAATTTCTAAAATCCACACAAAGCCTTCCCCATTCTTCTTTCTGATAGGGACCAAATATAGGTTTTACAATCCCCCCTTCCCTTAACTTTGTTAATTCTTGTTGCATTTTGGTCTCCAAAAGGGGATTAATAGGTCTTTGCTTCTGTTGAAAAGGCTTAGCATCAGGATGTAGAGAAATTTCATGTTGAAATAAGTCTTGTCTATATGCCTTTAGGTCCTCATATGACCAAGAAAAAACATGTTTATACTTTCTTAATATGTTAATAATGTTGGTCCTAACATGGGGATATAGGTTTCTCCCAGTGTACACCAACTTAGGGGATGCTTCTATCCCTAAGTTCACCTCTTCCAACTCCTCCAACTTTGTAGATGACGCTTGATGTAAGTGACCATCACTGTAACTGAACATACCCTCTAGTTCAACTAGTCCCCTAGGTATTTCATTTGTCTCTAATTGCACTGTGTCACTTCCAAAAATTGTTTCCTATCCATATACTATCTCCACCAATGCATTACAATCAATCTTTTGACCTTCATAGTCATCTATGCATTGTATAAATCTAAGGATGTCTTCATCATCCTCAAAAACTTGCCAATTGTACACATTATCTGGGATGGCTAGTCTGGCTTTTGTCTTAATGATTAAAACTCCAGTCAATGTTACATCATCATTTTTAATGCAACATTAGCTAAAAAATCTGCCATAATGTTCTTAGACCTTTCAATCCAATCAATGGAAAATGCATCAAAGTGTTCAATGACATCCTAAATAGCATGCTTGTACCTTTTTAACTTGTCATTTTAGACACATATCTTGACCTTATCTGAGACACTACAAGTTCAGAGTCTCCATAAACCCTTAACAACTTGATCCTATGTCTTTTAGAAATTTTTAAACCTAACAACAGAGCTTCATTCTCAACTGTGTTGTTTGTAAATTGGAATGCTAACAGAAAAGAATACTTGAAGGTAATACCTGATGGGGAAACAAATAGCACTCCTGCTCCAGACCCTTCCTTAGAGAAAGCTTCATCAAAGTACATCTGCCATAGGCCTTCTTGTTGGGATTCCAGATCATCAACAATAGGATCAGTATTCTTCAACTTAGGTTGAATGGGTTCAATCCTGAAGTTATCAGGATCTACATCAATCATTCAATTAAGCATGTTTTGGTCTATTTTTTTAATAACCACTGGGGCATGTGGTTCTCTATATAATTTTACAGAATTCCCATTCACTAGAATAGTTGCAAATGATAAATCTAGCTGAAGATGTCCTCCAACAGTAGCAACCCAATATCTAGATAGAAGCATGCCATAATGGGGCTTGGTGTCTGTGACTATTACATCCATTTTATAAGTAGCTTCAGGGAATGCTTCTATTTTTACTTCTACATCTTTCATAGTACCCACAACAAACACTTCTCTATTATCCATAGCATAACACCTTCCATATGAAGTGTGTACTGACAAACCTACTTCTTTCATAACCCCATAAGCCATTATATTAGCAGCTGCACCAGAATCTATCATGCAATTTTTTATCAATTTGTTATTTACTAATAGTGTGACATAAAAGGGATCTATCTAAGATGGTTCCTGATTAATAGTGGTGCCCACATAAACTCCTGGGACCCCTTGTTCTTGATCCTTCTCATCTTTTGCATTTCCCTTTTAAGAGGAAGCATCTACATCTGATATACTTGAAATCAAAGAAAAAGCAACCTCTCTATGTTCTTTTATTTTTAGTAGCTCTATCAAAGGTACTAAAACTTTCATCTGTGTTAAAGCTTGAGTCATATCAAAAGTAGTGTTAACATTAGACTCAACATGAGCTTTAACCTTTTCTGCCTTCTAGTGACTTGTTCTCTTGTCACCAGTGGTCTCTACCTTATTTCCAGTTGTATCAGTAATATTAGGTTTCGCTGAACTAATTGACTGATCACCTTTAGCCTGACTATCTTTGACAAAATTGTTATTCTTAGTGGACCTCTTAGAAGAAGTTTCTTTAAAAAATAGAGAACTAGGAATACCTTGACTTCCGTCATCTTTGTTGTTTCTTAGATTATAGTTATGCTTAAACTTTAGCTATTGCAGCCTTAGTGAGATTCTTAACTTCCTCCTCACTATGCCTTCTAAGATGAATCTCTTAATCTTCTATTATGACTACATTCAAAGTGGGATGCCAATCAATTTTCAATTGCCCTTGGCAATTTGCATCGCTTCTCGAGACATCATATGCACTTGCTTCATCCTCTGAAGACTCATAGTCACTATCCACAGTATACTCAAACATATTAACTGCAGGTTCATCCTCACTTCTCATGGATTCATTTAGAGCTTGAGCCACAACACACTGATAGGGGGAATGTGGCCCATCACATTCCATACACCAAGGGGTATTTTCCATATTATGTATGTTTCCTCCCTTTAAAGGATCAGGGGTGTTCTAATTTTGTGTGCTTTTTGATCTATCTTGAACAGGTTTGCCATCTTTCCATGTAGTGTTATATGGCATATCATGCAATCTAGTAGGTCTGTCTTGCTAGTTGTAGTGAGGCCTCTCAGGTTTACTTACTTTAGCAGTAAGATCCTTGACATCAGTCATTAATTTCTCTATCTTATCCTCTTCTTTAGAGGATTTATTTTGTTGTGGTTTTTGTTCCTACCACAATCTTCCATTAGTCCTTCTTCCCACTTTACCCGATGAATTTCTATTACTCTCTACATTGATTGCAATTCTAAAAGAATCCCTTAAGCTATGTGGGTTCTTATCTCTGAGAATGTAAGCCATCTTAGGATCAAAGGCATTATAATAAGTGGTTAGACATACATTCTCATCTAACCTCATACATTGAAGGAGCCTATGCATTGCCTTTTGAAAATGTGTATTAAAATATGTAACAGACTCATTATCAGACTTCTTGATATTGTTAAATTCGTTGAGCATGAAGCTCACATTTGTCTTATCTCCATATTTCTCTTTAAATAAATTATTGAATTCCTCACAAGAACCTATACTGTCCACAAGTAACCCTCTATACCAATCTCTAGCATCCTCAATCAAGGATTGCACAAACAACTTCATGATGACATCCTCATGTGCAATTTCATAGTCATTAATCATGTCACCAAAAGATTTCAGATGTTCTTCAACACTAATAGAATTATTCCCAACAAACTTCTAGAGTTTATCCCTCATTTCTATAGGGACATGGTTTGGATATCCGAGAATTCCATCAAAATACAACTACCTATACAGCTCAACATTTATCAATCTCCTTTGAAACTGATTTCCAGTAAAGTTATTTCTAGCATTCACCCTTGGGCCTGAACCACCAGCTCCAGGATTTTGATGACTTTGATTATGGGATAGTCTGTGATTGGTTTGATTTTCTAGAATTGTACTTGAGGGGATAGCAAAATTATTTGGGGCATAATTTTCTTGCATCATTGGTTGAGTATTCAACAAAGAGGCAAAAGTATGTTGGGACATAGGATTACTATGATCTACAGGTGGGAAAGTTATGGGAGGAGCCTTTAAGCAGCGTATCTTTCTTCTGAACTCGACATTAAGTGCTTCTATTTCATCCTTTTCTAGCTCCCTTTGTAGGTCTTCATTTTCTTTCCTTACCCTTTCTACCTCAATCTCATGCAGCATCATTCCTCGGGGTCCTTCTGCACTTCCTGACACTAGACCTGCAGATCTATTCTCCACTACTTTTTGCTTCCCTTTGTCAATAATGAGCCTAGCAGGTTGGGGATCACTGTGAACCTCCCTACTAGGTTGTGCTGCAACTTTAGGTATAGAAAAAATCTTTGGATCAAGGATTTCTCTAATAACAGGACCTTGCTCTTTACTCCCAGGTTCTACTTGAGAAAACAACTCAAGCTCTACAATCTGTCTTAATAGCCTATCTCTTTCAATGAGTTTGGCTTTGGTTTCATTCTCCTTTAGCTTTTCTTTCTTTTTTCTTATGGAAATCAATTGATGTACTCTCTGATTTAGAACCTCAATCTCTTGAGATACTTCATCTTGGTCTGGCAAGGTTTCCTCTGAATCAGACACATTTAGCTAGTCCATATCAATCAGGTTGATATTTCCTTCTATAGTTTTGGGAATGGAACTGGCCCTATTACTTGTACTATGCCTATCTCTCCCAGAAGCGCTAGTATTAGACAATCTTTGGTGAAAGGTTTGGATATCATCATTAGTGCCAAACAGGCTAGTATGAAAGCCCATAATATCATGGTCAAAGTCATGAGAAGAGGCATTGGACCTTACATATACGGGATGCTCAGAAGACTTACCCATTTGATTACTCTTTTGTTTCCATGACTGATTTGACTGATCAAGAATAATAGTTCCTCTCCATCCCTTCTTGACTGGTTCAAGTAACCCTTCATGCAACTTCTCTTCAAGGATTTTCTTCATATAAGACCTAGTATTCCTTCTCCTATTCATCTTGCTAACCTTGTGAAGTGACTGTGATTTTTTCTACAAGAATATTGGTTTTTGTTTTACTTCAGAGTCACCACCCAATATCTTGGGAATAAAATATATAGTTTTAACACAGTGAATCACTTACAAGACACTTAAGAATGAAATTGTTGATCTTTAGAAAAGAAAAGAATAGTATTCTAAGATGCTCTGAGATAGATCAAGGATTTTCTTTAGAAAGACAAGCTCAATAATTTTTCGACTGAAACCAAGGGAACCTGATCTCAACACTTTTATACAATAAAGACACATATCTACAGTATAAGACTTATCTTATTTGACTCTCCCCAGAAGAGTCGCCACTTTTGTTGTTCTCCATTTTAAAAACTTTGGTTTCTTCTCTTTAAAAGTGAAAGCTACTGCCTCTATGCTGCAATGGAAGAGAACAACAAAAAGTTTGAAATAAAGACAACAACATGAGGTTCCAAATGAGGATACCTCCTACACTTTAAGCCTTTAAAATCTTGGGCAGGTGAACCCTTTTAAGACTATTTTCTTACAAAAATGGAAAAAGGTTTACAGAAAGCCAGTGTAAATTCCTATAAACTTTCCTTTTTGACTGGTATAACTAAAACATAAATGGAAAGTTGATTTGATATTCTAAAAAGGATCACAAAATGCACCTAAAAACCAACAAGTAAACCAGTGCCTTATCTGGGCAATTGAGTTAACTACAATAGACTGCAACTTGACAAAAGAAACTTTTACACAAATCACAAGTTCCTGATCTAATAACTCTGAATATGCCTGACATATACAAAGTCCTAATCTGAACTAGATGTCATTATCAAATCTACACCAATATTACTGATATCAATGACTTTGTTCAAAGTATATTTGTATTTTCCTCCTTGAGAAAAAGACTAAAAATAACTTCATTAGATACCTAGCAAATCATTCAAATAAACAATCCTTGATTATTTAAATAGAATAAACATCAGTACAATGACATATAGACAATACAAGTCTAAGTTTAAATTCTCTGGATGGTATATTTCATTCCTCTATTAAAAAGGTTACAAGTACATCATATCTGACTCAGAAATTTCTAAGAAAAAGGCCTGCATTGATTTTGCTAGAGTTTAGCTACAAAATTTGTGACCCCTTTTCTAGGTAGCCTTGGTATCCTTTTATAGAAATTAGGATGCAACAAGCTTCAGACTACCTAGAGGAAAACTCTTACCCTAACTGTCATTTACTCCAAAAGTTACATTGTTGTGTCATTGTAGTTGAGGGAGAAACCTAACATTCTTTCTGGGATGCATGCTTCATTAATTCACTAGGCATTCACTTGGAAAATGGCCGAAAGGGTAAGTTCCTATTACCCAAAATTGGTTACAACCACCGATAGCTTCATAATGTTGGTGTATTATCTTGTGCCAGAGCATTGATGGGTTTCACCTAAGAAAACACATAGCCACACACCATTATGTTCTCTACAAATCTCCCTGAATACCTCTCACCAACTTTTCACTTCAAAACAATGTCGGATGGAATTTGCACACATCTGCCATTAATTCTTTTAAATTTTGGCACCAATAGACTAGGAAGGCCTTCCTTCTAAGCACTTTTCCTTTAGTTCCTATGTCGCGGCTTTTAAAGTTCGGACGTGTTTCCATTGCGGTATAGCAAGAGCCATCCGATCATGGAAAACTAGCATGCCCTTTAACTTACCTGAGTAATCCACTTAGAATGGGCCCCACTACTTGGTTCTTCTTTCACGCTTCGCCATGTGGTATCCCCTGATTGGCTTCGAGGTCCCTGTCCTGCCACCTCAGCATGGCCTAGACTCACTACCAGAATGAAGCTCTTCATTGTCTTTTCTTTGTCGCTGATCCACGATGATTATTCATCCTGCATCTCTGCATAGTGAATTAGTGACCACTGTTGGATCCTTTCCAAACTTCCCACTATTTAGCTTTCCTCCGAACTGCTCTCCTATTGGGTCCCACCACTTACTCGCCAAGTCACACCGCTTAGCCATCAAGCATCTTTCCATGGTGACCATTGTTGGATCATCCATCCAACCATTAGATCTTTCTTGAATTTCCCACCCTTTAATTCACCTGGGCTACTCTTTCTTCTAGAGAGCCCACCACGTGTCACTTCCCAATTTGCACTGAATATCTGGCCTGCTTTCTACCATAACCACCACATCATCAGTCATTGATCCATGATGATTAACGAGCAATCATCTTTTCATTGCAGAACAATGACAACCGTTGGATTGGCTCAAACTTGCTCAACCCTTAACACCTAAACCACTCACCTTTTTCGCATGTGCTTTGTCGCCAAGTCGCAGTGAGTATTCAACAATTATCTTTCTATTGTGACATAGAGACAACCATCAATTCTTTCTTGATCACCATTGATCTTCCTTGATCTACTCAACCTTTAGCTTCTCTGAATGGCTCTGTCTTATGCCATGGTGTCACCACGTGTTAGCCACTGGTTCACTCATGAGATATGCTTGGGCACCATTGGACCCACCGTTTCACTTTGGTTTGTTCAACACCAGTCTTTTGGTCAAACTTCCTCCCTCGGTGAGTCATTCACATGCGTCATTGAACCTGTAGTTTCATCGATGCCTTTATTTTATCGGCAGGACCAATTCGGATTTCTTCAATGTACCTTATGTCGATGGAACCGATGCCTTCAGTGAAACCATTTAGAGATCCATCACGGCCAAGGTTTGTTAGACATTCATTTTGATGACATGCCACCTATTCTACCGCATGTCACCATGTGGCACCTTATTGTTTCCTTAGAGTCCACCTCAACACCACATGACCTGCCACCTCACCAGTCACCAAGTCACAGTGATTAACAGTCGAGCACTTTCACATGGCAATATAGTGATGGTCGTCTGATCGTTTGCAACCTGCTCACTCATTAATTTTCCCTTTTACTACAAAATTTGGCCACCTTGAGATGCCCATGCACACAGGGTCCACTAAACCATGAGCCACTTCTTCCCAAAAGCCCATAAGCTTTGACACTAAGGATATATGTGGCTATGCATTTAAATACTGAAATTCTCCTCCCCGCGACCAATGTGAGATAAATGGTTTATGATTGCGCCTTTCCATCAGGTCATCAGGATAACATTAAATAGTTGATTCTGATAGCCGATGATTTACTCTAGTCTGTCCAATTTTCTATTGGGCATCAACGTAGGGGAGAACCTTGCTTGCTGATACCTGATACAACCACTCCATGCATATGCTTGCACATATGGGTAAGTCTTTCCAATCGAGATAGGTCTTGCCGATAAGGTAAAAAATTCAAAAACTACCACAAACAACCTCAAATTCACCAAATTTTTATGAGTCCCAATAGGGAGCATACCCACAGTCAGATGATACTTCTGCAGAAAGTATGTGTTACAATGAGGGGCCTGCACTTGCAGGAAGGCACACTGCCTAGAGCATACTTCTCATTACAAAAGAGTCTCACTGACTATAGAGAGGTTACAATCATCTCAAAATAAATGGACAACAATCCAATAGAGTGAATTGCAAGAAATAGCATCTACCATGCTTGATTACAATCCTGGTTAAGGTTAATGCCAGAGGACTAATTTCTCTTCTGAATCCAATTCGATCACCCATGATTGACCAACTCCTCTGCCTGAATGATAATTACAATATTCGCACATTATATTCCTTGAACATGATACATTACAAAGAGTTTCTACCTCTTATTTATACAAACCCTAATGCCTAAACCAATTAGGTTGGCCAACTAAAGATATTATAATAAGATCATTACATAATTACTTATTATAATGATATACCATGTCGGCTTCAGACCAAAGAAATAATAACAAATCCATAAATCCTCTCGAAGCATCCCGATAACATGTAGAGTACACATTATCATGATACTGGTCCATAACCTAGATAGGTACCAGACCTATTCTGGGTCCATCATGCTAAAGAAATGTCTTCAAGTAGCTGACGCATGATCAAAGAACATCTTCAGCATCCTAAAATCCATGAAGAAGCTGCACCAACACCAATTATGCATCCTGACACAATTCCTCAATGAAAGATCTGTCAATAAAGCCTTAAACCAATGGCGGTAAGGGTTCACCAGAGTGTATGATAGTATCAAATTACCAAACCAATACAAACTGACCAAAACATGCTCATGGAGCATATAGTGCATGAAATCAAACATACTTCACTGATCCAAACATGTCGGAAGTGTATAACAAATTGTTGGCATTTTGGCACTTAGTTGTCATTGATGTCAACTGGTATGGGATGGTTACTGGTAGAAGAGATGTATGTGCAACACTTCTATGAAGGAGTATAGGTTGTGATATCTTAGATATCACCTTGTGTTATAGAACACCGGTAAGGCAAGGAAGATGACCTCAGAAGTCACTGGTAGACTTGTGTGGATGAGATGAATAGGTTACCGACAAAGTGCATCATCGACAAGGAGAGTATGTCAACTAATAAATAGGTAAGGTGGTTGAGTGGTTTTTTATGATGAAGAAGTAGAATGTTATCTGAATTACTGGAAGAGAAGAATGAACTAGTGAATTGAAGGAATGCCCCAAGTGCATAAGATTAGGGTGATGCAATGGATCGACAGAGTAGGCATGTTGAGAAAATAGTACAAGGCTAGTGTGAAGTGTTTGTCACCATGACAAATCGGTAAGAGGGATGAAGATAATTGACCAGGGAGAAAGGCAAGGCCAAGAAGATGCAAACAAAGGATCCCACCTAATAAAGATGAAGCTCGCTGAAGGCAAATGACATGATGTCATCAAGAGTGGTAACCAGTATATAAGTCCATCTGTTGTATAAACAAGGTGAAGTAGTAGAAAGATATAGTGGAATTATCTATCTAGAAACCGGTATGAGAGTTTCATCGATAGCTCAAGATGAGAGAAGATATGATAAAGTAACCAGTAGAATGGTTGAGACCGGAAGGTTTAGCAAACCGGCCAAAGTAAAGAACCAGCAAGGTGGTTGGTCGGTGATCCTACTTGGACCGACTTGAAGTGCCAAGCTGGCAGATAGTCGACATGGAGTCAACATGGAAAACCCATGATTGGATAAAGATGGAATGTACAAGTGATAAGGTTGTTGTAGGGTTGGTCAGCTTTAATAAAAGACTCCTCGAATAATGGGACATGTAGCAAAAGGATTGCAAGGGTTTTGAGGCTCAAGGTCTGAAAGACAACTATGAGCCAGCTAAGAGATTGAGAAGAACAAGGTGATGAAGGAAACAACTTGACAGATCTCTTGTGACTAACCGAAGGATTTTCTTGAGAAGGCAAAAAGTAAATCACCAAGATTAAAGGTCATGATCAGGGAAATACAACTATGGCACAGATATGCATTCAACTATTAGAAAGATCAGATCTTGCAAGATCTGATTAGATTTCATATGTCTTGAAGATGGTGAAGAAACCCTAACCGCCTAAGTTTTGAATTGGAGTTTTGGTGGGAAATCTGGGCTATAAGTAAAAAGGTTTAAGAGATTGTTGTTGCTAAAAAGAGAGAACATTGTATAATTGTGAAGTTGTAGACTTCTGGAAGGAGAGAAAAAGATCAACTGAGTGCTTAGCGAGCAACAGAGGGAAAGTGAACCTAGTTGAAGCTTTCAACCAGTTGGAAAGAAGAATAGGTAGTGATTGGATCAGTAGAGTGTGAAACCTGTGACGAGCAAAGAGTGAGGTGCAAATACAATAGAGTACAAGCGGGTGCAGAGTAGGAAGTAGAGTGAGTCGATAGAAGAGAGAAGCATTTCACTAATAGAGTAAGACATTTGATAAGGTTGCAAGATTCACTTGTAACATGATAATAACTTATGTATTTGAAGGTTGTTTTATGAACACTGAGTTGTAGCTTGGTGTAGGGGTTGGTTCTCCTTTGGGTTGTAGCCTATAAAACTATTAGGGGTTGTAGCTCCTTGGGTTGGTGCCCGGGAATTGTGTAACTGTGTTTTACCATGAGGTTGGATTGGAGCAGTAGACTCCAGCAACATTTCTCGCCAAGTTTTTTCCCACATTGGGTTTTCCTCGTATATACTGGTGTTGTGTGATGTCTCTGTGTGTATATTTGAGCTAGTCTTTTTATTAACGAGTAAGTTTGCATTAAGTTTGGTTAGCAAACTGGTGTTTCTATCATAAGAAAGTCATAAAGAAAATTTTGAGAATCACTGATTCACCCCCTCCCCCTCTTAGTGGTGCATTGTCTCTAACAATTGGTGTCAGAGCCTAGGTTCCCAATTAGAAGAGTGTTCTCGAACTTGGGTAGATTCTGGCCTAAGGACACAATGGTTTGTTCAGAATCTACTTGTACTCCTGTATTTGATGGTTCAAATTTTTCTATTTGAAGTTGTAGAATGGAAGTCTTCTTATCCTCTTTAGGGTTCAATGTATGGATGTCAGTAGTTGATGGTCTCCCTAGAAAGATCGGTTTTCCTACTAGATGTGTAGAAGAAAGAAGAAACTATTGCAATGGAGAAGCCATGCAGGCCATGATGAATCAATGATGAATAGTTAGTACCAAACCAGTACTGAGAGGGGGGATGAATCGGTACTGGCAAAAACACTTTTCCCTTAACCAGTTTGACTAAAAAACATTGCACTTGACTAGCAAGCAATAACACCGGTCTAAACCAGATTACTACCGATTAAACATAGTAAGAATGTGAAACACATAAAACAGTAACTCTTAGCTTTCCACACAATCTAACATCTTATTTCCACTTCACCCATATGCACACACTAGTAATACATCAATAGAAATGTAAAGACTTACTAGTTCAACATGCTTTACCGCTTGACAGAGAATAACAAAGAATCACATGAAAATCATCACACATGACACACATATTTTTCATGTGGAAACCTAAGTGGGAAAAACCATGGTGGGGATGAGTACCCACAAGTTGTTCTTTGAACCCTTTTGAAGTCTGCTCTATTAGGAGCCTAGTCCGGTTAAAGACTTTACAATAGGTTCTATTAGGAACTGATCCTACTAGGGATCACCTGGTTAATGGATGGCTAAAATACCCGGTTAAGGGTTAAACCCTGTTAAAGGTTACCTTGTTAGAGGATTTTAAAAACTTAATGATTTTAAGTCACCCTATTAAAGGATTTATAGCAAGCCAATTAAAGCTACCCTGTTAAGGGATTTTCCAACTGTTGAAGTGGTTAAAGGTCAACAGGTATTATAATGATCTGGTAATAGCACTTCAATGCCAATGCAGATCCACTTTAGTTCCTTCCTTTTGCAATCACATTCTGTAGGTATCTATTCTCTTATCTGGTCTAGCAAGAATCACTTATCTCTCCACTTAGATACAAACACAACATTTGCCAACAACCTAAACATGAAAATCAACATCGACCTTATAAGAAACAGATAGGTTGGTAGCATAAACCCTAAACCCTAAGCATTTAGGTTAAGCAATTTAGTCAGTTCAATCCTAACCATTGAACATATTGCATTGATTATGATAGTCTTGAACAGATCTCAAGATGTTCTCCAGCGTTCATTCTTCACTACTTCTTGGAGCCTGATAACCCATCACGCGTTCTCCACCATTTACAGAGACTTCATAGATTCTTGAGGTAGATAGGATCAATCTCCTCCATGCAAGATCCTTCACGTGCACAAGGCTGACGTGGCAACACAATCTGTTCTTCATTACAATGCTAACTCATCACACGATGTCATCGATTGAATCACACAGGCTTGGAATACTTCAACTAGAAACCCTGAAGCTAAGACTACCAACTGATAGTCATACCATATTTAACCTTGATACAAAACATTCCATATATCGGTTCACATTCAAACATATCGATTCACCTGGACAGACATACTGCTTCACTTTTTCACATATACTAGTTCACAACATCATACCAGTTCTCTTGCTAGTTACTTACTTCAATATACTGGTTCACTCTTCAGCATATTTACATCAATGATAATATACAATATCATCATGTCATAATACTCTACAAATATGCCAACAATCTTCCCCTTTGGCATTGATGGCAATATACAAAGATATCTCTTCGCTTCACATCTTCTCCTTCAACACTACAGTTATCTTCTCTGCTTCACATTTTCTCCCCCAACACTATAGTCAAATCTTCTCCCCCAACACTATAGATATCTTCTCTGCTTCACAGCTTCTCCCCTTTTGACAACAATGCCAAAGCGGAGGCACATACATCTATATTCTACTATGTTGCTCCGCCTTAGGAGTAGCATCTTCCATCACACCAATCCTGAAAAAGATATATCAATGTAAGTCCTGACTAATGTGGAGCACACACCTTTAGTTCACCTCTTGAAGGGGTAACACCCCTAATTCACCTCTCAAATAGGTAAAGGTAGCCTTCGGTAGAGGCTTGGTGAATATGTCTAATAACTGCTCCTTACTAGAAACATGTTCTAGTACAACTTATTTGTTCTAAACCTGTTCCCTTAAGAAATGATACTTAAGCTCAAAGTGCTTGGTTCTAGAATGTAAAACCGGATTCTTGGAGATGTTAATCGCACTTGTGTTGTCACAAAATATACTTACATGTTTAGATACAGGAACTTTGAAGCCATTTAATACATGCTTCATCCAGATTGTCTAGGTGCAGTTCATAAATGCTACAACATACTCTGCTTCTGATGTAGACTGAGAGATACAACTCTACTTCTTACTCATCCATGAGACTAGTTTGCCACCAAGAAATAATGCACCACCGGTTGTTCTCTTCTGGTCATCAACATTAATAGACCAGTCACCATCTATAAACAATTTGAGGATGAAATTATTACTGTATCGATACCATAATCCATAGTCAATAGTTCCCTTCAGATCTCAAAATCCGCTTAACTACTACCAAGTGGGATTCTCTTGGAATTTTCAGGAACTGTGCAATAATTCCCACTGCATGTGCAATGTCTAGTCTATTATGTACTACATAGTGCAAAATACCAATCATTGATCAGTATTCCTTCTCATTTACCAACCCTGAGTCATCCTCTTTTGATAATTTACAACCGGTCACCATCGGTGTACCAATGAGTTTGATGTCTTCCATGCCAAAGGTCTTCAACACCTCTTTGATATATTTGGACTGAGTGATAAAGATTCCATCTTTCATTTGTTGAATCTATAGTCCAATGAAGAACTTAATCTCCCCTATAAGTGACATCTCAAACTCCTTTTTCATCTCATCTGCAAAATCATGACTCATCTTGTCATCTCCTCCAAAGATTGTCATCAACAAATACCTCATAAATTAGAATCTAATCTCCTTCTAACTTTTGGTAGATATTACTATCCTCACTTATTCTCTCAAATCCAATCTTCACAAGATGGGAGTGCAAGCATTCATACCATGCTCTAGGTGCCTGCTTTAGTCCAAACAAGGCCTTATGTAGCCTACACACCATGTCACTATCTTCTGATAGGGAAAAACCATCTGGTTGCTCTATATACACCTCCTCTTCTAGTATTCCATTCAAGAATGCAGATTTTACATCCATTTGATATACTTTGAATCCTTTGAATGCTGCATATGCAAGAAACATACTAACTCCTTCCAATATGGCTATTGGAGCAAACATTTCTCCATAGTCTTCCCCTTCTTCTTGGGCATATCCTTTACACACCAGTCAGGCTTTGTTTCTAACCACCAAGCCATTTTCATTCAGCTTATTTTTGAAAACCCATTTGGTGCCGATGACATTTTTATGCTTCAGTCTAGGTACCAAAGACCAAGTACCATTCTTTTCTATCTGGTCAAGTTCCTCTTCCATTTCTTTGATCCAGTCTTCATCTTTATGTGCCTCTTTGAATTTTTTAGGATCAAATTCAGATATCATGCAAGAGTTTTCTCTGACCTTTCTTCTTGTAAGAATTCCTGCATCCTTGTCTCCTATGATCTGCTTTGGATCATGATTCAACTTTACATACCTAGGAATGATCTTAGTTGTTTCCTCTTGCTTTTCTTCTTCATCCTCATCTTCATCAGCATCAACATCTACCGGTGTAGGAGCATTGTTACTGGTGCTAGGCTATTTTGCAATTGGTTCCTAGAAGGTTACTACTAGATCATCTCCTGCTTGCTCACTACCAGTTTCCTCAGATTTCTCAGAGGTTATATCAACTCTAACATTGATGCTTTCAACAATTCTCTGAGTCCTATTGTTGAAAAATTGGAGAGATTTTCTCTTTGTGGAATACCCTAGGAATATTCCCTCATCAGATTTAGCATCAAACTTGCTCTGATGTTCACTCCTCTTGATATAACATTTATTGCCAAACACTTTGAAGTAGTGTACCACTGGTGTCTTACTGGTCCAATACTCATAAGGTGTTTTATCCTTACCCTTCCAATCTTCATAGTATTTGTTGAATTCACCGGAAGTGAATTCTCCTCCTTGATCAGTTCTTAAGCACTTAATCCTCTTACCGCTTTCTTTTTCAACTAGTGCTCTGAAGGCTTTGAACATTTTAAAAGCTTTAGATTTGTCCTTCAAGAATGTGACCCACATCATTCTTGAGCAATCATCAGTAAGAATCATAAAATACCTATCTCCCTGCACACTCCTACTTTTCATAGAACCACACAAATCAGTATGCATAAGATCAACTAAATTGTCTACAGTGAAAGGTTTACCTTTGAAGGTTGAGGAAGACATTTTCCCCAGTTGGCACTCTCTGCACAAAGGATTCTCCAGTTTTCTCAACATAAGAAATCCTCTAACTGCCTTGATCTTACTGGCCTTCACAATATTATCCAGTTATCCTCAAACTTAGCCATTAGAAATGTACTGACATTAGCATTTAGTTGAAATAGGTTACCTTTGGTCTGCATACCGGTAGCCATCAGTTCACCATTCTTTCCTTTGATTTTGCACACTCCATTTTTGAATTCCTGAGTGAGTCCATTATCATTTAGTTGAGCAACACTCAAAAGGTTGTGTCTGAGACCTTCTACCAATACACATTGTCAACACTACTTCTTCCATTCAAAGAGATGGACCCTCTCCCTTTTACCATACATGGTGCATCATTACCAAAACAAACCACACCACTATCATACTCTTCCAAAGAAAGAAACTTACTCCAGTCACTAGTCATATGGTGAGAACAACCACTATCAGTAATCCACTCATTGAAATTATCAAAGCAAGAGACAAGAGCCTTCTTGTCTGACATATCTTCCTTGACTACTACAAACACAATATATTCACTTTCTTCATCTTCTGATTCCTCATCAGTGACACCTTCATCAACTGTGACAAAACAGTTTCTCCAGTTTCCTTCTTTGAACTTCTTGAACCTCTCTGGTTTGTCCTTGTTATCACCATTAGGGAAGTTTACAGCAATCTGTCCTATCTGGTTACAACAAAAGCATTTCAAAGGATGCTTACCTTTGTATTTACCAGTTCTCTTGGGAAGTCTCTTGGCAAGAAGAGCTTCAAATTCCATCAGGATCTCCTCATCATCCATTTCTCTACTTTGTCTTGGTTCACCACTAGTACTAGCTTCTTTGTCTTTTCTAGATGTCATAGCAAATGCTCTTAAGGCTAATTCAATCTTCTGAATACTGCCATCATAATTATTTAGCTCATAAGATGTTAACTTTGCAATGATGGAGTCCAGGGATACCTTTGTCTTGTCTACAGACCTCAACTCCTGAATAGCATCAACCCTTATTGCATAGACCGGTAATAAGGATCTCAAAACATTGCCAACAATAGTGGAATATTCAATTTTACCACCTGCACTCTTGATATCTCCAACAACATTTTTGATTCTATTTCCATATTGTTGAATGGTCTCTCCTTCAACCATCTGCATGTCTTCAAAATTTCCCCTAAGGCTTTCTTCCTTAGCCTGTTTCACATGCTCATCACTGCCATAGATATTCTCAAGGGCATCCCATACTTCTTTGGGATTCTATTTATCCTGAACATCAATAAACTCAATGTCAGATAAACTACTAATTAGGGCTTCCATGACTTTCCGATTCTCCTGAATCTCTCTCTTTTGATCATCGGTGAGAATACCGGTAGGGATAACATAAGCATTCTCAACATAGCTCCAGTGTTTAGCACCCATGCTTCTGATTTATATCTTCATTCCATCCTTCCATATTTTAAAGTTGTCTCTATTGAACTTTGGACCTTCCCTCTTCATCATTAGAGTAGGATCTTTACCTCAAGAGGTTAAGCTTACAACACAGAGGACCTGGAAGATGCTCTGATAACAATTGATGAATCAATGATGAACAGTTAGTACCAAACTGGTACTGAGAGGGGGGGTGAATCAGTACTGGCAAAAACACTTTTCCTTTGACCAGTTTGAATGAAAAACACTACACTTGACTGGCAAGCAATAACACCAGTCTAAACTAGATTACTACCAGTTAAACATAGTAAGAATGTGAAACACATAAACCGGTAACTCTTAGCTTTCCACACAATCCAACATCTTATTTCCACTTCACCCATATGCATACACTAGTAATACATCAATAGAAATGCAAAGACTTACTAGTCCAACATGTTTTACTGCTTGATAGAGAATAACAAAGCATCACATGAAAAGAATCACACATAACACACATATTTTTCACATGGAAACCCAATTGGGAAAAACCATGGTGGGGATGAATACTCACAAGCTGTTCTTTGAACCCTTTTGAAGTCTACTCTATTAGGAGCCTAGTTCGGTTAAAGACTTTAAAATAGGTTATGTTAGGAACCGATCCTGCTAGGGATCACCAGGTTAAGGGTTAAACCATGTTAAAGGTTACCTTGTTAGAGGATTTTAAGAACACAATGATTTTGAGTCACCTTGTTAAAGGATTTACAGTAAGCTTGTTAAAGCTACCCTATTTAAAGGATTTTTCAACTGTTGAAGTGGTTAAAGTTCAACAGGTATTACAATGATCTGGTAACAGCACTTCAATGCCAATGCAAATCCACTTCAGTTCCTTCCTTCTGCAATCACACACTGTAGGTATCTATTCTCTTATCTGGTCTGACAAGAATCATGTATCTCTGCACTTAGATACACACATAACATTTTCCAACAACCTCAACATGAAAATCAACATTGACCTTATAGGAAATAGATAGGTCAGTAGCATAAACCCTAAACATTTAGGTTAAGCAATTCAGTCAGTTCAATCCTAACCATTGAACATATTGCATTGTTTACAACAGTCTTGAATAGATCTCAAGACATTCTCCAATGTTCGTTCTTCACCACTTCTTGGAGGCTGATAACCCATCATGCGTTCTCCACCATTTACAAAGACTTCACACATTCCTGAGGTAAATAGGATAAATATCCTTCATGCAATATCCTTAACGCGCACAAGGCTGATGTGGCAACACAATTTGTTCTTCATTACAATGCTAACTCATCACACGATGTCATCGATTGAATCACACAGGCTTGGAATACTTCAACTGGAAACCCTGAAGATAAGACTACCAACTGGTAGTCATACCATATGAAACCTTGATACAAAACATTCCATATACCGATTCACATTCCAACATACCGGTTCACTTGGATAGACATACCGCTTCACTTTTTCACATATACCGGTTCACAATATCATACTGGT
The DNA here is from genome assembly GCF_030272615.1 of Cryptomeria japonica. NCBI lineage: Eukaryota > Viridiplantae > Streptophyta > Pinopsida > Cupressales > Cupressaceae > Cryptomeria > Cryptomeria japonica. The sequence goes on along the minus strand of NC_081414.1, from coordinate 259,313,991 downwards.
TCTCTTGCAAGTTGCTTACTTCAATATACCAGTTCACTCTTTAGCATATTGACATCAATGACAACATACAATATCATCATGTCATCATACTTTGCACATATTCCAACAATCTCCCCCTTTGGTATTGATGGCAATATACAAAGATATCTCTTTGCTTCACATCTTCTCCCCCAACACTGTAGATGTCTTCTCTGCTTCACATCTTCTCCCCCAACACTGTAGTCACATCTTCTCCACCAACACTGTAGATATCTTCCCTTCTTGACATCCTCTCCCCCTCTGACAACAATGCCAAAGTGGAGGCATATACATCTATGTTCTACTATGCTGCTCCCCCTAAGGAGTATAATCTTTCATCACACCAATCCTGAAAAAATATATATCAATGTAAGTCTTGACTGATGTGGAGCATATGACTTTAGTTCACCTCTTGAAGGGGCAGCACCCCTAATTCACCTCTCAAATAGGTAAAGGTAGCCTTCGGTAGAGGCTTGGTGAATATGTCTGCTAACTGCTCCTTACTGGAAACATGTTCCAGTACAGCTTCTTTGTTCTAAATCTTTTCCCTTAAGAAATGATACTTAAGCTCAAAGTGCTTGGTTCTAGAATGTAAAATTGGATTCTGGGAGATATTAATTGCACTTGTGTTGTCACAAAATATAATTACCGGGTCAGATTTAGGAACTTTGAAGCCATTTAATACATGCTTCATCAAGATTGTCTGGGTGTAGTTCATAAATGCTGCAACATACTCTGCTTCTGCTATAGACTGAGAGATACAACTCTAGTTCTTACTCATCCATGAGACTAGTTTGCCACCAAGAAAGAATGCACCATCAGTTGTGCTCTTTCGATTGTCCACATTACCAGCCTAGTCAGCATCTGTAAACACTTTGAGGTTGAAATCATTACTGTATGGATACCATAATCCATAGTCAATAGTTCCCTTTAGATCTCAGAATCTGCTTGATTGCTACCAAGTGGGATTCTCTTGGGCTTTTTTGGAACCGTGTAGTAATACCCACTGCATGTGCAATGTTCAATCTGCTATGTACTATTTGTGCAATTTACCTATCATTGATCGGTATTCCTTCTCATTTACCAGCCCCGAGTCATCCTCTTTCGATAATTTACAACCGGTCACCATCGGTGTACCAACCGGTTTGCTGTCTTCTAACTTCAGGTAGATATTACTATCCTCACTTGTTCTCTCAAATCCAATCTTCATAAGAAGGGAGTGCAAGCATGCATACCATGCTCTAGGTGCCTTCTTTAGTCCAGACAAGGCCTTATGTATCCTACACACCATGTCACTATCTTCTGATAGGGCAACCCCATCTTGTTGCTCTATATACACCTCCTCTTCTAGTATTCCATTTAGGAATGTAAATTTTACATCCATTTGATATACTTTGAATCCCTTGAATGCTGCATATGCAAGAAGCATATGAACTCCTTCCAATATGGCTACTAGAGCAAAGGTTTCTCCATAATCTTCTTCTTCTTCTTGGGCATATCCTTTACACACTAGTCTAGCTTTGTTTCTAACCACTGAGCCATTTTCATTCAGCTTATTTCTGAAAACCCATTTGGTGCCAATGAAATTTTTATGCTCCAGTCTGGGTACCAAAGACCATGTACCATTCTTTTCTATCTGGTCAAGTTCCTCTTCCATTGCATTGATCTAGTATTCATCTTTATGTGCCTCTTTGAATGTTTTAGGCTCAAATTCAGAGATCATGCAAGAATTTTCTTTGACCTTTCTTCTTGTAAGAATTCCTGCATCCTTGTCTCCTATGATCTGTTTTGGATCATGATTCAGCTTTACATACCTAGGAATGATCTTAATTGTTTCCTCTTGATTTTCTTCTTCATCCTCATCTTCATCAGCATCAACATCTACCGTTGTAGGAGCACTGTTACTGGTGCTAGGCTATTTTGCAACTGGTTTCCAGAAGGTTACTACCGGTTCATCTCAGATTTCAAAGAGGTTTCATCAACTCTAACATTGATGCTTTCAATAGTTCGCTGAGTCCTATTCTTGAAATATTTGAGATCTTTGCTCTTTTTGGAATACCCTAGGAATATTCCCTCATCACATTGAGCATCAAAATTTCTTTGATGTTCCCTCCTCTTGTTATAACATTTACTACCAAACACTCTGAACTAGCTTACCATTGGTGTCTTACCAATCCAATACTCATAAGGTGTTTTATCCTTTCCCTTTTTGATGAGTACCCGGTTCATTGTGTAGACTATAGTGCTCATCGTTTCTCTCCAAAAGGTGTGAGCAACCTTCCCTTGGATCAACATAGTTCTAGCTACTTCAACCACAGTCCGGTTGTTCCTTTCTGCTAGGCCATTCTGCTGTGGAGTCTCGAGGGTAGACAGTTGCCTCTTGATGCCATTCTCTTCACAGTATTTGTTGAATTCACCGGAAGTGAATTGTCCTCCTTGATCAGTTCTTAAGCACTTAATCCTCTTACTGCTTTCTTTTTCAACCAGTGCTCTGAAGGCTTTGAACTTTCGAAAAGATTCATATTTGTCCTTCAAGAATGTGACCCACATTATTCTTGAGCAATCATCAGTACGAATCATAAAATATCTATCTCTCTACACACTCCTAGTTTTGATAGGACCACACAAATCAGTATGCACAAGATCAAGCAAATTGTTTGTAGTGAAAGGTTTACCTATGAAGGTTGTGGAAGACATTTTCCCTAGTTGACAGTCTTTGCACAAAGGATTCTCTAGTTTTCTTAGCATAGGCAATCCTCTAACTGCCTTGATCTTACTGGACTTCACAATATTATCAAAGTTTACATCACAGAGTCTCCTATGCCATATCCAGTTATCCTCAAACTATGCATTAGACATGTACTGACATTAACATTTAGCTGAAATTGGCTACCTTTGGTCTGCATACCAGTAGCCATCAGTTCACCATTCTTTCCTTTGATTTTCCACACTCCATTTTTGAATTCCAGAGTGATTCCATTATCATTCAATTGAGCAACACTCAAAAGGTTGTGTCTGAGACCTTCTACCCAATACAAATTGTAAGCACTCCTTCTTCCATTCAGAGAGATGGACCCTCTGCCTTTTACCATACATGGTGCATCATTACAAAAATGAACCACACCACCATCATACTCTTCAAGAGAAAGAAACTTACTCCAGTCACTGGTCATATGGTGAGAACAGCCACTATCAATAATCCACTCATTGAAATTATCAAAGTAGGAGACAAGAGCCTTCTTGTTTGACACATCTTCCTTGACTGCTACAAACACAATATCTTCACTTTCTTCATCTTCTGATTCCTCATTAGTGACACCTTCATCAACTGCTACAAAACTGTTTCTCTGGTTTCCTCCTTTGAACTTCTTAAACCTCTCTGGTTTGTCCTTGTTATCACCATTAGGGCAGTTTACAATAATGTGTCCTATCTGGTTACAATAAAAGCATTTCAAAGTAAGCTTACCTCTATATTTACCAGTTCCCTTGGGATGTCTCTTGGCAAGAAGAGCTTCAAATTCCATCAGGATCTCCTCATCATCCATTTCTCTACTTTGTCTTGGTTCACCACTGGTACTATCTTCTTTGCCTTTTCTAGATGGTGCAATAGATGCTCTGAAGGCTGATTTAGTCTTCTGAATACGGCCATCATAATTATTTAGCTAATAAGTTGTCAACTTTGCAATGATGGAGTCCAGGGATACCTTTGTCTTGTCTATAGACCTCAACTCCTGAATAGCAGCAACCCTTATTGCATATACTGGTAATAAGGATCTCAAAACTTTGCTAAGGATAGTGGAATCTTTCATTTTACCACCTACACTCTTGATATCTCCAACAACAGTTTTGATTGTTATTCCATATTGTTGAATGGTCTCTCCTTCAACCATCTGCATATCTTCAAACTTTCCCCTAAGGATTTCTTCTTATCTTGTTTCACATGCTAATCACCACCATAGATATTATCAAGGACATCCCATACTTCTTTGGGATTTTCTTTATCCTAAACATCAATAAACTCAATGTTAGATAAACTATTGATTAGGGCTTCCATGACTTGCCTATTCTCCTGAATCTCTCTCTTTTTATCATCAGTGAGAGTACTAGTAGGGATAACATAAGCATTATCAACATAGCTCCAGTGTTGAGCACCCATGCTTCCGATGTATATCTTCATTCTGTACTTCCATATTTTAAAGTTGTCTCTATTAAACTTTGGACCTTCCCTCTTCATCATTAGAGTAGGATCTTTACCTCAAGTGGTTAAGCTTACAGCACAGAGGACCTGGAAGATGCTCTGATACGAATTGAAGAATCAATGATGAATAGTTAGTACCAAACTAGTACTGAGAGTGGGGGGTGAATCAGTATTGGCAAAAACACTTTTCCTTTAACCAGTTTGACTGAAAAACACTGCACTTGACTGGAAAACAATAACACCGGTCTAAACCAGATTACTACCAGTTAAACACAGTAAGAATGTGAATCACATAAACTAGTAACACTTAGCTTTCCACATAATCTAACATCTTATTTCCACTTCACCCATATGCATACACTAGTAATACATCAATAGAAATGTAAAGACTCACTAGTTCAACATGCATTACCACTTGACAGAGAATAACAAAGCATCACACATAACACACATATTTTTCATGTGGAAACCCAACTGAGAAAAACCACAGTGGGGATGAATACACACAAGCTGTTCTTTGAACCCTTTTGAAGTCTTCTCTGTTAGGAACCTAGTCCAATTAAAGACTTTACAATAGGTTCTGTTAGAAACCAATCCTGCTAGGGATCACCCAATTAAGGGATGGCTAAAATACCTGGTTAAGGGTTAAACCCTATTAAAGGTTACCTTGTTAGATGATTTTAAGAACTCAATGATTTTGAGTGACCCTGTTAAAGGATTTACAACAAGCCAGTTAAAGCTACCTTGTTAAGGGATTTTCCAACTATTGAATTTGTTAGAGGTCAATAGGTACTACAACGATCTGGGAACAACACTTCAATACCAGTGCAGATCTACTTTAGTTCCTTCCTTCTGTAATCACACTCTGCAGGTATCTATTCTCTTATCTAGTCTAGCAAGAATCACATATCTCTGCACTTAGATACACACACAACATTTGCCAACAACCTCAACATGAAAATCAACATCGACCTTATAGGAAAAAGTTAGGTTGGTAGCATAAACCCTAAACCCTAAACATTTAGGCTAAGCAATTTAGTTGGTTCAATCCTAACCATTGAACATATTGCATTGATTACAATAGTCTTGAACAGATCTCAAGACATTCTCCAACATTCATTCTTCACCGCTTCTTGAAGGCTGATAACCCATCATGCATTCTCCACCATTTATAGAGACTTCGCACATTCCCGAGGTAAATAGGATCAATCTAATTCATGCAAAATCCTTCACGCGCACAAGGTTGATGTGGCAACACAATCTGTTCTTCATTACAATGCTAACTCATCACACGATGTCATTGGTTGAATCACACAGGCTTGGAATACTTCAACCAGAAACCCTGAAGCTAAGACTACCAACTGATAGTTAGACCATATGAAACCTTGATACAAAACATTCCATATACTAGTTCATATTCCAACATACTGGTTCACTTGGATAGACATACCACTTCACTTTTTCACATATACCGGTTCACAACATCATACCGCTTCTCTTGCAAGTTGCTTACTTCAATATATCGGTTCACTTTTTAGCATATTGACATCAATGACAGCATACAATATCATCATGTCATCATACTCTTCACATATGCCAACAGGTCATTCTCAGTGTGCTCACCGGTGATGTCTCTTCACAGGTTGACAGGTGTAAGACAACAAAGAGCTTATGGGAAAGATTGAAGAAACTCTATGGAAATGAACCCTCAATAGTAGATCCCGCATTTGAAGGAAATATGAGAAATACATCTCATATTTATCTAGACGAGGAAGATAGATCTTCCAGTAGCCACTACAGTTAAGATGAAGGAGCTCAACTTCTTGTGGCCCAAGAATCTGAAAGTGGTTGGGTAATCACCTCTCCTCAACAAGATGCGTTGAGTAGTGATGATGATGATGAAGAGGAAGACAAGGAAGAAATATCTAGCCATCAAGATCCTTCTGATAATGAGGAAGAAGAAGAAGTTGACCTTGAAGGAAATCTTGTAAATACATTTGAAGAAATCAATAGAGTTAAAAGAGAATTAAAAATATTGAAGAATGTTGCTATTGTGAAATAGAACCGGTTAGTCAAGTGCCTTGAATAATCAGAGAAATACATCTTGGAGTTGAAGACTCTAGCAAAGGACATAAAGGCATGTTGGTGCATAGATCTAGCCTCTCAGCTAGAAATAAGAAACAAAAAACTTCAGTGGCTTCTTGAAGAAAACAAAGAATAGACCTCTCCAATTAGGAGTAATCCTCTAAAAGAGATTGACCTAACCACAACCAGTGTGGACTTGCAGACAAAGGCGAAGATCAATACTGCAAGAAGGTGTTCTCATATAGATCCTAGAGGTAAGGAGATGGGAGAAGAAAACCTCATCGGAAGTAGGAAGATGGTAAAGCAACTGAGGAGACCTTCCGCAGGTAGAAGGCAAAGAAATGCTACCACTCATAGGGGAAAGCTTGTGTGGGAGAAGAAGAAGATGAGGTCAGATGGAAGAGATGCTTAGAATGGATACTCTTGGGCCTCCTCTCGAAAAGGAAAAGATGGGGATGCAAGACCGACACGATCTTCTCATGCATTGCAACATAAACATGTAAGTCATATGCAATCATTCATCAGTTACTGCTTTACATGTAATATTTATGGTCATAAGGTAAAAGAGTGTAGAATGAGATCTAGAAAGGATAAGATAGGATCTCTTAGAAAACATGCTGATAGGAAGAATGTATCCAGAAGAAGATACACGCATGTTCCTTCTCTTGGCTATGCAAAGATAGGTTGTCATAACTGTGATGGATCTAGCCATAAAGAGCTTGAGTGCAGGTAGAGGAACTTGTAGCCACATAGAGGCCAACAAAATGGCCATGCTCTATAGAAATGTGAAAACAAAGAATATGGAAAATAGAGATTTGCATGGAACCAGAAAAGATATGTCCTTGTAGGAGTAAGAGGTCTACCAGTTCCTGTTGTTAGTCAAAGTAGCATGAACATGAGGAAATGGTCAAACCGGTATGATAGAAGATTCCCTAATCATGAGGTTGGGATGGATGTTGTGTGCTATTATAGTGCTATTTCTGGTCATGGTGAAGGATCAGAAAGAGAAAGGTCCCAATTAGCAGAAGAAGGCAAAAGTTGCCCCCTGGCCTGAAAAGGGGAAGAAAAGTGAGATCAGGAAGATATGGAGGCAGAAGACCATGGATCGGCACTGTGCATTAAATGTAAAGGTGATATCTCCTGAGGCCTAAAGGAGATGAAGGATCTTAGGGGGAGTAGTACTTTGAATATTAGTGATGGATCACCATTACATGAGTCAAGAAGTAATGGTTAACAATCGGTATCAAATGTTAACCGACATATGTAGTATGTTACCGGTATGACTGCTAACATGTACCTAGAGGTCATGTAAGACAATGTAGTTGGAAATTCATTGGATTAGATCTGGTAGCTTGGAATGTGGAGTTCATGTCTCAGGTGGTATTGGAAAATACCTAAATGACATATGATTGGCCCAATTATTGATCATGCAAGCTTGCATACTTTTGGGCTAATTGTTTTTTATTCCTGGCATGATGGTAACATTGTCTAACATTGTGTAAGTCGAGGATCATGTCATAAGCTATGCTGGATAAAATGGAATTGATGGATCATTTGATGATCACATATGAATAGCTAAACCGGTATATGGTCAATATTAGAGTCCCTGTACCATACCCGTCTAGAATTAAGAACCTAGAGATGCAAGACTTAGGGGGAGTTCAAGTGCTTGTTATGAAGAGATGACTTGCTTGAATTGGTAAGAATACTGACTGACAAAACTAGAGGAGATGGGATTTGCAAAGGTGTTGCAGGTTGACCGGTAGGAAATCAAAATTCACTGACACATCAACAATTGGTATCAGTCCTTCTTGACTTCAGACTCACTTACTCAATTGGTGTCAGATGATGGTTAAGTTTTCCATCTCAAGTTACATGAATTGAGAAGATGTAACAGCTGGTGACTAGATAACAAGTGGTATCTAAGGAAGTGTTACATTCAATGAAGATAAAGGGAGAGAAAATTTTTTGTTAGTAACCAGTGGGTACAAAGAGAAATAATATCCTGACAGTGCCCTTTTTCATTGTGTCAAAGGGGGAGAAGAATTTTGTAGTATGTCAGATACTACAAATGTTGACATCAATGCAAAAGGGGGAGATTGTTGGCATTTTGGCACTTAGTTGTCATTTATGTCAATCGGTATGGGATGGTTACCAGTAGAAGAGATGTATGTGCAACATTGCTATGAAAGAGTATAGGTTATGATATCTTAGATATCACCTTGTGTTGCAGAACAGTGGTAAGACAAGGAAGATGACCTCAAAAGTCACTGGTAGAGCTATGTGGATGAGATGGATAGGCTAGTAGCAAAGTGCATCATCGGCAAGGAGAGTATGTCAACTGATAAATAGGCAAGGTGGTTGAGTGGTTGTTTGTGATGAAGAGGCAAAATGTTATCTGAATCACTAGAAGAGAAGAATGAACCAATGAATTAAAGGAATGCCCCTAGTACATAAGATCAGGGTGATGCAGTGGATAGACAAAATAGGCATGTTGAGATACCAATACAAGGGTAATGTGAAGTGTTTGTCACCATGACAAACCGGTAAGAGGGATGAACATAATTGATCAGGGAGAAAGGCAAGGCCAAGTAGATGTAAACAGAGGATCCCACCTAATAAAGATGAAGCTCGTTGAAGGCAAATGACATGATGTCATCAAGAGTGATAACCGGTATATAAGTCCATCTATTGTATAAACAAGGTGAAGTAGTAGAAAGATATCTTGAACTTATCTGTTTGGAAACCAGTTTGAGAGTTCCATCGATAGCTCAAGATGAGAGTAGATATGACAAAGTAACTGGTAGAATGGTTGAGACTGGAAGGGTTAGCAAACCAGCCAAAGTAAACAATTGGCAAGGTGTTTGGTCAATGATCCTACTTGGACTGACTTGAAGTACCAAGCTAGCAGATAGTCAACATGGAGTCAGCATGGAAAACCCGCGATTGGATAAAGATGGAATGTACAAGCGATAAGGTTGTTGCAGGGTTGGTCAACTTTAATGAAAGAGCCCTCAAATCACGGGATGTGTAGCAGAAGGATTGTAGGAGTTTTGAGGCTCAAGGTCTAAAAGACAACTATGAGCTAGCTAAGAGATTGAGAAGATTGAGGTGATGAAGGAGACAGCTCGACAGATCTCTTGTGACTAACTGAAGGATTTGCTTGAGAAGGTATACAGAAAATCACCAGGATTAAAGGACGTGATCAAGGAAATATGACTATGGCAGAGATATGCATTCAAACGTCAGAAAGAACAGATCTTCCAAGATCTAATTGGATTTGGTATGTGTCAAAGATGATGAAGAAACCCTAACCGCCTAAGTTTTGAATTGGTGTTTTGGCAAGAAATCTAGGCTATAAGTAAAAAGGTTTAAGAGATTGTTTATTGTTGTTGGAAAGAGAGAACATTGTACAATTGTGAAGTTGTAGACTTCTGCAAGGAAAGAAAAAGATCAGTCGAGTGCTTAACAAAAAAGAGAGAGAGAGTGAACCTAGTTGAAGCTTTCAACCAGTAGGAAAGAAGAACAGGTAGTGATTGCACCAATAGAGTGTGAAACCTATGATGAGAAAAGAGTGAAGTGCAAATCCAACAAAGTACCAGTGGGTGCAGAGCATGAAGTAGAGTGAGTCAGTAGAAGAGAGAAGCATTTCACCGATAGAGTAAGACATTTGATAAGGTTGCAAGATTTACTTGTAACATGATAATAACTTATGTATTTGAAGTTTGTTTTATGAACACTAAGTTGTAGCTTGGTGCAGGGGCTGGTGCTCCTTTGGGTTGTAGCCTATAAATGTGTTAGGGGTTGGTGCCCTAAATGTGTAACTGTGTTTTACCATGAGGTTGGATTGGAGTAGTAGACTCCAGCAACATTGCTCACTGAGGTTTTTCCCACATTGTGTTTTCCTTGTATATACTAGTTTTGTGTGATGTCTATATGTGTGTATTTGAGCTAGTATCTTTATTAACCAGTAAGTTTGCATTAAGTTTGGTTAGCAAACCAGTGTTTCTCTTAGAAGAAATTCATAAATAAAAGTTTGAGAACCACTAATTCACCCCCTCCCCCTCTTAGTGGTGCATTGTGTCTAACACAAATAGTCTCTTCTGTCGGTAACACTAGATCTTCTACCGGTAAGAAAAACATGTTTGTCGATAACCAATCATAACAACTAGTGTTGACATCAATGAAAAAACATCAATATAAAACATAATCAATTCATCCATAATGCCAACAATCTCCCCCTCTGGAATTGATGGCAACACTAGATGTGAAAAAAATCTAAGTACGAAGAAGTGCCAAACAAGTCTCCCCCTGTGGAAGACAACCAACAATCTCCTGAATATCAATAGATCTTCCCTTGTGAAGGATATCTCTATAAGGTTCTGAATGATTTTTCATATTACTATGCATGTCGGATTGATGACAAGCTACATCAATCAAGTCTCTACTGGAGGGGCAAAAACCTCTAACCTATCTCTCAAATACTCAAATGATTCCTTAGACAACAGTTTAGTGAATATGTCTATAATTTGTTCTTTAGTGTTCACATAAACCATTTTGACTTCCTTTTCTTCCACCTCATCCTTCAAAAAGTTATACTTTATTGAAATATGCCTAGTCTTAGAGTGAAATAATAGATTCTTAGACATGTCAATAGCTACAGAGTTATCACAGTAGATAACTACCGGTTCACTACAATTTACCCTGATATCCTTCAACATTTGCTTCATCCACAAGACTTGAGTGCAATTAGTTGTTGCTCCAACATACTCAACTTCTGCAGTAGATAAAGAAATGCATGACTATTTTTTGCTGATCCATGAAACCAATTTCTTTCCAAGAAAAAAAGCTCCAACAGAAGTGCTCTTCCTGTCATCAGTATCTCCTGCCCAATCTGAGTCAATATATGCACATAAAGTGAAATCATCATTTCTAGAATACCATAAACCATATTTTGTTGTTCCTTGCAAATACCAGAATATCCTCTTTACTACACATTCATGTTTTTCTTTAGGATTACTTTGATATCTTGAAACAATACTTACTGCATCCATAATATCAGGTCTAGTCTGAGTTAGATATAACAGACCACCACTCATAGACTTATACCTTATCAGATTTACTAGTGTAGAAGTATCCTTGATAGATAATTTCTCAATTGTTTCCATAGAAGTACTTACTAGTTTGGAATTATCCATACCAAACTTCTTCAGAAATTACCTCAGATACTTAGTTTGATAGATAAAAATTCCTTTGTTAGTTTGATTAATCTACAAACCTAAGAATTTTTTTATCTCACCAATCATGGACATTTCAAATTCATTCATGTTGTTAGCAAATTCCATGCACAATTTATCTTCTCCTCCAAAAATGATATCATCAACAAATACTTCAATAATCAGGATATCATTATCAATTATCTTATAATATAAATTACTATCAACACTTCCTTTAGTAAAACCAAGATTCAAAAGATATTTATCCAACCTTGCATACCAAGCTCTCAAAGCTTGTTTCAATCCCTATAAAGCTTTCTTCAATCTGCAAACCATATATTTATCATCTATCAATGAAAATCCATCAAGTTGCTCAATGTAAACTTCTTCCTCAAGCTCAACATTCAAAAATGCACATTTAACATCTATTTGATAAACCTTATAGTTCTTATAAGCTGCATAGGCAAGAAATAATCTAACAGCTTCAATTCTAGCTACAGGTGAAATTGTCTCATCACAATCAATTCCTTCCATTTGAGAATATCCTTTACAAACCAGTCTAGCCTTGTTCCTTAAAAATTGACCATCCTCATTCAATTTATTCCTCAAAGACCATTTATTTCCAATAAAATTCTTAATTTTAGGTCGAGGAACTAAATACCAAGTCTCATTTTTCTCTATTTGATCCAATTCATCTTCCATAGCCTTTAATCAATGTTTATCCTTACAAGATTCAATAATAGTTGTCAGTTCAACTTGAGAAATAAAACATCTCTTCATTTCTTAGTTTTCCTCTTGTCATAACTCCCTTGTTCCTATCTCCAATAATTTGATCTTTAGAATGTTTTAATCTTACATACCTTGGTGTCTTTTGAACTTGAGGTTCACTGCTCTGATCATCAGTCATAGTTGAAATTTTTGACTATGTCGGTGTAACTATCTCAGCTTCCTATACCAGTTGAGGCATTGCCAATTCACTTATGATCATTTCCACTACTGGTTCCCTATCATATGATATAGAGTGATTTTTGTACTATTCATCCACTTTCACTTTAGCACTCTCCACAATTTTCTGCAATATTTTGTATAACATCTATATGCTTTTCTCTGAATTGAATAACCAAGAAATATCCCTTCATCACATATAGGATAAAACTTTCCAATTGAATCATCTCTTTTGATATAGCATTTACTTACAAAAATTCTAAAATACTTAACAGTAGGTGTATGTCCAAACCATAGTTCATAAGGGGTCTTACCGGTTTCACCTTTGATATGAACTTTGTTGAATGTGTAGATTGTTGTACTGACTACTTCTCTCCAGTAGATATGAGGCAATTTGGCTTCCATCATCATAGATATAGCTACATCCACAATGGTTATGTTCTTTCTTTCAACTACTCCATTTTGTTGAGGAGTCTTAGGTGCAGATAGTTGTCTCCTGATTCCATTTGTCTCACAATAACTGTTAAATTCATGAGAAGTGAACTCACTACCATGATCTAATCTTAGACATTTTATTTTCAATCCAGTTTTTGTTTCAACCTTCACTTTAAAGATCTTGAATTTCTCAAAAGCTTCAGACTTCTCCCTTACAAAAGTCACCCACATCATTCTAGAATAGTCATCAATAATTAGCATGAAATACCTATCACCTTGAAAGCTTCTAGTCCTTGTTGGACCACATAAGTCAATATGAATCAAATCAACTACATCATTAGATTTATCATGTATGCTCTAAGAAGAACTTCTAATTTTCTTACCCAATTGACATTCCTTACATACCGGATTATGAGGCTTCATGATCTTAGGTATATCTCTAACTGCCTTAGTTGAACTGATCTTAACAATACAATCAAAATTAACATGACACAACCTCTTATGCCATAGCCAACTCTCATCAATATGAAAAATCAAGCATGTCTTATTACCAGTGTTCAAGTGAAAGATACTACTTCTTGTCTGAATACCGGTTGCAATCTCCAAACCAATCTTGTTAATGATTTTGCATTTTCTTTCTTTAAACTGAAGTTGAAAACCTTTATCAACCAATTGACCAACACTCAAAAGATTATGCTTTAAACCTTATACATAATAGACATTATCAGTATTATGCTTGCCATCCAAAGAAATAATACCTCTACCTTTGATCATACATGCCTTGTCATCTCCAAATCTGACTTGACCATCACTATATTTTTGCGGGGACAAAAATTTCCCTTTATCTCTAGTCATATGATGTGAGCATCCACTATCAATTACCCATTCATCCTTATCTTCAACTTTTTCTTCCAAGGCCTTCTCTTCATTTTTGATAGCCAATTCTAGTTCATCTTCCTTCAAAGCATAGAACACTCATTCATTTCTATTGTTAGATCCACTAGAAAAGTCTTCTGTCGGTTCATCTCTAGAGTCATCAGTTAATCCTTCCTCATCTGCTATGTAGTATTGTTTTCTTTTCTTAAATCTATATCTGTTATGGTTAGGTTTAAAATATTTCTTAACTCTTTCCTCAAACCTTGCATTCCTTTTAGGACATCTAGATGCAACATGATAGATCTTATTACATGCAAAACATTTAAAAGGTGTTTTTCCTTCATACTTACTTCCAGTTGGTCCTTTAGGTACTCTTCTAGCAAATAAGGCTTCAAGTTGCTCAAGTTTTTCATCTTCTTTCCTCATGTCTTCCAATTCTTTTGCATATAGGTCTTTCCAATCACTTTTGCCAGTAGATGTTGATGATGACGCATGAAAAGCAGGTTCAGACTTTACAGCTCCAGAAGATCCAAATTCTTCAAGCTCAAAAGAAGATAATTTCCCAATCAGAATGTCTTTGTTAACTGAAGTGTTTGCCATTGTTCTTAACTCATTAATTGCAGTTTCCTTCATCTTATAAGTCAGTGGAAGGGCTCTCTATACTTTGGAAACTATTTCATATTCACTTAGAAATCCTCCACAACATTGAATTCCCATAACAATCTCATTTACTCTTTCCATAAACACAACAATTCTTTCATTATCTTCCATTTTCAAGTTTTCATATCATACTCGGTAACCATCAAGTTTAGCAATTTTGACAATAGGGTCACCTTCATTCAGAGTTTTTAATTTATTCCACATAACCTTAGACGATGATTTATCAGTTAATCCCATGATCGTCTGATCAATAAGTGCACACAAGAGGGCTTCTCTAGCTCTGCAATCATTTTCAATATTCTTATTCAAGTCTGCAGGAGTAGGATTGCCAGATGCAGGATCATAAGGTGTGTATCCTTTCTTAGTGATCTCCCAAATATCCTTGCCAGGACATCTAAGATGAGTCTCCATTTGAATTTTCCATATCCCATAATTTATTCCATCAAGCTTAGGGATTTCTCTTCCAAAAATAGTTGTTGGTGGATTAGAAGTGTTAGTTTCCATAGGATCTACCTCAAGTGGTTAAGCTTCTGCAAAAGAGGACCAAAATCTAATACCAATTTTTAGGATAACCGATGAAAAACTAAGAGGGGGGGGGGGGGGGTGAATCAGTTGTTAACAAGTTATAACTTTTAATCCAAAATACAACCTTAAACAAATCAAGTACCAGTAAAACACATACAGATGTCGGTAGGAACAGATACCGATAAACAATACAACTTAACAATTAACTAGATCATCAATGCAAAGAAACCATACCACATAACACCATTTATTTTTATGTGGAAAACCAAGAAAGGGAAAAACCACGATGGGAAGCCTACCCACAGTCAAATGATACTTCTACGGAAAGTATGAGTTACAATGAGGGGCTTGCACTTGTAGGAAGGAACACTGCCTAGAGCGTACTGCTCATTACAAAAGCATCTCACTGACTACAAAGAGACTACAACCATCTTAAAATAAATGGACAAAAATCCAATAGAGTGTGTTAGTCTCAAATTTTGATTCCCTCTTATCCCCTATAAGAAAATGAATAACTCTGTTTGCAAATGAAGAGATCAAGGAAAAAAGAATCTTAGAGTAACATATGACAAGGTTTCAAGAACCTTCTACACTTTGAAATTATCCAAAGTTCAGGCAGGTATACCTTTTGTGAATAATTTCACACTTTTAAACAAGATCCACAGTAAACTGGTGCACAAAAACCAGTGGATTTTATAACCTCAACATAAACTGAAATAATAAAGGAAAACTTGTGCTCATTTTCGGTATTGATCCTCAAGAGATGTAAAAAGAAAACTACAACTAATAGCAATGCCTTATCCAGGCTACAGAGTCATCTAAATTAAGCAAGGATTTCACAATTAAACATCCCTATACATCTCATCACTTCAGCTTCTATTAACCCCATACATGCCTGACATATATAAGAGTTCTTTCTTGTTAAACTAAACAGTGTTTATCAAATTCAAAGCTTCAAACAAAGTAACCTACTGACAGAGATATTTCATGCATATTTAATTCCTCTCCTAAAGAGAAAAGCTAAGAAACATATCCATAAAGATTGCATTACAATCCATTTTCAGTTGAATAACCCTAGATTACTCAAATAAAACCAGTAAATTACTGAAAGCACACCAGAAGACAATACAGGTTTAGGCTCAAAAGTTTTTGATCTATATATTGATATTCATTTTGAAAAAATCTTACATAACTCAAAGTATTCTCTATAATAACTAGAAAAACCCAGATATATTTCTGTAGAGTTTCTTTACAAAATTCTTGTGATCCTTTTTACACTAGTCCTGGTATCCATTTATAACATTATGGATGCATATAAGCTTCGGACATTCCTAGAAAGGTTTGTTACAGACCGTGATACTCTCCAAGAAACAGTTACAAGTCTTTTTCAATATCAACGACCTCTTCTATTTGTTGTTCTACTGCAACCTCTTCTACCTGCTCTGGAGCATCTTCCTTTTGTCCAACAGATTTTCTCTTCCACTCCTGGAACACGTCATCACTTGGCCAAGCAAAGCTAACAATCTTTTGTTTCATTCCTTCTAGCCTTTTCCAAATGACCCTAAACTGCCCAATTTTTGTTTCTATGATACCATAGTGTGATTTCACTTTTTCAATTTCTTGAATTGTTTGGACAAATAAGGATGTGTCATCAGTGTTAATAATTTCATTAACCCTTAGGGATAATTTGTGGTCCAACTCTTCTAGTCAGGTCTTCTCCTCTTTCAACTAAATTGGACCAACAAAACCTCCTGCAAACAATTCAAATTTATGATCTGAATATTATTTTCTATATAGTAAGGATTTTCTTTTTACACCTACCCTTTCCTCTGAGAGTATATTCATCTCTTTCATAAACTCACTAGTGGACCTAAGATTGTCATTCTCCTCTGCATCTGTATGGGATGAACACATGAGCTCTAACTCCTTACCTCTAGGCATCCACTTATTAAGGATTGGTTCCAAGGTGGCTTCATCCTCTCTGAAATTTGATTAGAACATCCAGAATCCTCTTCATATTAATGTATACAGTGGTGGCCTTGACTGAATCAACAAACTTCAAGATTGTGGCTTTTACCTTTTCTTCATACTTGTTTGCAAACAAGGATTGAGCTTGTTTCAACTTTTCCAACTCATGTTGGACAGTTTCAGCTGACTAGAAACCAGAAGGCATAGGAGAAGGAGGATATTCTATAATGGGACTAGTAGGTGGAGGTCTTGCTAAAGAGGAAGCTATCATGAGTGTGGAGGATTCACCTGGATGGTGCTGACCTACCAACTGACTCTGAAGTCTAGTAATAATGTTGTCTTTGTTGCATATTCCTTCTTTGGCCTCATTGTAAGCCTTTAAAATGGTGTCCAACTTCAATTATAGATTAGCTCTTTCTTTTGCCTCTTTTTCTGCTACTACCACACTAAACTTTGCAGTTTCCAATACTGTGATTGCAACTTCCACTACCCCTGTATCTTGGACTCTCTTAATAATCATGCCTCCTAGGAGACTAGAATCTGATACACCTTTCCTCCTTTTGTTCTCATCCTTCTTTAGTGACCACATGACTAAGGCAACATTAGCTTTGCTGAAGGTCACTCCTTCCATAGATTTTCTTTCCTTCATCACTGCTTCAAGAACTAGAGCATCAACTATATCCCATTCAGGGAGGATTAAAACACCAACTTTAGACACCATCTCTCTTCCCTTCTTAGGAGTAATAGTCTTAAACTCTTCAATCAATTCTTGCTTTATTTCTTCTTCTACCTGAGCTACATCTCTAAGAGGTTGTTCATTCTTCCTTTGCTCACATCTGGCCTTGAATTGCTCCATATTTTGCTTCCACAAAAATTGCATGAAAGCTCCTGTTGTAACAAAACTACTGTCAACCAGGAATTCCTCACTCGCTTGCTTAACGGTAAGGTCCAACTCTTCTCCTTTTCACTCACCATCAGTCAAGTTCATTTAAGCACTAGGTGGGTCTTCTAGCATCCCCTCTTGGGTCTCCTCATAGGTATAGGAAATCTCATCGAGACTCCCTATCTATAATAATTGTTAAGCCACCGCTTGCTCATCTCCTATGTGGATAGGGGACTGAGATGGAGAATACTGAGGCTCATCAGTTCCAACTTCCTTTCCCACTCTTTATCTTTTAGGGGAATATTGGATGTGAATGACATCCTCAATTTCTCTTTTCCCTCTTGAAGTGGAAGGCTCACCTGCCACTGGCATCATCACATTGTACTTTGATCTCTTGTGTACAATATAATCACCAGGTGGGATAGCCTTAGCAAAAGAAGGCTTAGCTAGGACCAATTTAACCTTGTCAAGATCATTTTGCATTATAGCCTCCCTTTTTTCTCTCAAGGTTTGCATGAGGTCTTCAAAATAAAGAACCAAGAATTTGATTTTCTCCTCAAAGGGATTGAAACTAGAGAGAGGGTCATAACTACTATCAAATTGATGAATGAAATCAAGAGCCCCCTTATATGCAACCCACTTCTCTTTTCTCAGTTCTTTCTCATCCAAACTGAATTCATTTCTAATTATATCTTTAGGGAACTAAAATTGGTGAGGCCTACCTTTACACACTACCCTCTTTCTAAAAATGCCATTGAAAAATTCCTCAGGGTCTACATATCTTGAAATAGCCATTGACAACCTATATGGCTTAAAGAATTCTTCAAAATATTTACAGCCACCTTTAGTGATTACAAAATGATGGGCAACAGTAATGGTTGGAAAAATGGTCCCTTTACCCCTATTTGTCAGCTCTACCTCTTGTACTCCTCCAATTTGTCTCAGTACTTCTGCAATTCCTATCTTCAATGGGACCTGATAGGGTAGTAGATAGGGAGTACCTCTAAAACCATACACTCTGAAAATGGTAGAAATAGGGTACAAATACACATCTCCCCAATTGTGAATAATTTTAATACCCTCAACAAACTCTTTAGGCCTGAGGAATTCCAAGAGAGCCTTAGGAATCCTAAGGTTCTCTATGCACAAAAGAAATTTAATCTTAGATGCAAAGAATCTATCAAACTTCATAAAACTAGCATCCTCTATATCCCAGGATAAAATGGTGCTCTAAAGTTGCACAAGCATCTCTTCTTTATCTTTTACCTTAACCAAATCCATCTCCTTTGCAAAATAGTCATCACCTTTGAAAAAAAACATATGCATTAATAGGGAATACCATCCAAACGGCCTATCCACCTTACCATTTTTTATCCCTACTAACCTTGCATGAATTGCATTAGTAAGATATGGGGCATAATCAAATGTTATTTCTGGAGGGGGGTTTAGAATTTGTGCAATCATCGGCATGTAATGGGTTAGCATGTTTCTTTGAGCATCTTCTCCAAAGATTTGACACAGTGCCTAATACATACCCTTAGCTCTTAGAGTAAACAAATTGAGGGAGAATGGTTCCATTATACTGGGGCCTACAACTGTTAACCCTCATATCTTAACAAAGAATTCTTTCAATGGGCCACTACTAAGATGATCCCTTTGTGCATTGTACATCTGGGCTAATGACTCAAAGTCAATAGGTTCTAAGAAATTTGAAGCCTCACTGAGTTTAAAAATTTTCTGAATTCATCATCATTTATTTTGATCAGGGTTGATCCCTTCACATTCCTAATACATCTGGCTATGGGGTCATAATTCTGTGTAATCAGGGTCAACAAATCTACATCCATGAATACACTAGGAACCACAAGCTTCCCCACATCCAGTTCCCATATGCTATTCAAAGGGGTGAGGGAATGTCTCTGCCCAAAACCTACTTTAAATAGTCCTAAACCTGACATCCCTATTTCTGGGTCCCTTAACCAATTACCTTTATCATATAGGCCATCCCCAATTCTCAAATGAGGGTTCTTTGGTACTAATTCTTTTGCCTTGGCCCTGACATTGGTAGACATGTTAACTGTTCTAGAAAATCATCACAAATATTCCTTTCTTGGTAATTCACTTTTCTTGTCAACTCCCTTCTTTGTACCATCTTGAATATGCAACTATACCAATTGAAACTTGCATAGACCTCTAATGAAACAATTCACACAGCAATGACTAAAATCAAACAAGAATTATCAAGAAAAGGCACAAAAACCTGTTATTTGCCTGAAGAAAAACCGCTCCGCACCAATTGTTCTGCAACAGACTTCAATGAAATGATGCCAACATTCAAGTTGATGTGGACTCTAATATGGAAAGTTGGCATTGAATTTTAGAAATTAATCCCACATGCTTCGGCCATCACCTCAGAATTGAATTCACAAATTGAACTCAAAAACAGGCTCCAACGGATCATAAATTCTCTGAGTATTTCCTCTATTTCGTTGTTTTGCTACTTCGTGGTCCTTAAAATCTCTCCACCTTTCTTTAGGGAAGCCACGTTAGCCATTAGATCTATATCTACCTACCTGGTCTTTATCTCCAACAATGACCGTCAGTATTTTTAACTAACCGTGCCTCACCTTGATGGCTAACGGTTTTCGCCATTTCACAGAGACTAAGCTGCAGGCATCTTCGGGCCATGAAACAATGATGACCATTGGATCTAAAACAAGATGAACATCTTTTAATAGGCTTTAAACCATTCAAGTGGACCCTTTAACTCGGAGATCACTTGCTCTACCTCATCACTAGTTAACAAATGCCATGTGGCAGTCGGCCATTTGCTTAGGAAGTTCCATCGGGTTCCATTCTCAATCCGCCACGTGCTTTGCTTCACTATTCTCCACATAACTACTAGTTGAACCAAGGCAGGCCCTCAACTACCCTTGAGAGCCACGTGTACTTGACAAGTCACTCTTTACTCCATGAAACACACCATCTGTCCTGCCACATCATGCCTTTGTGTGATTGCCACCTATCTTTCGCTATTTTGCAATGGCTAACCTGTGATCATTTTGACTTCATGAATCTATGCAGGCCATTAGATCTTAGGAACTTGTCTGTTGTTTATCCTTTCTATGACCACCTCACCCAGACCCACCACCTTTTTGCTACTTCGCAAAAGGTAGTACATGTGCATCTTCTAGTTACAAATCAATGCGAGCCGTTGATCTTTTCTAAACTGATCCTTTAACTAAAAAAGCCGTTAGATTTAAAACAATATGTCATCCTTTTATCTGACGGTCCATCCATCTAGTCGAGCCCACCAATCCTTTTCACTACTTCATGAAACTTAACTTGTCGGCATCTCTGCTTAACAAAACAATGACAACTGTAGGATTAACAATGAGTTGCACAATAATTAAGGGCCTTGACAACATTA
Source organism: Cryptomeria japonica (assembly GCF_030272615.1). Taxonomy (NCBI): domain Eukaryota; kingdom Viridiplantae; phylum Streptophyta; class Pinopsida; order Cupressales; family Cupressaceae; genus Cryptomeria; species Cryptomeria japonica. The sequence goes on along the minus strand of NC_081414.1, from coordinate 259,292,752 downwards.
AAACAAGATAAAGGTAAAGGCACACAGATTTAAAATATTTAAGGGACCACCTAGGGAAATAACTAATGGGGGGACACCTTTCACGATAGACAGACCCTTCTTTAAGTGGTAAAAGTGACGTGGAAATAGAATGATAAGGGTTTTTCTCAAACACTGGAAAGGTTAGAACTCAAACCTTAAATCCTCTTTTGACCTAAGACAAATAGAGGCAACAAGGCCATACCGGACTCACTTTTTGTAGACTTCTAGCCATCTATGGAACAAGAATATCCATTTTTAAATAGTGATAATAGTGGCTCTGACTGGGGATGGTTGATTGCAAGATCAAGACAAGAATTCAGAAACTCTCTGGAGAACATACCAAAACAAGCCCAAAAACAACAACAAAAGAAAACCTAAATAAGTACATACAAGGACCTACTGTGCATGGACATTAAGAGAAGTAATGTTTTAGGAATTGTCCATGCACTGGAAATTCCTATACTTTTCATATTTTGCAAAAAATATGAATCCTTTCCATTAAGATCACAAACCACATAGGGGCCTATCCATAGTGACTCAAATTTTTTGTGTTTTCCCTTATCTTGTCCTTTTGCATTCCACTGAAGAACCATATCACCAATTTGAAATTTTCTCAATGAGGTCCTTTTGTCAAATAGATATTTTGACTACAATTGGATCTTCAAATTCCTCTTGTGAGCCAAAGTTCTAATTTCTTCTATCTCCACCATCTGAATCATTCGATCTTCCATAGGTTCAGATAACTCCATGTCTTCAACTTGCAAGAACTTATACATTGGAAGAAGATTATTGACTGGCACCCTAGATTGCATACCATAGACCAACTCAAAAGGTGAGACACCAATTGCTCTCTTAACAGTAACCCTATCTACCCAAAGGGCTAATTTCAACTTCTGGTCCCAAGACCTTTTATTTTCCTCCAAGATTTTCTTAATAATGTTCAAGAGGCTTTTATTACTTGATTCAGCTTGCCCATTACCCTGAGGATGGTAAGGTGAAGAGTAGGACATAACTATTCCATGGCTGGTGCAAAATTCAACAAACTCTTTTGACCTGAAACTCATGGCATTGTCCATCACTAGTTTGACAGGGACTCTGAATCTAGTTATGACATTATCCATCAGGAAGTCAATAACAACCTTACTTGTGGCTCTCCTAGTGGGTATAGCTTCAATCCATTTGGTAAAATAATCAGTAGCTACTATAATCCACCTATGGCCTCTTCCTTATTTTTCAACAATTTCTCCAGTAAAATCAATACCCCATTGGACAAAAGGTGCTTCCACTATGACTGGGTTGAGGGGTAAAGCTTCCTCATACTTCAATTTTGATGAAAAATTCTAGCATGGGTCACATCTTTGGACAAGCTCATGAGCATCTTTAAACAGAGTAGGCCAATAATACCCAGCCCAAACTATCTTACCAGCAGTTGTCTTGGCAGAGTAATGACCTCCTCACACTCCAACATGCATTTCAGCTAACACTCTCTTAGCTTGGGATTTATCCAAACACATTAGCAATGCCCCATCTCTATTCCGCCAAAACAGATCACCCTGCATGAGGACACATCTCTGTGACTTCAACTTCAAAGTTCTTCTCTGGTTAGGGGTCATTCCTTATGAAAATGTTGAATCTCTTAAAAAATGTACTACTTCTGAGTACCAGGGCTATGTCTCAATACTGGTGACCAGGATGTTCTCAACTTCAACATTATTCACTTCAACATGAAGAAGGTTTGATTCAACCATAAGATTTGCAAGGCCTAAACCTCTCACCAATTTAGTGATCTTAATTTCTAAATCAAATTCTTGGATTCTGGTTATCCATCTGCATCTTTTACCTGTGACCTTAGACTGGGATAGAATATCTTTGATAGTCGCATGTGGGACATAAGCAATTACTCATGCATTTACACGATATGGCCTAAAAGCTTTAACAACCTTGACCAAAGAATGTGCTTTCTTTTCCATAATTTCATACTTTAACTCAGCAGCCTATAAAGATTTGCTATAAAAAGCTATAGGATGTTCATATCCTTCATTATCCTTTTGTAAAAGAACTGTAGCCACTATGTGATATGAAGCAAAAGAAAACAAAGAGAAAGGATTACTGTAGCCAGGGGGCTTCAACACTGGTGCCTCCTGAATAGCCCTATTGATTTCATCAAAAGCCTTTGAAGCTTCTTGATCCTAGCAGAACTTTGTATCCTTTTTAAGAAGTTTAACAATGGGCTTGACTATCTCTACAAAATTTGCAATAAATCTTCTAACAAAATTTACTTTGCCCAAAAAAGATTGGATACCTTTAACATTCTTTGGCTTAGGCACATTGTTTATAGCATCAATTATTTCAGGGTCTATTCTTACCCCTTCTTTGGAGACAATATGACCTAGTAGCTTCCCTTCAGTAATAGCAAAATGACACTTTTTAGGATTTAAGGATACTCCAAATTCTAGAGCTTTATTGAAAACCTGTTCTAAGTGTCCATAGTGGTCATTCACCCTTTTGGAGAAGCATGTCAAATCATCTTGATATACTACCATGATAATATTGATGAATTCCTTGAAAGCTACATCCATTGCCCTCTGAAAAGTAGCTTCGACATTCTTCAAACCAAAAGGCATTCTGACATACACGTATGTTCCCCAAGGGGTGGTGAAAGCAATTTTGAATTGTTCAGATTCCTTTACTAACACCTGGTTATACCCTGAGAACCCATCCATCATATACAATAGGTCACAACTAGTTACTCTTTGCAATATCGCCTCCATATTAGGAGAAGAGTAATTATCTTTCAAGGAGGCAACATTTAGGTTCCTAAAGTCCACACAGAGTCTAATGTCCCCATTCTTCTTTCTGACCGGGACCAAATTTGAGACCCATGATGAATGTCTTATAGGATTAATAATTCCCACTTCTCTTAACATGGTCAATTCTTGTTGCATGTTTGATTCTAACAGGGGGTTGATAGGTCTTTGTTTTTGTCTAAAAGGCTTAGTGTCTGGAAGCAGAGAGACTTCATGTTGAAAAAGATCTTGTCTATATGCCTTCAGATCTTCATAAGACCAAGCAAAGACATTCTTATATTTTTTTAATAAATTAATAAGATTTATTCTGACATAAGGAGGCAATTTTTTTCCAATATACACCAACTTAGGGGATGATTTTGTCCCCAAGTGTATTTCCTCTAGTTCCTCTAACTTAGTGGTTGATTACTGGTGTAGATGACTATTATTGTAACTAAACATATCTTCCAGTTCTACCAACTCTTTAGGTATTTCATTAGTTTCTAACTGAACTAGGTCATTTCCAAACACAGTTTCTCTATTTTCAACCACTTCCACCAAGTCATTTCAATCAATTTTTTTTCCATCATAGTCATCAATACATTGTATAAACCTAAGAATATCTTCATCATCAACAAACACTTACCAATTATATACATTGTCAGGAATGGCAGGCCTAGCTTTTACCTCAACTATGGATATACCAGATAGTGTTGCATCATCATTCTTTAATGCAACATTTGCTAAGAAATTTGCCATGATATTTTTAGATCTTTCTATCCAATTTATAGAGAATGCACTAAAATGCTCAATCACATCCCATACTGCATGCTTGTATCTTTTCAATCTATCATTCTTAGATGCAGGCTTAGCTCTAACTTGAGAAACAACCAATTCTGAGTCTCCTAACACTTTTAACAATTGAATCCCATGCCTTTTTGTAACTTCAAGCCCTAATAGTAAGGCTTCGTATTCAACAGCATTATTTGTACACTGAAAGGCTAACAAGAAGGAATACTTGAAAGTTATACCTGATGGGGATACAAAGAGAAATCTTGCTCTAGATCCTTCTTTTGAACAAGCACCATCAAAATACATGTGCCACAAATCATGTTGTTGGGATTCCAATTCAGTCACAATAGAATCAATATTCTTTAATTGAGGCAAGATTGGTTGTATTCTAAAATTGTTTAGATCCACATCAATCATACAGTTCAGCATACTAGGGTCTACTTTCTCAATCACCCTAGGGGCACGTGATTCTCTATACAATTTAACATGGCTTCAATTATTAGGGATAGTAGCATATGACAAATCCAACTGAACAATTCCACCCATTGCTTTAGCCCATTGTCTAAACAACAACATGCCATAGTGAGGTTTAATGTCCATTACAATGACTTCCATCTTGTATGTTGCTTCAGGGAAGGCTACTATTTTTACTTCGACATCTTTAATTGTACCTATCACTGGCACTTCTCTGTTATCCATAGCATAACATTTCCCATACACTGTACTCACTGACAATCCTAATTCTTTCATGACACCATAAGGCATTACATTTACAGCTGCACCAGAGTCTATCATACAGTTTTTAATTAACCAGTTACTTACTAAGAAATTAACATAGAAAGGATCAACCTGTGAGGGTTCTTGTGTAATAGTTGTTCCAACATATACCTCTGGGGTTTGTAGCTCTTGATCCTTTTCATCCTTATTTGAACCGGAAGGTAAAGATGTGTTACTATCAAGTATCTTAGAAAACAAAGATAGAGCAGCTTCTCTATGTTCCTTTATTTTCAATAATTCTATCAATGGGATAGTAACCTTCATCTGGGTGAGAGCCTGAGTCATATCAAATGTGGAATTATTAATCAACTCAGTAGTAGCTTTAGCTTTCTCCGTCTTAGGCTGACTTGCCTTCTTTATTGTAGCAATTCCTTGTATATCACCAGTAGCCTTATCCTCCATAGTTTTAGCTGTATCCTTTAATTTGTCATTCCCCTTTTGACTGTCTTGGGGCAGGGTTTCTTTACTTGGTGCTTTCTTCTGAGATATCTCTTTTATAAACACTGAACCAGGTTCACCCTGGTCCCCATCCTTCTTAGTACTTCTCAAATTGTAGCTTGTAATGCCCCACCAAGAAACCCCGAAGGGATAAAGCTAAAACACTCAAATGGAATGTAAATATATATATATATATATAAAAGACACATCAAACAAGCTTTTCATTAGCACTTTCTAAACACGATAAGGCAATTACACATATCCCGGGCAAGTTCAATGGAGCGTAGCTAAATTAGATCCTCAATCAAACTATTTTAACTCTCGGAGCTACTATAACTTGTTACCTTTTGGTACTTCTTTTACAAACAAGGTAATTTTCACATAACAACAATTCACATATTAATGCACATTACTTAAGATTGAATTTAATTATGTTACTCCTACGAGACACCTGGAGAATTATTTAATGTAAACATACCATTTTTTTTTTCTCAATAACCAATATTAACCTTCAAACCAAAGCCCTTTTATTATCTAAAAACACATAAGCATTATAAGACTCACACAAGGGTTCAAGAAGTCACAACCTTTTCTCTCGCAAAAAGGAAAACTCAAATCATAGATAATTACACATATCTCAAATAGTTTAGTTTCTAGAGAGAGAGAGGAGGAAGGGTGATAATAATTCAATTTTCTTCAACATAAGCATTCAATATTTACCATACTAGTCCTTCAAGTGGACAACACTAGGCTAGATCATAATCTTAAACACACATGTTTCATACTTTCAGATTCCAGACAAGCACTGACCAACCCAAATGGATTAGTCCAAAGAGTACAACACTCAATAAGGAAGGTACATATGACTCTCTTTCAGAATATGAGTAATCGTAGACCAAGACATAAATAAGCACATAAAGCACATATAATCACTCAAAACGCCAACATCAAGAAGGTGAAAACAAGGTGTGAACACACATGTTATACACAAGTAGGGTCTGTTCAATCACACTCACACATCAAGGAGGACAAGCATATAACATAAGGTAGATACACCACACACCAACTAAGCACACAAGTGAAACCAGAGATCCCAGTGTTGCAACATGGGCTCTGATACCAGGTGTAATGCCCTGCCAGGAAACCCCGAAGGGATAAAGCTAAAACACTCAAATGGAGTGTAAATATTTTTTTATTTTTTTATAAGACACAACATTAAGATACATTGGAGTTATCTAACGCTTAGATAACATAGCGGAAGACTAAACGAACCTAAGGAGTTTCCCAACGTGATTACGTAACTTAACACCTAACTCAACTCGCGACATTTGATCCAATTAAGCAAGATATCTTAATTAGATGTTATTACTTGAAACATGGGTATAATTTGTTCAGTGAATCAACATTATAGAAATTAGGAAGCGTTCATCTATTATGGTTGAAGATGAGGCTAACATGAGGATATCTACCCCTTTGAAGTTAAATCATAGTTAACATATGAATTCATAAAATATAGTTATCTTAATGAGTTCATCCAATTTAGTTAAAATATAGCTAATAAGATGAAGTTCATTTATTAAGGTTAAAATGTAAATAACCAAATGAGTTCATCCATTATAGTTAAAATATAGTTAATAAGATGAAGATCATTTATTAAGGATAAAATGTAAATAACATAATGAAGTTCATCCATTAGGGTTAAAATATAGATAGCTAAATGAGTTCACCCATTATAGTTAAAATAAATTAAATATGATGAAGATTATTTATTAAGATTAAAATATAAATAAGTAAATGAGTTCACCCATTTTAGTTCAATTATAGCTATTATGATGAAGTTCATTTATTAAGATTAAAATGTAGATAACAACATGAAGTTCATCCATTGGAATTACAATTTAAGTGATATGACGAGTTCATCCAATAACTTTTAAAACATTCGTTGCATTGAAGTTTACATTAACACATGCCTTGCATCTTGTTCCAAAATGTACTATAATTTCATCATAACTAATGAGTTCTTTCATGAATACTTAATTGTATCATCATTAACTGAAATTGATTAAATTCCTTCATGGTCCATTTATTGCATTTAAAAGACGACTACATACATGCATTGTGATAATTCTCATCTAACCCTCTTATATATTCTAGCCAATTATCATCCATACATTGCTAGCACTATCCATGAAACATGAGAGACAAAAACATCACATAACACAGGAATGATCTCGGAGTTCACCCCTAAAGGGCTACGTCTCCAGGTCTACTCAACTGCAAGACCCCTCTGGCAATTAATTAAGTTATAGTTACATAGGGTTCACGTCATTTACATTCCTGCCTTTTAGGCAAGCCCAACAATATACAAATGACCACTTCGGTCAATAAATCCTAAATGATCCCTACATAGAAACGGATCCAACTGAGCATATTAAAAGTTGATACAAAGGTCCATTGCCTGATGATACTCTAACTAGGATCCTGACCAACCTAGGGCCAACCACAATTCAGACAGATGACAAGGTCTAAATAAACATAACAGGGTCTTGTCATCTCTTTAAACAAAGTGAATACAAATAAATTAAACCTTGCAAAAGCAAAAGCCAAAAAAAATACAATCCTTTCCCATATTGATTTTAACATTTAAAGGTTGATCAAGTTTTCTAAAAGATCTAAGCTTTTCAAAAATACATTAACAAAAAATTATCATTACAAGGTGAATACAATACCACAAATTGCACTAGTACCATTTGTCTACTTTTCAAACAGAGGAAAAAATATAATTAACCCATTTATTTTACTAAATGAAAATATCAGTAACTTAACCATATTTCCAAATGATACTTTATCAGATTTCCAATAATCCCAATGGCATATCATTTTAAATTCATAATGTCCAATGATAAAATATTTTATTTCTAACATTTGCTAATGACCTATTATCATTCAATTCTTCAAATAACATAATTCCTAAATAATGTATTATTTAAAGTTTACCAACAAAAAAAAGTTACCTTTTATCTCGAAAATTTCCAATTAAAGTAATATTCTATCTTTTTCCAAAAACATACTTCCTCAATAAGACAAATACCCAACTTAACTATTACTTAATGTATATATTTATTAATCCAAGATTAATAAAATATAACAAATTAATATTTAATAGCAAAATTAGCAATTCAAGTATTTAATTAGAAAAATATGCATTAATCATAAAATGAAATCTGAATATTAATTAGCATATATATACCATTATACAATTAATTAATATCAAATTAATCTTAAATTATAATTAGTGACAAATTAATCATAATTAAAACTTTATTAAAAATTTAACGTTTAGTTTATATTAAACTATTATATATATTTTTTTTGAATTTAAAAAAAATATTAAAAAAAACATTTTTTTCTTTTAAAATAAAAAACATAAAAAAGGGGGGAAAGGGTACCCATGTGGACCTCCACGTGGGGCCCCCCCCTGGGGAGCTCACGCTACCCATGGTAGCGCTGCTACCAAAAGGTAGCAAGCGGCTACCATTGGCAACGCTGCTACCATTAGCAATGCTGCTACCATTTGGTAGCAATCCGCTACCATGGTAGTAGCCGCTTCCTCCCCGTGGTGGGGGTTTATTCCCCGCCACGCGGGTTTTTCATTTATTTATTTATTTTTTTTATTTTTTTATTATTATTTAAAAAAAAAATATTTACTATGTAAAACACAATAAAAAAATGCCAGTCTCCCAGATACTTTAAAAATTTAAATTTTTTTTTTTTAAACATTCACTGTTAAAAATAAACAGCTCACAGCAACAGAGACAAAAAGAATAATTTATTATTTTAATTTCTACACAGTCTCAAACAGAGATTTGAATAAACTTTCTAGAATGTTCATGGCTTTCAAAATATAAAATAAAACAAACCCCACTTCTGCAAACACAGACTCAGAATTATCTGAGAATAAATTTCGATTTATAGTTTATCTCGAGATTTAATATCAAATCAAAACCCCATTAAAGTAAAACAATAATAAACTAAAAACCCCCAAATTTTCTTTTATTCACAGTCACTGAAATATGATTTTTTTTCCAAAATGTTTAAAACAACAGTATGGGAAATTTTATTGCAAGAACATGATTTTCCAAATACCCAATAACTTTCCCCAATACAAAGCAATGCAAACCCATTTTTTTTTCAAAGCTGAAACTCAAATCTGAGAACATTCATGGTTTTTTTTAAGCCAACACTTCATGAAGAACAACAAAACATCATTTTTGATTTAACAACGAAATTAAAAAAAAAAAGTAAACAAGAATCCTACCTCCTTTAGCATTCCTGGCAAGATTTTGAAGAAGAGCCCCAACCTACAGCTATAGAAATCCTTCCTTCCCAAAATCCCCAATTTTTCTCATCCAAAAAAAATATCCTTTTTTTTTCTCCAAAAAAAGTCAACATCCCCCAAATTTTTTTTCCAACCTAGGTTAAAAGATTCAAATTTTGACCTAATTTCTAATTTCAAATTTAAGTACTTTTTTAAATAAAAAATGAAAATAATCATTCTTTTCAACTATTCAAATAATCTAACTTGCTTTTCTAATTAAAATTAAATGCTTCTCTCTCATTTAATTTTAATTTTCTCAATATTAACTAATCTAACATTTATATTTCACAATATTGACGAAGATAAAATATTTTCATTAAATTAATTCCCAAAATCAATCTTTCACACTATATCAAATATACATATAAATTAAACTTGCTTTTCTAATAAAAATTGATTTTCTTAAATAAGTAAAATTAACCTTTCTTTTCCAAAATGCAAAAGAGATTGAATTATTTCTATTTCAAATAACTTTAAATCTTTCCTTTGTAGAACACATAAACTAAATGAATTCGTTATTTAAAATTAACCATTAAATTAACTCACTACAAACATAAATAAAGTGATCTTTTTAATTAATGATTAATCACATAAAAGAAACCTATTTATTTTAAATTTGTCAATTACTAATGTGTAAATGAACACATTAAATTAAATTAAATTAAATACTTAGGATAAAATACTCCATTTTACCACACGCAAGGCATGCAAACCAAGAGAGCCAACCAATCACACGACACGCAAACCCAAATGAAAAGGGAACCCGACAGACCATACACGACACTCACTTGATCATGGCTAAGGCAAGATGAGGGTTTTACGACCGCCTAATCCAAATTCTAAGGATAAAAGAGGTATACTCAACCCTGCAAATCCCGATGGAGATGAACCTCGCCCCTAGGTGGTATTGTACCTGCAATCTCCTACAACCATGAGTCACGCAAGCATATATATATATATTCAATGAAGGCGTTAGCTCGATATTTATAACAAGAATTAGGGAAACAATTAAACTTACACAAGAATTGATGCGAAAGCACAATAACAGGTATGCACAATATTCATATTATCTAATCTACAACATTACATAATGGTAAATCAACCAGCCAAGAATGCCACATCGAAAAAGTCAACCAAGGTCAAATCGGTTTTACAAAGCCGACTAGGGTAGGGGCACTACATAGTTGTGCTTGGCTTTGGCTATGGCAGCCTTAGTGAGATTTATTACTTCTTCATCACTGGGTCTTCTAAGATGAACTTCTTCATCTTCAATTGTTACCACATTCAAAGTGGGATACCAATCAAGTGACAACTGTCCTTGGTAAGACCTTTTACTATTCAACACATCACATTCACTAAGTTCACTTTGTAATGACTCCTCATCACTTTCTATAATAGTTTCAAACATATTTATGTCAGGCTCACCCTCTTGTCTCATGGATTCTTCAAGGGCTTGAGCTACATCACACTGATGAGGAGAATGTGGTCCATCACAAACCATGCACCAAGGAGTATTTTCCATGTTATGAACATTTCCTCCTTTTAAAGGATCTAGGGTATCTTGGTTCTGAGTATTCTTTGGCTTCTCATTTTGAGGCTTGCCATCCTTCCAAGTAGTATTATAAGGCATGTCATGCAACCTAGGAGGTCTGTCTTACAAGTTGTAATGAGGTTTATCATTTTTACTCACCTTCGCAGTAAGATCCTTCATTGTACTCACTAATTTTTCTATTATGTCTTCTTCTTTAGAAACTTTATTAGGTTGCTGTTTTGATTCTTGCCACAACCTACCATCAGTTCTTCTCCCTATTTTCCCAGATGCTTTCCTATTACTCTCCACATTAATGGCAATTCTAAATGCATCTCTTAGACTATGCAGATTTTTATCCCTCAGATTATAGGCCATTTTAGAATCAAAGGCATTGTAATAAGTATTCTGGCACATATTGTCATCTAACCTCATTACCTGATATAGCCTATGCATTGCTTTCTGAAATCTAGCATTAAAATCTATGACAATTTCATTGTCAGACTTTCTGATATTGTTGAACTCATTGAGCATGAAGCACACATTAGTCTTGTCACCATATTGTTCCTGAAAGCAATTTTTAAAATCTTCCCAAGACCCAATGCTATTCACAAGGAGACCTCTATACCAGTCCCTTGCATCATCTAATAGAGACTGTACAAACAATTTCATGATGACATCTTCATCTACAATTTCATAATTATTGATCAAGTCACCAAAATATTTTAAGTGCTCTTCTGCATTGATTGCATTATTCACAGCAAATTTGTGAAGTCTATCCCTCAATTAGGTAGGAACATGGTTAGGTACCTTGGGATTCGATCAAAAAAGAGCTGCTTATAAAGTTCTAGATTAATAGGTCTTCTCCAGATTTGGTTGGCTGCAAGGTTGTTTCCATGTTCATTCTTACATTTGGGCTTTGAGTTAGAGTGATCTAGTTACCTTGGTTAGTAACAAGGGCTTGATTGGCTGTGGCAGTGCTAATAGGAAAGGTTGCTTGAATTTTAACTAGAGGGAGTGAAGTTTGCTGAGGAACGATTTTATTTAGGTCTACTGAGGGAAACATGATAGGAGGAGCCTTCAGATAGCTAATCTTTCTTTTAATTTCTTGATTGGCTTCTTCTAATTTAGCTTTCTCTAACTCCATTTGCAAATCTTCTTTTTCTTTCCTCATCCTTTCCATCTCTCTTTCATGTCTAGATAACATGTGAGAGATCTTTGTTGTAGTCTTAGATCCAGACCCACCTTCCATGCATTTCTGCTTTCCTTTGTCAACATTATTTCTAATAGGTTGTGGGTCACTAAGGACTTCCCTATTTGGTTGCACTACTTACTTATATGCAAGTTTGGTCTTGGGAACTAGGATTTCTCTAATCACTAGACCTTCATCCTCACTCTTGGCTTTTTCTTGGGTAAATAGCTCAAGGTCAACAATTTGTCTTAAGCCTGTCTCTCTCCATCAATTTTGCTTTCACCTCTCTCTCTTTATCTGCTCCCTTTTGTGTTCTTAAGGTAATTAAATGATGGACTCTTCTATTCAAGACTTCAATTTTTTGGGATGCCTTATCATCATAAGGGAAGATTTCTTCAGAGTCTGACATATTGACTTGGTCAATATCAATTAGACTGATGTTTCCATCAATTGTCCTAGGTAAAAAATCTCTCTTAATGTTTCAACTACTTCTGTCTTTCCTAGAAAAACTAGCATGGGAGATCCCTTGATTTGAAACTTGGACATCGTCAATATTCCCAAACAAGCCAGAATGGAAACCTAAAATATCATGCTCAGATTTGCGGGAAGAAGAATTTGAATTTGCATAGACATGTCTCTCAGATGGCTTACCCAAATTGATACTCTTCTGTACCCAAGTAGCATTATATGGCTCATGTACAACTGATCTTTTCTGGCCTCTTCATGTTTGTTCAGGTAATCCCTCTTGCAATGTCTCATGAGGATGCTTCTTCATGAAAGACCAGGTGTTCCTTCCTCTCTGCATTATGCTTGTTTTCTAAAAAGAATTTCACTTATTTAAAAGGACTAGCTATATTTGTTAGAGTTGCCACCGACAAAGACTGTGGGAAATAAGAAAACAAGCTTTAGACAAAAAACTTGCCAATTTTTTAAAACAAAAATCACAAAGATTTTCAAAGAGACAGATAACACAAATCAGAGATCAAGCAATTTTCCACAACACAGATATCTGAACAACTTTTGAACTAATTCAAGCACCAATCTACAACATAGATGCACACTATGACTCTCCCCAGCAGAGTCACCACTTTTGTTAGTCTCAAATTCTGATTCCCTCTTATCTCCTATAAGAAAATGAATAACTCTGTCTGAAAATCAAGAGATCAAGGAAAAAAGAATCTTAGAGTAACATATGACAAGGTTTCGTGAACCTTTTACACTTCGAACTTATCCAAAGTTCAGGCGAGTATACCTTTTGTGAATAATTTCACACTTTTAAACGAGATCCATAGTAAACCAGTGTCCATAAACCAGTGGATTTTATTGCCTCAACATAAACTGAAATAATAAAGGAAAACTTATGCTCATTTTTCAGTATTGATCCTCAAGAGATGTAGAAAGAAAACTACAACTAATACCAGTGCCTTAGCTAGGCTACATAGTCATCTAAACTAAGCAAGGATTTCACAATTAAACATCCCTATACATCTCATCACTTCGACTTCTATTAACCCTATACATGCCTGACATATATAAGAGTTCTTTCATGTTAAACTAAACAGTGTTTATCAAATTCAAAGCTTCAAACAAAGTAACCTACTGACAGAGATATTTCATGCGTATTTAATTCCTCTCCTAAAGAGAAAAGCTAAGAAACATATCCATAAAGATTGCATTACAATCCATTTTCAGTTGAATAACCATAGATTAATCAAATGAAACCAAAAAATTATTGAAAGCACACCAGAAGACAACACAGGTTTAGGCTCGAAAGTTTCTGATCTATATATTGATATTCATTTTGAAAAAATTTTACATTACTCAAAGTATTCTTTGTAATAACTAGAAAAACCCAGATATATTTCTGTAGAGTTTCTTTACAAAATTCTTGTGATCCTTTTTACACTAGTCCCGGTATCCATTTATAACATTATAGATGCATATAAGCTTCGGACATTCCTAGAAAGGTTTGTTACAGACCATGATACTCTCCAAGAAACTGTTACAAGTTTTTTTCAATATCAATGGCCTCTTCTATTTGTTGTTATGCTATAACCTCTTCTGCCTGCTCTGGAGCATCTTCCTTTTGTTTGACATATTTTCTCTTCCACTCCTGGAACACGTCATCACTTGGCCAAGCAAAGCTAACAATCTTTTGTTTCATTCCTTCTAGCCTTTTCCAAATGACCCTTAATTGCCCAATTTCTATTTCTATGAAATCATAGTGTGATTTCACTTTTTCAATTTCTTGAACTATTTGGACAAATAAGGATGTGTCATCGGTGTTAATAATTTCATTAACACTTAGGGACAATTTGTGGTCCAGCTCTTCTAGCCAGTTCTTCTCCTCTTTCAACTGAAATGGACCAACAAAACCTCCTGGAAATAATTCAAATTTATGATTTGAATATTCTTTTCTATATAGTTGGGCTTTTCTTTTTACACCTATCCTTTCCTCTGAGAGTATTTTCATCTCTTTTATAAACTCGCTAGTGGACCTAAGATTGTCATTCTCCTCTGCATCTGCATGGGCTGAACACATGAGCTCTAACTCTTTACCTCTAGGTATCCATTTATTAAGGATTGGTTCCAAGGTGGCTTCATCCTCTCTGAATTTGATCAAAACATCTAGAATCCTCTTCATATTAATGTATACAGTGGCGGCCTTGACTGAATCAGCAAACTTCAAGATTGTGGCTTTTACCTTTTCTTCATACTTGTTTGCAAACAAGGCTTGAGCTTGTTTCAACTTTTCCAACTCATGTTGGATAGTTTCAGTTGACTGGAAACTAGAAGGAATAGGAGAAGGGGGATATTCTATAATGGGACTAGTAGGTGGAGGCATTGCTAGAGAGGAAGCTATCATGAGTGTAGAGGATTCACCCGGATGGTGCTGACCTGCCAACTGACTCTGAAGTCTTGTAATAATGCTCTCTCTATTGGCTATTCCTTCTTTCGCCTCATTGTAAGCCTTTAAAATGGTCTCCAACTTCAATTGGAGATTAGCTCTTTCTTTTGCCTCTTTTTCTGCTATGGCCATACTGAACTTTGCAGTTTCCTATACTATGCTTGCAGCTTCCACTACCCCTATATCTTGGACTCTCTTAACAATCATGCCTCCTAGGAGACTAGAATTTGATACACCTTTCCTCATTTTGTTCTCATCCTTCTTCAGTGAACACATGACTAAGGCTGATACACCTTTCCTCCTTTTGTTCTCATCCTTCTTCAGTGAACACATGACTAAGGCAGCATTATCTTTGCTGAAGGTCACTCCTTCCATAGGTTTTGTTTCCTTCCTCACTACTTCAGGAACTAGAGCATCAGCTATATCCCATTCAGGGAGGATTAAAACACCAACTTTAGACACCATCTCTCTTCCCTTCTCAGGAGTAATAGTCTTAAACTCTTCAGTCATTTCTTGCTTTATTTCTTCTTCTACCTGAGCTAAATCTCTAAGAGGTTGTTCATTCATCCTTTCCTCACATCTGGCCTTGACTTGCTCCATATTTTGCTTCCACACAAATTGTGTGAAAGCTCCTATTGTAACAAAATTACTGTCAGCCAGGAATTCCTCATTGGCTTACTTAATAGTAAGGTCCAACTCTTCTCCTTTTAACTCACCATCAGTCATGTTCATTTCAGCACTAATTGGCTCTATTGGCATCTCCTCTTGGGTCTCCTCATAGGTATAGGCAATCTCACCGAGACTCCCTAACTGTAACAATTGTTCAGCCACTGCTTGCTCATCTCCTATGTGGATAGGGGATTGAGATGGAGAATACTGAGGCTCATCAGTTCCAACTTCCTTTCCCACTCTTTGCCTTTTAGGGGAATCTTGATGTCAATGACATCCTCAATTACTCTTTTCCCTCTTGAAGTGGAAGGCTCACCTGCCACTGGCATCATCACACTATACTTTGATCTCTTATGCAAAACATAATCACCAGATGGGATAGCCTTAGTAAAAGCGGGCTTAGCTAGGACCAATTTAACCTTGTCAGGATCATTTTGCATTATAGCCTCCCTTTTTTCTTTCAAGGTTTGCATGAGGTCTTCAAAATAAAGAACCAAGAATTTGATTTTCTCCTCAAAGGGATTGAAACTAGAGAGAGGGTCATAACTGCTATCAAATTGATGAATGAAATAAAGAGCCCCCTTATATGAAACCCACTTCTCTTTTCTTAGTTCTTGCTCATCCAAACTAAATTCATTTCTAATTAAATCTTTAGGGAACTGAAATTGGTGAGGCCTACCTTTACACACTGCCCTCTTTCTAAAAATGCCATTGAAAAAATCCTCAGGGTCTGCACATCTTGAAACTGCCATTGACAACCTACATGGCTTAAAGAATTCTTCAAAATATTTCCAGCCACCTTTAGTGATTACAAAATGATGGGCAATAGTAATGGTTGGAAAAATGGTCCCTTTACCCCTATTTGTTATCTCTACCTCTTGTACTCCTCCAATTTGTCTCAATACTTCTGCAATTCCTATCTTCAATGGGACCTGATAGGGTAGTAGATAGGGAGTACCTCTAATACCATACACTATGAAAATGGTAGAAACAGGGTTCAAATACATGTCTCCCCAATTGTGAATAATTTTAATACCCGCAGCAAACTCTTTAGGCCTGAGGAATTCCAAGAGAGCCTTAGGAATCCTGGGGTTCTCTATGCACAAAAGAAATCTAATCTTAGATGCAAAGCATCTATCAAACTTTAGAAAACTAGCATCCTCTTTGTCTAAGGATAAGACAATGCTCCAAAGTTGCACAAGCATCTCTTCTTTATCTTTTACCTTAACCAAATCCATCTCCTTTGCAAAATAGTCATCACCTTTGAACAAAAACATATGCATTAATAGGGAATACCATCCAAACGGCCTATCCACCTTACCATTTTTTATCCCTACTAACCTTGCATGAATTGCATTAGTAAGGTATGGGGCATAATCAAATGTTATTTCTGAGGAGGGGTTTAGAATTTGTGCAATCATCAGCATGTAATGGGTTGGCATGTTTCTTTGAGCATCTTCTCCAAAGATCTGACACAGTGCCCGATACATACCCTTAGCTCTTAGAGTAAACAAATTGAGGGAGAATGGTTCCATTATACTGGGGCCTACAATTGTTAACCCTCCTATCTTAACAAAGAATTCTTTCAATGGGCCACTACTAAGATGATCCCTTTGTGCATTGTACATCTGATCTAATGACTCAATGTCAATAGGCTCTAAGAAATTTGAAGCCTCACTAAGTTTAAAAAGTTTCTGAATTCATCATCATTTATTTCGATCAGGGTTGATCCCTTCACATTCCTAATACATCTGGCTATGGGGTCATAATTCTGTGCAATCAGGGTCAACAAATCTACATCCATGAATACACCAGGAACCACAAGCTTCCCCACATCCAGTTCCCATATGCTATTCAAAGGGGTGAGGGAATGTCTCTACCCAAAACCTACTTTCAATAGTCCTAAACTTGACATCCTTATTTCTGGGTCCCTTAACCAATTTCCTTTATCATATAGGCCATCCCCAATTCTCAGATGAGGGTTCTTTTGTTCTAATTTTTTGGCATTGGCCCCAGTATTGGTAGACATGGTTAACTGTTCTAGAAAATCATCCCAAATATTCCTGTCCTGGTAATTCACTTTTCCTATCAACTCCCTTCTTGGTGCCATCTTGAATATGCAACTATACCAATTGAAACTTGCACAGACCTCTAATGAAACAATTCACACATCAATGACTAAAATCATACCAGAATTATCAAGAAAAGGCACAAAAACTTGTTATTCGCTTGAAGAAAAACCACTCCGCACCAATTATTCTGCAATAGACTTCGATGAAATGATGCTAAAATTCAAGTTGATTTGGACTCTAATATGGCAAGTTGACATTGAGTTTTATAAATTAATCCTACGTGCTTCAACCATCACCTCAGAATTGAATTCACAAATTGAATTAAAAAATGAGCTCCAACGAATCATAAATTCTTTGAGTATTTCCTCTATTTCATTGTTTGGCTACTTCGTGGACCTTAAACTCTCTACACCTTTCTTTTGCGAAGCCACACCGGCCGTTAGATCAATATCTACTTGCCCAGTCTTTATCTCTAACAATGACCATTAGTCTTTTTAACTAACTGTGCCTCACCTTGACGGCTAACGGTTTTCACCATTTTGTAGAGACTAAGCTATAGGCATCTTTGAGCCACGAAACAATGATCACCGTTGGATATAAAACAAGATGAACATCTTTTAATAGGCTCTAAAAATTTCAAGTGGGCCCTTTAACTCAAAGATCACTTGCTCTACCTCATCATCAGTTAACAAACGCCACATGGCTGTCGGCCATTTACTCAGGAAGTTCCATCAGGTTCCATTCTGAATCCGCCACGTTCTTTGCTTCACTATTCTCCACATAACTACCGGTTGAACCAAGGTGGGCCCTCAACTACCCTTTAGAGCCACGTGTACTTGACAGGTCACTCTTTACTCCACAAAACATGCCATCTGTCCTACCATGTCATGCCTTCATGTGATTGCCACCTGTCTTTCGCCATTTCGCAATGGCTAACCCATGATCATCTTGACTTTGTGAATCTACATGGGCCATTAGATCTCATGAACTTGCTTGTCGTTTATCCTTTCTATGACCACCTCGCCTGGGCCCACCACCTTTTTGCTACTTCGCGAAAGGTAGAACATGTGCATCTTCTAGCCGCGAATCAACGCGAGTTGTTGATCTTTTTCTAAACCGATCATCCTTTAACCAAAGAAGTTTCTCGCCTTCAGGACTCGCCAAGTGTTTTTGCTATTTTGTAGAACTTATTTCACGTGCATCTCGAGCTAGCGAATCAACATGAGTCGTTAGATTTAAAACAAGATGCCATCCTTTTATCTGACGGTCCATCCATTTGGTCAGGCCCACCAAGCCTTTTCGCTACTTCACAAAACTTAACTTGCCGACATCTCTGCTTAACGAAACAATGACAACCGTAGGATTAACAATGAGTTGTACAATAATTAAGGGCCCCAACAACATTAAAATAGGATAAAGGTAAAGGCGCACATATTTAAAATATTTAAGGGACCGCCTAGGGAAATAACTAATGGGGGGACACTTTTCACGATAGACTGACCCTTCTTTAAGTGGTAAAAGTAATACATAAATAGAATGATAACTATTTTTCTCAAACACTGGAAGGGTTAGAACTCAAACCTTAAACCCTCTTCTAACCTAAGACAAATAGAGCCAACAAGGCCATACCAGACTCACTTTTTGCTGACTTCTAGCCAACTATGGAAAAAGAATATCCATTTTTAAACAGTGATAACAGAGTGAACTACCAGAAATAACATCTACCATGCTTGATCACAGTCTCAGTTAAGCTTAGTGTCGGAGGACTAAATCCTCTTCTAAATGCAACTTGATCACCAATGATCGACCAACTCCTCTGCCTGAATGATACTACAATATTCTCACATTAAATTCCTTTACCATGACCTTTCCAATAACCATGATACATTACAAAGAGTTTCTACCTCTTATTTATACAAACTCTAAGGCCTAAACCAATTAGGTTGGCCACCTAAAGATATTACAATAAGATCATTACATAATTCCTTATTACAATGATATGCCATGCTGGCTTAAGACCAAAGCAATAATAAAAAATCTATAAATCCTCTCAAAGCATCCTGGTAACATGTAGAGTACACATTAGCATGATACCGGTCCATAACCTAGATAGGTACCAGACCTATTGTAGGTCCATCACGCCAAAGCAATGTCTTCAAGCAGTTGAAACTTGATCAAAGAACATCTTCAATATCCTAATATCCATGAAGAAGCTACACCAACACCAATTATGTATCCTGTCACAATTCCTCAATGAAAGCTCTACTAGTAAAGCCTTAAACCAATGTTGGTAAGGGTTCACCAGAGTGTATGATAGTATCCAATTACCAAACCAATACCAACTAGCTAAAACATGCTCATGGAGCATATAACACATTAAATCAAACATACTTCACTATTCCAAACATGTCGGAAGTGTCCAACAGATAGTCTCTTCTGCAGGTAACACTAGATCTTCTACTGGTAACAAAAACTTGTCGGCTGGTAACCAATCATAATAGCTAGTGTTGACATCAATGAAAAAACATAAATGTAACACATAGGTCATGACCCTCTTCTCCTAGTTGAAATCACTCACACTTAGAAGGAAGGGTTGGTGGATGTCACGGTCCTATCTTTCAATGTCATTGTGGAGCTTATTTTGATAACTAATTGTCTTCTTATGGAACAAATTTCATTCCCTAGGAAACAACAAAAAAAAGGAGGAGGAAATAAAAAATTTCCATTGCACATTAATAAGAAAATACTTTAACAAATAATTTCCATATCAATTTAAAAAAAATATAAAATTATTAAGAATATAATTAAAATGAACTTCCTCATAAAATAATAAATTTTAGTTGAGTGTAAGAATTTGGGTTCACTTTTTCACCAAAATTACAAATCATTTTATTTAAATTCAAATTCTATGATAGTTTAAATAAAAAATTGAATTACTTAGACAAAATATTAACATGGTATTAAAATCTGAAATGGAATATTTTTCTTCTATCTTTTACATATGTTATTTAGTCTAATTCCATAATGATTAAAGTTAAATTTTTATAGGATGTACAAAGTAGATTTTTTAAATTGAAATGTTTTAGGTGAAAACATACATGTGTGGAAATAATAATGTAACATAAAGTAGCATGTTTGGTTAGGATATTTTTAAAATTAATTTTTGTTAGTATTAAAAAATTAATTAATTTTTTAGTGGTCTTAATTTTATTTTTTTTAACTAAAATAATTTGAGATAAAATAATTATAACATTTTTTATCATATATAGAATGATTTCTATTTTGAGAAGACATTAAAAATTCAAAATCTAAATTATTGAAATTGGTAATATATGTTATTTTCATGTTTACATATACCTTTTTTTTTAAATTATATAAATAAATATGTTCAAAACAAAAAAATATTATATATTTCATAAATATGAACTCTCATTTATAGTGGGTTTTAGATTGATCTAAGAAATTAAAAAAGAGGTCCTTAGTAATATTGCTTAATTTATTTTCTTTATTTTCATTAAAATGACATTATACATTTAGGTCCAAGGTTAAAAATTAGGTTTCATAGTCCCTTCCAAGCCTAGAAATAAGAAAACTAAAGTTAAAATTTGAAATTTTATGAATTGTTACCTTCTCTAAAATACATACCCCTTCTAAAAATAATAGGTACACATACAAGTAGAAATGAGTATCCATTTTTTTTAAAGTGGGTACTTATTTATTTGTCAAATATATACCCTTTTTAAAATAAAATCCCAAATTAGAATATGTACTCATTCCATATGGGTTGGTATTAAGATTAACTCACTTATTCCTAAATGGCTATTGATATGGATGGAAATAAGATCCTAGGCCTATCAATGTAAGATAAGATCTCAAATTCCATTTACATAATATTGGAATGTAAACAGGTTTAACTATAGTCCTAATAAGAGAGATAAGCACTTGAATTCTATTTTATTGTTGCAATGGAATTGAGATTGATAAGTGTGTGAATGAGGTTAATAATAGAAAATTTCTAGATTTTAGCAATATTCATAAATTATAGAAAGAAAGTTATGTAAGTCGCTATGATACCCCACTAGTTAGTGAGGCATTCAACTTGCCCTCGGGATTTGTGACATGGCTTTACTGCCTCTCGTGGATCTAGGTATATCTGGCATTTGTAGCGAGCATTGATAGCTTGAGCTTTTGGCACACCAACAAACATACCTAAAGTAATTGGTATCAAAGCCTTGGGTCACGGGTTTGAATCCTGCAAGTCTCGTTGAGGGGGGGATTGTACATCGCTATGATGCCCCCTAGTCAGTGAGGCATTCAACTTGCCCTCGAGATTTGTGACATGACTTTACCGCCTCTCGTGGATCTCAGTATATTTGGCATTTGTAGCAGGTGTTGATAGCTCAAGATTTTGGTGCAATGACAAACATACCTAAAATATCCTTGTTGGCATTGTATTGTCATTGATGTCAACTGGTATAGGATGACTACTTGTATGAGGGATGTATGTGCAACACTGTCATGAAGGACTACAGAATGAGATATCTTTGATATCACCTTGTGTTGCAGAATACCAGTAAGGTAAGGAAGAGAATGTCATTCAGATGAATGACCTCTGGTGTCACCGATACACAAGTTAGTGCCTAACTTGTGTGGATGAAATGGTAAGGTTACTAGTACCGGTATAGTGTATCGCTAGTAAGAAGAGTATGTCAACTGGCAAGTGAAGTGTTGACAATGAGTAGGATGCTTGGATGTTGTTTGTGATGAAGAGGTATAATGTTACTTAAATCACATCAACACCAAAGGAGAAGAATGTACAGTTCACCGATATGTTGTGAGATTGCTGATCAGTAGGACTCCTACCGAATGAAGATGCAGTCACCATATGAAGAGATGACTGACAGTGAATGTGCCCACTCTTGATCATGTGTGCCTATTTGAAGACGTGCTACACAAACAAGGAAGTCACATGAGTGCATTGCAGGATGCAGATGACAAGGTGTCACTCCATCGGTATGTGGAGCTTATCTCCTATTATGCATAATGTGCATTATAGTTTTGTGAGATAAGGAAGAAGAGGAAAAGACAAGTGTTTAAAGGCTCACACCGGATCTATTAGTGAATTGAAGAAATGCCTCAAGTGCATGAAATCAGGGCTATGCACTGGACTGATAGAGAAGGCATGTTGGGATGTTGAAATAGATGAAGTGTGATGAGTTTGTTACCTTGAAAAATCAACATAGAGGTTATTCAAGCTGTTGAAGGAGGCAAAGTGGTGCAGCTGAAAATACAAAATGAAACCGGCATGCAGATGTCTTAGTTGGAAACCACTGAAGGATAATGACATGTTGTCATTAGGATGGCTACCAATAAGCATGAGAACTGGTAAGGAAGCAAAGAGGCTAAGAGTTGTGACTCCACCTGATGAGAATGAGCATGCTATGGATAGTCATGTCTAGTGATTGAATAAGGAGTTCCACCAGCAGTTCAGCACAAAGCAGACATGAGGACTTAACCGATAAAGTGTAAGATACCGGTAGGGTTAGTAAACCAGCAGAAGAGAAGAACTAGTTGAGTGTTTGGTCGGTGATCCTTGAACCAACACACCAATCCAAGCTGACAGATGGTTGACATGGATGCCACATGGAGTCAAGGTGACAGACTTGCATTCAACGATAGATGGAATGTACATCGATGAGGTTGTTGTAGAGTTGGTCGACATTAATGGAAGACCCCGTAAATCATGGGATGTGTTGCAGAGCCATTGCAAAGGTTTGCGGCTCAAGATCTAGAGGAAAATAGAGAGCCAACTTAGAGTGATTGAGGAGATTAGGCCAGATGAAGGAAACCGCAAGAACAATCTTGGTGATTGACCAAGAAATCAGCTGATAGAGCAAAAACAAATTCCCAAAGATAGAAGGCATGATCAAGATGTTGGAATTATTGGATGAATTGATTATGTGTTGCATTGATGTTTTGTCATTGATGTCAACACTAGCTATTATGGTTGGTTATCGACAAGCAGGTTTTGGTTACTGGTAGAAGATCTAGTATTACCTGCAGAAGAGACTATCTGTTGAACATTTCTAACATGTTTGGATCTATGGAATGTGATTGGTTACATGTTGTACGTGCTCCTGGAGCATGTTTTGGTTAGTTGGTATTGACTTGGTAATCAGATGCTATCATACACTTTAGTAAACCCTTACCAACACTAGTTTAAGGCTTTGTCGGTAGAGCTCTCACTGAGGAATCTTGACAGGATGCATAATTGGTGTTGGTACAACTTCTAAATGGATTTGGGGATGTTGAAGATGTTCTTTGATCATGTTTTAACTGCTTGAAGACATTTCTTTGGCATGGTGGACCCATAATTGGTCTGGTGTCTATCTAAGTTATGGATCGGTATCATGTTAACGTGTACCCTACACGTTACCAAGATGTTCTTGGATGATTTATGGATTTGTTATTGTTGTTTTGGTCTTAAGACAACATGGAATAACATTGTAATATGGATTTATGTAATGATCTTATTGTAATATCTTTTAGGTGGCTGACCTAATTGGTTTAGGCCTTAGGGTTTGTATAAAATGATGTAAGATCTCATTGTAGATCATGGAATGTGTGGTATGGAAATGGAATAAGAAGTCGTGGTCTTGAAATTCAATGTCATATGTGAAGGAGACTTGGTTGATCATAGGTGATCGAATTGGGATTAAGGAAGAGGTCAAAGGACTCCATTATTGAGCTTAATCGAGACTATAAGTAGGCATGGTAGATGCTATTTCTAGTAGTTCACTCTATCAGGTTGTTGTCCATTTATCCTAAGATGGTTTTTTCCTCTCTGTAGTTAGTGAAACTCTTTTGTAATCAGTAGTAAGCTCTAGGTAGTGTGCCTTCTTGCATGTGCAAGTCCCTCATTGTAACACATACTTTATACAAAAGTATCATCTAACTGTGGGTAGGCCTCCCACCGTGGTTTTTCCCTTTTCGGGTTTTCCACATACAAATCATGGTTTTATGTGGTATGGTTTCTTTGCATTGATTATCTGTTTAATTGTTAAGTTGTATTGTTTACCAGTATCTATTTCTACTTTACCGATACTTAATCAGGTTAAAGGTTATTAAGTGGATTAAATGTTATAATCTGTCAACAATTGATTCACCCTCCCCCCTCTCAGTTGTTCACCAGTTATACTAACAATTGGTATCATAACTTTGGTCCTCTTTTGTAGAAGCTTAACCGCTTGAGGTAGATCCTATGCCAGCTAATACTTCTAATCCACTGGTAACTATTTTTAGAAGAGAAATCCCTAAGCTTGATGGAACAAATTATGGGATATGGAAAATTTGAATAGAGACTCATCTTAGTTGTCTTGGAAAGGATATTTGGGAGATCACTAAGAAAGGATACAAACCTTATGATTCGACATATATCAATACTGCTCCTACAGAGTTGGACAAGAATATTGAAAATGATTACATAGCTAGAGAAGCCCTCTTGTGTGCACTTACTGATCAGCGGATCATGGGATTGACTGATAAATCATCAGCTAAGGTCATGTGGGAAAAATTGTAAACTCTAAATGAAGGTGATCCTACTATCAAAATTGCTAAACTTCATGCTTACTAGGTAAGATATGAAAACTTGAAGATGGAAGATAATGAAAGAATTGGTGTGTTTATGGAAAGAGTAAATGAGATTGTTATGGGAATTCAATGTTGTGGAGGATTTCTAAGTGAAGATGAAATAGTTTCCAAAGTCTTGAGATCCTTTCCACCGGCTTACAAGATGAAGGCAACTGCTATTAATGAGTTGAGAACAATGGCAAACTCTTCAGTTAACAGAGACATTTTGATTGGGAAATTATCTGCTTTTGAGCTTGAAGAATTTGGATCTTCTGAAGTTGTAAAGTTTGAACCTACTTTCTATGCATCATCATCATCATCATAATCTACCAACAAAAGTGATTAGAAAGTCTTATATGCAAAATAATTGGAAAACATGAGGAAAGAAGATGAAGAATTTGAGCAACTTGAAGCCTTATTTTCTAGAAGAGTACCTAAAGGTCCAACAAGAAGTAAGTATGAAGGAAAAGAACCTTTAAAATGTTTTTCATGTAATAGGATTGGTTATTTTGCATCTAGATGTCCTGAAAGGAATGCAAGG
Source organism: Cryptomeria japonica (assembly GCF_030272615.1). Lineage (NCBI taxonomy): Eukaryota > Viridiplantae > Streptophyta > Pinopsida > Cupressales > Cupressaceae > Cryptomeria > Cryptomeria japonica. Next base: position 259,267,021 of record NC_081414.1, on the reverse strand, counting down.
TTTGAAGAAAGAGTTAAGAAATCATTTAAGCCTAGCTAGAACAGATATAAATTCAAGAAAAGTAAACAATGCTCTACATAGTGGATGAGGAAAGAGTAACTGACGACTCTAGAGATGAACTGACAGAAGACCCTTCTAGTAGATCTAGTAATGGAAAGGAATGATTGTTCTATGCTTTAAAGGAAGATGAACCAGAACCGGCTATCATAAATTAAGAAAAGGCTCTAGAAGCAAAAGTTGAAGATAAGGATTAATGGGTAATTGATAGTGGATGGCTGATTATTGATGACTATTCTAGGATGATGTGGGTGACTTTTCTTAGGGAGAATTCTGAAGCATTTGAGAAATTCAAGATCTTTATAGCAAAGGTTGAAACAGAAATTGGATTTAAAATCATATGTCTAAGATCAGATCATGGCGTTGAGTTCACTTCTCATGAATTTAACAGTTATTGTGAGACAAATGGAATCAAAAGACAATTATCTACACCTCAGACTCCTCATCAGAATGGAGTTGTGGAAAGAAAGAACAAAACCATTTTGGATGCAGCAAGATCTATGATGATGGAAGCCAAATTGCCTCATATCTACTGGAGAGAAGTAGGGAGTACAACAGTCTACACATTCAACAGAGTTCACATCAAAGGTGAAATCGGTAAATGCTATATCAAAATAGATGATTCAAATCAAAAGTTTGATCCTATATGTACTCTATGCATTACCGAGATGTTTCGAGATGATTTATGGATTTGTTATTATTATTTTGGTCTTAAGCCAACATAGCATATTATTGTAATATGGATTTATGTAATGATCTTATTGTAATATCTTTTAGGTGGCCGACCTAATTGGTTTAGGCCTTAGGGTTTGTATAAAATGATGTAAGATCTCATAGTAGATTGTGGCATGTGTGGTGTGGAAATGGAATAAGAATTCATGGTCTTAAAATGCAATATCATATGCGAAGGAGACTTGGTCGATCATAGGTAATAGAATTGGGATTGAGGAAGAGGTCAAAGGCCTCCGATATTGAGCTTAACAAGGATTGTAGTCAGGCATGGTAGATGCTATTTCTGGTAGTTCACTCTATTCGATTGTTGTTCATTTATCTTGAGATGGTTGTTTCTTCTCTATAGTCAGTGAGACTCTTTTGTAATGAGTAGTACGCTCTAGGCAGTGTGCCTTCTTGCATGTGCAGGCCCCTCATTGTAACACATACTTTCTGTAGAAGTATCATCTGACTGTGGGTAGGCTTCCCACCGTAGTTTTTCCCTTTTTGGGTTTTCCACGTACAAATCATGGTGTTATGTGGTATGGTTGCTTTGCATTTATTATCTATTTAATTATTAAGTTGTATTGTTTACCGGTATCTATTTTTTCTTTACCGATACTTAATCAGGTTAAAGGTTATTAAGTGGATTAAATGTTATAACCTATCAACAACTGATTCACCCCCCCTCTCAATTGTTCATCGATTATCCTCACACAAGAAGGTATGATAATGGTGGTGATGAGAAAACAACTATCTAGGTGATTAGATCAGATAGTATTTGATTGGATTTGGTTTGCCTCAAGGTTGATGAGGAAACCGTAACTATCCATGTTTAATAAGTTGGATTTTGGTGGGAAAATTAGGTTATAAATAAGGAAGCCAAAATCATTGAAGGTTACTGTTGAAGAGAAGAAGATAGTGTTGCTACAAATTGATTGAGGGCTGCATGAGAGAGCTAGATTTGTTAGATGGAAAATAGCTAAGGAAAGCAATGACTAAGAGAGTAAAGGTTAAACCGGTGATAGGGTTTAACAAAGGGTTAAACGGTATGGTTTGAGAAACTAGTATAGCAGTTACTGTGCATTTGAGGAGATAACCAGTAGGAGCTTGTATCGGTAGGAAGACAACTAAGAGAGGAATAGAGTAGTGAGGAGATCCAATAGAGATGGAGAAGAGTAGAGGTAAACTGATAGAGTTTACCAATAATGTAGCAGCAGATGAGAGTAGTAGAAGAGTGAACAGGTGTAGCAGAGAAGGTTTCTCACTGACAAAAGTAAGTTGTGTGTAGAGGTTGAAAAACTCTTTTATAACCAAGATATTACTTTTGTAGTTGAATGTTTTATTTTGATCACTGAGTTGTAGCTCAGTGCAGGGGTTATAGCTCCTTTGGGTTGTAGCCCATACACAAGTTAGGGGTTGTTGCTCCTTGGGTTGGTGCCCTAATTCAGGGGTTGCTGCTCCTTGGGTTGCTGCCCTAAATCAGGGGTTGTAGCTCCTTGGATTGGTTCCCTAAACATTGCAGCAAAGATTTATTGTAAGGCTAGATTGGAGAAGTATTCTTTAGTAGCATTTCTCATCGAGGTTTTTCCCATCTTGGGTTTTCCTTGTACATACTGGTGTTATGTGATGTCCCTTTGTGTGAATGCATTTGTGATTAGTCTCCCTACTAACTGGCAAGTCTGCACTGTGTTAGATCCCATAATCGATATACTCACATAAGTGAGTTAAAGGGAAAAAGTTTGAGAACCACTGATTCACCCCCCTCTTAGTGGTGAATTATGTCTAACAATTGGTATTAGAGCTTAGGTACCCTATTTATCAAGCTTTCTCTCACTTGTGTATATCCTGTCTAGGACATAATGGTTTGTTTAGTATCAATCCCCACTCTAGTGTTTGATGCTTCAAACTATTCTATTTGGAGTTGTAGAATGGAAGTCTACTTGTCCTCTCTAGGGTTTGATGTATGGATGTCAGTTTTTAATGGTCTCCCTAGGAATTTCTATCCTCCTACTGGCTCTAAAGAAGAAATAAGATGCATGTGTAATGAAGAAGCCATGAAGGCCATATTCAGTGGGCTCACTGGTGATGTTTCTTCACAAGTGGATAAGTGTAGATCGATAAAGAGTCTATGGGATAGACTAAATAAGCTTAATGGAAATGAACCCTGTACCAATGGATCAATTTCTGAGAGTGAGAAGAGAAATGCAATAGAACACGCATAGATGATAGAGGTAGATCAGATTTTTACAGTACCAATGGTGATGAGGAGACTCATCTCTTCATGGAACAAGAATCTGAAGATGAGGTGCACACATCTAAAAGTGATAAGGCAAATGGATCCCATCGATATGATGTGTTTGGTAGTGATAATGAAGAAGATGAAGAAGAAGGAGATAAGGCAGATAGATCTAGCCAGCAAGATCTATTTGATAGTGAAGGTGAAGAAGAAGATGAAGCAGAAGTTGATCTTGAAGGAGAGCTTGTAAATGCACTTGAATAACTCAATAGAGTAAGAAAGGAATACAAGCTATTCAAGAATGTTGCTATAGTGGAGCAAAGTCAGTTGACTAAATGCCTTGAAGAATCTGAGAAATGCATCTTGGATTTGAAGTATCAAGAATAAGGCACTAAGGAGTGCCAGTGTAATAATCTAGCATCTGTGCTAGAAGTTAAAGATAAAGAATATCTGCAGCTGGTTTGGAGAAATGGAGATTCTCCGAAGTGACCTTGAGAAATGTTAGGATGAGCTCAAGGTGAGAATCCATTTTGATGGCAGCAGTGATACCTTGGACAAAATGTTGAATAAGAAAAAGCATTCGAAGGACACTGAAGGTTTAGGAAGAGGTGTCGGTGAATGCTCCACTAGCAAGAATGTCCCCCGCAATGACATTATGTTTGTCTCCTTGAATGGAGAAAACAAGGGATAGACCTTCATAGTAAGAAATTCTCCCTAGAAGAAGGTTGACCTAACCACAACTAGTGAAGACTTGCAGACAAGAATGAAGAACGGTGCTGCAAGAAGGAGGAACAATGAAGATCCCAAAGGTAAAGGGAAGATGGGAGAAGATAGCTTCAATGGAAGCAAGAAAATGAGAAAGAAACAAAGAAGACCTGCTATGAGTAGAGGACAAAGGAATGCTACCACGCACAGGACAAAGCAAGTATGGGAGAAGAAGAAACCAGAAGGAAGGGTTACACTGAATGGAAAACCAAGGATCCACCCTCAAGGAAGGAGTTATGGAGATGCAAGACTGGTAAGATCTCCCCATGCATGGCAGAATAAATTTGTAAGTCATATGCCATCCTTTACTGGTTATCATTTTGCATGTAATGGCTATGACCATAGGGATAAAGAATGTAGAAATAGATCTAGAAAGAACAATCTAGGATCTCATAGACATCATGAATATGAGAAAAATGTATCCAAGAGTAGATACATGCATGTCCCCTCTCCTAGTTATGTTAAAAAGAATCCATTTGTTGTTCCTAATAATGTAAATGTTGTGTGTTATATCTGGAATGGATTTGTCCATAGAGAGTAGGAATGCAGGAAGAGGAAATTGTAGTCATATGGAGGCTAGTATAGCAACTATGGTCTACATAAAAGTGGATATAGAGTATGTGGAAGTCAGAGGTCTGCATGGAACCAAAGAATAAATGTCCCTACAGGAGGAAGAGGTCCACCAGTTTCTATTGTTAGTCACAACAACATGACCAGAAGAAGATGGTCAAACCTGTATGTCAAGAGATTCCCTAATCATGAAGTTAGGATGGATGTTGTGTGCTACTATAGCACTACATCTGGTTGTGATGCAGAATCTAGAAATGAAAGGACTCATTAGCAGAAGGTGGTAAGACCCGCTCCCATGTCTAAAAATGGGAAGAAGACCACAAACTAATACTGTGCATTCAATGCACAAGTGATATCTCCTAAAGCTTAAAGGAGATGCATGATCTTAGGGGGAGTAATACACTAAACTTATCATTCACCCCCTTAGTGGAAGAAGACAATTGGAAGAATAAGGTGTTGCTAGTATGAAAGAAGAAAATGAGAAGATAAGTGTGTGTATAGGATGCCTTGACTACACACCTACTGATGAAAGTTGGATCACTACAGCATGTGTCAATTGATGGAGATTAACAATTGGAATCAGATAAATAGTGACACAAAATGTCAGGAGTGATAGGAAGGTGCTCTGGTAGTAATGATGGATTGGTACAGCAAACTAATATGTGTAGGATGTTTTTGACATGAAGACTAATAGGTACTTGTAGGTTATGTAAGACCATGAGGTTGGAGATCATTGCAATAGTCCTGGTAGCATGGATTGTGAAGTTATGACTTAGGTGGTGTTGATGAAGACCTAAATGACATATGTTGGCCCAATGGTTGTTCATGTAGGCATGCATAGTTTTGGGATAACCATTTTAATTTATGGCATGGTGATGTCATTATATGGCATTGTGTGGATTCAGGATCATGTCATAGGATGTGGTGGACATGATGGAGCAAAAGATCATCAGATGATCACATATGCATAGTTCAACCGGTATATAGAAATAATTGTAGTACCAGTATTAGACCTAAATAGAGGTGAGGACCTGAGATGTATGACTCAGGGGGAGTTCAAGTTCTTATGATGCTAAGTTGACATGCTTGAACTTGTAAGTATAAGTGTACAAACTACCCAAACTGTAGGTATTGCAGATTGTAGTAGGATTACCTAGGTTTGTGGTTATGGGTATCTGCTTGTCATTTGGTTGGTTATATTCATAGTACAATCACATTTGATTCTAAATAAATTTGGGATCAAATGGGAGGTGATGCAATTTGACCGGAAGGTGAGTAGTATTCACTAACACATCCTTCTGAAATTGATTGCTTTACCAAACAACATCAGATTTGCATACTCAATTGGTGTCAGTTGATGGTTGAGTCCTCCATCTCAAGTGTTGTGACTTGAGAAAATGTAACAAGTGGTATCAAAGGAGGAGATGCATTCAATAAATACCAAGGGGGAGAAAGAATTCTGTTAGTGACTGATAAATACAAGGAGGAATGATAATCTTGACAGTCCCCTTTGCCATTGTCGTCAAAGGGGGAGAAAGTTTATGTAGTATACCACATACTACATGTGTGAGAATACATTGGATCATACAAAGGAGGAGAGAGATTATGTAGTACACTGGATACTACATGAGTTGACATCAATGCCAAAGGGGGAGATTGTTGGCATTGTATTGTCATTGATGTCAACTGGTATATGATGACTACTGGTATGAGGGATGTATGTGCAATACTATCATGAAGGAGTACAAAATGAGATATCTTTTATATCACCTTGTGTTTTAAAATACCGGTAAGGTAAGGTAGAGAATGTCATTTAGATGAATGACCACTGGTGTCATCATTACACAAGTTAGTTCCTGACTTGTATGGATGAAATGGTAAGGTTACTGGTACTAGTATAGTATATCACCAGTAAGGAGACTACGTCAACTTGCAAGTGAAGTGTTGACAATGAGTAGGATGCTTGGATGTTGTTTGTGATGAAGAGGCAGAATGTTACCTAAATCACATCAACACTGAAGGAGAAGAATGAACAGGTCATTGGTATGCTGTGAGATTGTTGACCAACAAGACTCCCATCAGATGAAGATGCAGTCCCCATAAGAAGAGATGACTGATAGTGAATGTTACCACACCTAATCACATGTGCCTATTTGAAGATGTGCTACACAAACAGGGAAGTCACATGAGTGCATTGTAGGATGTAGATGACAAGGTGTCACTCCATTGATATTATCCTCTATCATACATAATGTGCATTATAGTTTTGTGAGATAAGGAAGAAGAGGCAAAAGAAAGTGTTTAAAGGCTCACACTGGATCTACCGGTGAATCGAAGGAATTCCTCAAGTGCATGAAATCAAGGCTATGCACTGGAATGATAAAGAAGGCATGTTGGGATGCCAGAATAGATGAAGTGTGATGAGCTTGTCACCTTGAAAAACTGATAAAGAGGTTATTCAGGCTGATGAAGGAGGTAAAGTGGTGCAGCTGATAATAGAGAATGAAACCGGCATGCAGATATCTTAGTTGGAAACCATTGAAGGATGATGACATGTTGTCATTAGGATGGCTACCGGTAAGCTTGAGAATTAGTAAGGAAGCAAAGAGGCTAAGAGTTGTGACTCCACCTGATGAGAATGAGCATGCTATGGATATTCATGTCTAGTGATTGGATAAGGAGTTCCACCAGTAGTTGAGCATAGAGCAGACATGAGGAGTTAACTGGTAAAGTGTAAGATATCGACAGGGTTAGTAAACCAATATAAGAGAAGAACTGGTTGAGTGTTTGGCCAATGATCCCTGAACTAACACACCAATCCAAGCTGGTAGGTGGTGTACATGGATGCCACATGGAGTCAAGGTGGCAGAATTGCATGGAGTGATAGATGGAATGTACACTAATGAGGTTGTTGCAGAGTTGGCCGATATTATTGGTAGATCCTGTAAATCATGGGATGTGTTGCATAGCCATTGTAGAGGTTTGCAACTCGAGGTCTGGAGGACAATAGAGAGCCAACTCAGAGTGATTGAGGAGATTGAGGTAGATGAAGGAAACCACAAGAAAAATCTTGGTGATTGACCAAGAAATCAAGTGATAGAGCAAAAAGAAGATTGCCAAAGATAAAAGGCGTGATCAAGAAGGCACGACAATGGCAGTGATGAGAAAACAACTGTTTGGGTGATCAGATCAGATAGGATTTGATTGGATTTGGTTTGCCTTGAGGTTGATGAGGAAACCCTAACCACCCATGTTTTTGAATTAGCTTTTGGTGGGAAAATCAAGTTATAAATAAGGAAGCAAAAATCATTGAAGGTTTCTACTGAAGAGAAGAAGATAATGTTGTTGCGAAGTGATTGAGTGATGCATGAGAGAGATAGATCAGTCAAAGGAAAATAGCTAAGGAAATCATTGATTGAGAGAGTAAAGGTTAAACCAATGATAGGGTTTAACAAAGGGTTAATCAGTATGGTTTGAGAAACCGGTATAGCAGTTTGAGTGCATTTGAGGAGATAACCGGTAGGAGATTGTACTGGCAGGAAGAAAACTGAGAGAACTAAAGAGAAAAGCAGTGAAGAGGATATCCAACAGAGCAGAAGAAGAGTAGAGGTGAACTGATAGAGTTTACTAGCAATGCAATAGTAGAAGAGTTAACCGGTGTAGCAGAGAAGATTTCTCACTAGCAGAAGGAAGTTGTGTGTAGAGGTTGCAAAACTATTTTGTAACTAGGATATTACTTTTGTAGTTGAATGTTTTATTGTTATCACTGAGTTGTAGCTCGGTGTAGGGGTTTTAGCCCATAAACAAGTTAGGGTTTGGTAGCTCCTTGGGTTGGTGCCCTAAACATTGTAACAAAGATTCAATGTGAGGCTAGATTGGAGAAGTAGTCTCCAACAACATTGTTCACCAAGGTTTTTCCCATCTTGGGTTTTACTTGTACATACTGGTGTTATGTGATGTCCCTTTGTGTGAATGCATTTGTGATTAGTCTCCCCACTAACTAGTAAGTTTGCATTGTGTTAGATCCCATAATTGGTATACTCACATAAGTCACTTAAAGGGAAAAAGTTTGAGAACCACTGATTCGCCCCCCTCTTAGTGGTGCATTGTATCTAACAAGACAAACACACTAAGAGAGATATAGAATAGAGGCACAAAGAGGAAATTGGATCTAAAAGGTATAGAAAAGAGTTTTAGAAATGAGTGTTGATCACCCTACTTTGGAGATGTTTGAATTTATGATAGGTGGATAAAAATGCAACTATGAGGGTTTTTGCTAATTTATCCAAAAAAATCATCTTAAAATAAAAAGACATGGTTTCCCACTATTATAATTTAGGGATTTAATTCTATTTTAAATATATCACAACTAGTACTGGTTTTCTCTATGATCCTAGTTCATATTTTCTATGATATTTGAACCTTAAAATGTCAAAAATAGGGAAGAAGGGTTGTATTTTATAGGGGCTAGTTTAATTCAAATAATGTGTTGGTTTTCCCACCACCACAATAGCTATGGTGATGAAATAGAGTGCATGTCCTAGGGAGTATAGAGGCCAAATTCTATTGAAGTGCTAAAAAGAAATGATAAAGGCTAAATTCTATTGATGGAATAAATCATTCTACTTGGAAGTTAGGAATGGAATATCATTTGAATTTTTCTATCGCTTGGTCTATGGGACATTATCAAAACTGGTTATACTACTTTGAGTCATGATCATACTACTCCAAATGAGATGAATAATCATGTAAATAATGCCAAGGAATGTAATGCTATTGTTATTAGTTTGAACTTGAAACAAAGTTTTTTAAGATCATTAAATGCACAAGTGCAAAGTAAAATTGGGAAATTTTTGTATTTATGAAGGAGACAAGAAGACCAAGCAATAAGACACTGAGGATGTCTAAAGATGAGAACATTAAAAGCTACCTAAAATGAGTGAATGAGATAGTAAATGCAATTGGAGGTATTGGTGGAAGAATGAAAGAAAGTGAAGTTGTCACAAAAGTGTTGAGAACTCTACCTAAATGTTATAAGCCTAACAAGTATTATATTGAAGAAAGTCATAATGTGACTAAATATACTCTATATCAGCTCTATAGATTGCTCTCTACCTTTAAAAATTTTAGAACTCAATGAGAAACATGATGAGAAGAAGGAATCAACATTCAAAGTTACCAAAAATATTGAAGATGAACCTGAATCAAGAAATCTCAATGACATGGATGAAGTGAAAGAAAAATTTGTGAGAAGGTTAAAGAAAGGATCTAGGAAATACAAAGGTAATTTGGTGAATTAGTCATTATTCTCCTAGATGTACTTTCAAGAAGGATAATTATAGGATATTAAATGATGATAAGAGAAAAGATAATTATAGGATAGATGATAGAAACAAAACAATATCTATGATAGAGATAAGTCTAAAAAGAGTTATTATTCAATAGAGACCTACTCCTCTAAAGATGAAGATGGTGATGACTCAAATGAAGAATCACTTCTTTTATCCATAAAATAAAATGATAGTGAAAGGTTTGATAGTCCACATGATGAGAATGATAGTGAAAGTTTAATGACTGTGAGGACTACATTTCAAGAAAAAGTGGAACCCAAAGGTTGGATGATTGATTTTTAATGCTTCCACTTCAGGATTTCCAGTTGGAGTACCTCAAGTCTATGTGATGAGTTAGCAGTATGATGGAGGATAGATTGTGTTGCCATGTAAGCTCTATGCGCGTGAAGGATCTTGCATGAAGAAGACTATTCCTTTCTACCTTGGGAATGTGTGAAGTCTGTCAAATGGTGATAACGCGTGATGAGTTATCAGTTGCCAAGAAATCAATGGATAATGGACAATGGAGAATGTCTTGAGATTGATTCAATATTGTTGTATTTAATGCAGTATGATTCAACGGTCAAGATTGAACCGCTTGAATTGCTTAACCTAAAGGGTTTAGGGTTTAGGGTTTTTGCTACCGACCTGTATGTTTCCTTTAAGGTCGATGTTGTGTTTCTATCTAAGGTTGTTGGCAAAAGTTGTGAGTGTGTATCCAAGGGAAGTGATATGTAATTCTTTCCAAACCAAAGGAGAGAAGAGATACCTGCAAAGTGAATATGTAGAAGGAAAAGAGGAGCCTAAACAGATCTACATTAGCATTGAGTGTTGTTAACAGATCATTGTAATACCTGTTGATCTCTAACCACTTCAACAGTTGTAAAATCCCCTAATAGGGTAGCCTTAACTGGCTTGATTCAAAATCCCTTAAATCGGGTGGTCTTAACCGGCTTGATTCAAATCCCTTAACCGGGTAACTTGAGGCTAATGAGTTCTAAGAAGCTAGAGAGCTTAGGAGATCCTTTCGAGTATTGAGTTCTTGAAATCTTCTAACAAGGTGACCCTACCGGGTTTAACCCTTAACCGGGTATCCCTTAATCGGGTGATCCCTAACAGGGTCGGTTCCTACCAGAACCTATTGTAATGTCCTTAACCGAACAAGGCTCCTAATAGAGCGGACTTCTAAAGAGTTCAAAAAGTAGCTTGTGGGTATTCATCCCCACTGTGGTTTTTCCCAGTTGGGTTTCCATGTGAAAAATATGTGTGTCATGTGAAATTCTTTTGTCTTATGATGCTTTGTTTGACCTGTTAAGCACATGAAGGTTCTATGTTTTATGCCTATTTATAAAACATATTGAACTCATCGTTGTGAAGATCTAATGGTTAATTTTACTTTTTTATGCATGAGAATATAGTGATACTGTAGTATTGAGCTAAGAGGAAAGCTTATTGAGTGACTGGTTCATGACTGATTGAGTTGTACTGGATGTTATCGGTTGCACTCTATTTTACCGGTGTCCCTGTTTGTAAGTCATTTGGAGTATTTGTTGTCAAACCGGTTTTGGACTATATTTGTGTTTGTACTAATTCACCCCACCCCCTCTCAGTACCAGTTTGGTACTAGTGGTTCATCATTGAGTTATCATTTAATGCCTCTTCCCTTTCGTCTCAAGCCTTCTCATATTGATAATTGTTACCATTTCATTGGTGAGAATTATAAACATGGTTTGAAGATGACCATATTATCAAGAAATCCTAACCCTCCAGAGGCCAATCTAATCTTGACCATCCATTTGATAATTTATTCTATAAATAGAGCTCAAGGCTCTCATTATCAAGGCGCTACACAATATCATTATCAAGAGAGTACTTACTTTATGCTACATACATTGTGATCCCATTATCAAGGCTTACATTATAAAGTTAGATAAGAGTTATTGAAGCATTTTAAAGGCATTTTAGATCATTATTTATAGTTATAATCCATGTTAGCTTATCTTTTATACTATCATAACATCTTAATATCATATATTAATCATAGACAAGCATTGTTATGATCATAAAGATCTTAATTGCATTAGCATATAGGTCTCCTTATCATATTACTCATTCTTTGAGTTGTCATTCTAAGGGTTTAGTGCTCAATAATCTGAGAGAAATAACCAAACTTGAGGAATCATTGGAGATAGGGAATAATGGGATGACCATTGAGGAATCACTCTTTTCACTTGTTTGTTGTTGTTAATTTCCTTGATATAAATATCTCATTGGTATGTTAGTCATTTTGTTAATTGATTGATCGACATTTTTGTCATACATTTTTGGAACCCATCATGGGATTGGCTCTTCTATCTATTAGTACACATATCATATATCCACTTTTCCCTATCACTATTCATATCTGTAATAAGAATTCTCGTATCCATCTCAAACATGATAGTAACAACTCACCATGGTTTGTTGATCATTGTGTATATCCATAATAAAAGCTTGTGTTAATACTAGGGGCAAAATCCTAAATTTAGTGAGGTAATTTCACTTAGAGATTAGGGTAACAAACAACCATATAGCAGGACAACACATCATAAAGAAAACTCAATGTTGAACATGCATCACAACTGTCACAACCAACTATCAAACTCTATATCAGGCTCAATAAAACAAAACTCAATGGATGATCTATTTTGAATCATAGTTGGATTACTTTGGCATGATGGTTCAATTTTTATATTTCAATTTTTGTTATCATATCTCCCAAGCTACTTAAGGTTGTCTTGAACTAGAGAAGCAAGGAAGGAGCATGATATTTTCGTTTGTCTGTTGTCTATGAGTTAATTTTAATATTATGCAAATTTGTCGCAAGACATGATTGGAAACATATCATTGAAGATATTTCGGATTTGTGTAATAAAAGGATTGACTCTTGTTTGTTTTATACAAGAGACACTTAGGTCATCTTGGTTCAATTATGCCTTGATGCTTGTGTTAACTTGTAATATCAAAATCCATGTAAGTTGTACTCAGGTAATCATGGTTCAATTATACCATCAATATTTGTACTAACTTTCAAGATTTAAAAATCTCAATGATGATAAAAAGGGCACAAACAATTGACCAACAGAATGACAACATTGTTGGAATCAATGAACACTAAGAGGGGGGTGAATAAGTGTTTTGCATTGTTTAACTTTTTCAATCTGATCTTTTAACCACTCAGTGTATGTGAAAGAAAGTAAAGTGTAGAAATATAAAGAAAAAAATAGCAACACTATAACACCAAGATTTTTACATGGAAACTTGGTTAAGGGAAAAACCACAGATTGATTCAAACCCACAATATTAGTATACTCTTTTAGAAGTATAAAAATATTACATAAGGGGAATTCACATGCTTTCAAGCACACTACCTAGAGCTCACTGCTCAGATTACAAATAAGGGCAACAACCCCAGAACTCTCACTACCTTACAAATGATTGTAAGAGATTACAATGAAGTTTTAACTATGAAATAGCATCAAAAAATGCCTAGATATAGTTTCGTTTAAGCTCAAGATGTTGGAATCAATGAACAATGAGGAAGGGAGTGAATTAGTTTTCTACTAGTTAACAGATTTTCTGATTTAAATTTAAACCACCAGAAGCATAATCATGAAACTGAAATGCAAAAACACAAAACAACCAACCACAAAATCATAACACCAATATTTTTACGTGGAAACCCAAATGGGAAAAACCATGATGGGATTTGAACCCATTATATTATTACACTATGGCCACCAGCAAAACAATATTACAAAAGGGGAATGCACTTGCATTCAAAATCACTTCCTAGAGCTCACTGCTCAATAGGAAAACAAGACTACATGCTTAGATGAAGGAATATTGCCTTACAATTGTTTAAAAAAGATTACAATAATAAATGAACTAGTAAATAGTATCTGAAAATGTCAGGAATCAATTTCGGTTAAGTACAAATGATCCATTGTCACTAATCTACTTGCCTACTCTATTTTGCTCACCGGATCAACTAAGATAAAAAAATGCACAAGTGAAACTGGGTTCAAATTCTACAAAAAGATTTTCCACATCATGATCATACCCAAAAATTATTAACCAAAGCAGTCTTATATATTTACATACACTAAAATCAATTTCCTTCATGTTGGCTTCATGAGATAGGAAAATATGAATCGTGTAGCTGCAAGTCAACTTCAATCCTTATCAAAAATTTACCCCAGACCTAAAACACATAATCACATTCTTTCTATAGGTCTTTCTAATCACATCGTACACATTACAAGTCACTAGAATTAATGGAATTAACAGAGATAATCCAGATACATGCTACATCAACAAATATGAAGAATAACTTGCTTTGTTGTTCTATCAAATACTAGATTTTCAGTCGCATGCCAGAATCAATATCGGAGGGTTAATTAGCATGATTATTATCTCCAAATACTTTACCAATCAGTCCTGATCATCGAACACAAAATCTACTTCACCGAAAGTGAGATCAACTTCAAGAACTGTAAACAAAGTGTTACCGGGTAGACTGATTACAGAAGACATACTTCAGATCACTGGTTAGCCAAATCTTCATACCAAATCAAGACCACTGACTGAGTTGCCACCAATGAAAACTCATAAGAATCTACATGTATCGAGCATCACCAATCTTCTCTGGAGCATCACCGAAGCATCAAATGCCAACACAAGACTCATATTCTTTCTCTGCACTATAACTCTTATATATTCATATAATCAACATTGTACAAGAGCATAAATCAACACCATACGCATGTGAAATAATTCATAATCACTTGTAAACTCTTTCCACACAACAACCGATATATGAAATGATCAAAATAATTAGTCTTATATAACCGCATCACCAAATTATGTCTCCACCATGTCAGCTTCAAGAACAACACACAAAAGATGAAACATGCAAATAAGTCAACTCAAATCCTTCTCCAATATATATGCAGACTAAGAAAAAATGTCCACATTCTTTCCATATGCTAGCTCATCATCCTCAAACATGTAATCAATCACCAAAATCATTCTATAAGATCTACAAAGTGAATCGCCACATGATACTACTGATATACATTGTTCTTGCCAAAAACATGATTAGTGGATCTTCTAAATGACACCAATCTTAAGATCATAGGCCATAAACCTTGAATAAGATGAATTACATGACTACAAACCTTCTCCCAGATCTGCAAAGAAAAATACACAATTGAGATAATCCACCAAGCAAAACTATACACTACTGGATAGACCGTTCTTCTTATTGGACCTCATCGAATTCAATCAATCTCAACTCAATCTTCCAGAATTATGAAAACATGAAGTGTGGATGCCAAAACTGATATGATTTTCCATAAATTAGAACATCTTAACATATCTGCAATGTCTCTTGCCAACAATCTCCCCCTTTGGCATTGATGACAATACTTAGTGAAAAATGACTGTGTCAGCCCAAAACCAAAATATTGAACACTGCCACCAAGAAACTACTAATGGAATCCAAATAATTAAGAAATAAAAGAATTAAATAACTCCCCTTGAGATCAACATTTTTCACTCACTTACTCTCCCCCTTTGATGTCAATGGCAAAGATAGAGTTTTGAAAAAACACTATGTACACACTGACTCATATCGCAAAAAATGAACAATATCTGCATAGGTGTTCTTTAATGCATCTAGATGAGTTACCCACCTTTCTATAGATTCTCAAAAACTATTATAAACCCACTGAAAAGGTAAGATTTTTATTCAGTAGTCTTCAGGACTTCTAGTTGATCTTCCTTGAGAGCATTCTGAGCATCTTGAATGGATCAAAGCATTATGTCCAACTTAGGAGTGATGAGACTCCTGAACTCTCTAACTCTGCTAATTATCATTTCCTTATCATAGCTCAGACTTTGAATCTTTTCAAGAAATGACATAACTTGATTTTCATGATTTCTCAATGAATTTTTTAAAGGATCAACTAGTTGAGTCTTGTTTTCCAACTGATCCTTGTATTCCTGAGAGTTCTTCTCAATATCATCAGTAAATTTGTTTAGTGATAAGAATGATTTATATAGATTACCACCTTTGGTTATTGTATCCTTAATTCTCTTTATACAATCTTCTAATGTGGCTCTATCCTTCAAAATCATCTTCTTCAAGGTGCAGAGCCTTTTGGCATTAAACTCATTTTTGACTTTCTCCTCTATGGCCTTCTCAAAGGACTCAAAATGGGAGCCAACATAATTAATAAAAATCTTCAAGTTATTGGATGGGGTTATGGATATATCTTTCTGAAATGATGGCATAAGCTTCTCCAAAATGCCTGATGCCATACCCAATAGAAAATTGTCCTTAGTGTGAGACTTCACTAGATCCTCATTAGCCTTTGCTTGTGGAAAAGATGCAAGTTGAAGATTTTGAATGGGAGACAAGGAGGCAAGATTCATTGGTCCTTGAATGAATTTAGGATCACCTATTTCTTTTCCCTTTGTTGCCTCAGCAATGTCTCTTGCTTTGGTCTTAACTTCAACTTCAACTTTTACCTGCACCTTATCTGGTTCAACATTCTATACAGGTGCTTTCTAATAATTTACTAGAGGAATCTCATTCTTATCTCCTGCTTCTTCTCTTATGTCCTCTAATTTATTTTCTAATTCCTCAACCTTATCCTCTTCTACTTCAACTAACTGCACATCCATAACTTCAATCTGTACTTTCACGATAGAAGTATCATCATGTGTTTGCACTTCTAGATTTGTGTTATCCTTCACTAGATTCACTTTAGACTAGTTCTCAATCAGAATTTTCTTCAAAATTGTCTCAGTTTCCTGAATTACCTCATCAACCTTCCCAAATATAATCTTACCAACTCAGTTTTTCTAAATTTATTCTTTGCTATCTTAATAATTCTATCAATTTCTGCCTTAGAAATTACTGAGCATAACTTAACTAGTACATACTCTTTTAGTCTTTCATCTTCTTTATTAGTCGTATGTCTTCCAGCATCCAAAATTTTACATAGGGTTTTCAAAGTTACTAATGGAAACTCTATCAAGGCTTTACTTTATACATTCAAGTATTCAATTACAAATTCTTCGAATGTTCTCTTCCCATTGTCATCACAATTTTCATACCATTTAGATAGTGGTTTCAAATTTCCTTCCTTAACAACTATACTAGCAATCTTTTCTAATGTAATGGGAGGTGCAATAGTCTAATTACCTTGAAGTTTTCTAGTCTTCAATGCCTCATCAAGCTCAGATTTGAGCTTCTTACTTGGTCTTGTTTTGTTAGATGGTTTCTCCTTAGAAACCTTAGGAGCTTTTGCCTTTACCTGTTTGACTATCTCATCTGATTGTATCTCTTCATCATCAACAACTATAAGCCTAACTGATTTCTTCTTCTGCACATCACCAAATGGATTATCTGATGATTTTAGTGATGTCTTAGGAGGCCAGGAAATAGGAGCAGTGCTTCTAGTTCTAGCTTTGGGCTTATCAACTTCTCTCAGTTCCTTCCTATCTTTCTTCTACATAACCTATTTTTGCACATGTAATTTTAGGCTCTTCTCCTTATAGGTTTTGAACCTTTCTTCATTGGGATCCACCGCTTGACTCAATAAACGTTGAGCATAAAGTTATAAAACCTATCCATCAACTTCATAACCCATCAGTAGTATCCATTGATGGCAACAAAAATGCAGGAAAATTGAGAAGGGGGAGGTGATTTGGTTTTCACGAAAGTCAAACAAATTAATCTCAACTTTAAATTTGATCAGGAACAATGATAGAAAAGATAAACACCACATCAACAACACACATAACACAAGGATTTTTGAATTGGAAAACCTGATCAAGGGAAAAACCAAGGTGGGAACCTACCCACAATATGATGATACTCTGCAATAGTATTTGTAAATATTACAATGGGAATGCACATACATTCAAGCACACTGTCTAGAGCTCACTACTCAAGGGAAACAACCCGAAGAAGGCTCACTACCTTAAAAAGATTAGACAACAAAACAAATTATGTGAACTAAAAGAATAACATCTCCAAATGCCTGATTACAGTTCTGGTTAAGTACACTGTCTGCACAACAACACTTCTCTACTTTTCTCTACTACCGAAAGATAAATTCTCTTGTTCGCACATACATTACTCTCATAGATCATAGATACAACCAAAAACAACCATCTTACATGATTACAACACTTTTTTATACAAATCATCAACCTTGACCTCAAGGTCAACTCAACACATAAGACCTAATTATAAAATTACATCACACGATACTTAAATCCATAACTGAACCAATACAATGTCAGGAAGGAAATAGCATGGACCCAATACAAATCCTTGAACATGTAACACCACTGATTATTTTGCCAAGATCATCTACAACATGCTAAACCACCAAATATGTCGCATAACACGAAGAATACCATTGGACCAATAAAATATTCAATAACGCGCACCATGATCAATGAAGACCACCAAAATGCATAGAACATAATCAAAGAACATCAGCAAGCAACATGAATTCCACTGCAATAACCGCAACAATTCGGATGATAAGAATCATCATCATTTCATCATCGGAGCTCAATAACACCAACAACAAACTGAAAGATACACTTGTGAAGATCCAAATCATGAACCACCTGAACTAAGGACACACATAAATGTCCCAACCACTCTCCAAAATCTGTACAACATAAAAATCAATTCTAGAGAAATAAAATCCACAAATCAAAACTCTGTAATACAGAAAAATCAATCATCACACCAGAACACATAACTCGATCAAATCATCATTTTTCAGATACCACACACCATAATTAACTATTCCCTTCAAATATTTGAATATTCTCTTCACAACGGTAACATGAATTTCCTTAGGACCAACTTGAAATCTTGCAACAAGACATACAAAATGCATAATGTCAGATCAAGTTTGAGTCAAATATAGCAATCCACCAATCCTAGATCTATAAAGGGTTTGATTAGCCCTCAAAGATTCCCCATCTTTTTTTATCTCTCATCCTATCACCATAGGATTTCCAATAGGTTTTGAATCATCTAACCTAAATTTCTTCAGTAATTCCTTCACATACTTTGATTGAGATATGAAAATTCCTTTTGTCATGTGAAAAATTGTCTTATCTATCTAAGGTGGAGAGATATGTGTGTATGATCTTAGGGGGAGATTGCTAGAGTTGATTTATTTCTTTGCATTGATTATTTTTCACATTCATATGTTGCCATCAATGCCAAAGGGGGAGATTATTGGACTGCGTTGTTGAGAATTGGTTTGTTGTAGAGAGTTGGTTTGGGTGATCTATTGTAGATGTGCTGATGCAAATTAATGGGTTTTCAGATACTTATCTCTAGTTGATTTAGTATGAGTTTCAGTATTCCTAAAGGTTACTTGATCGAGTTATGTGATCCAGTGTGATGATTGGTTTTTCTGTTGGTTCTTTATTGCAGAGTTGTGATTTTTGGATTGTATTGCTCTGGAATTGATTTCTTATGTTGTATGGATTTTGGAGAGTGTTTGGGACATTCATGTGTGTCCTCGGTTCAGGTGGTTAATGATTTGGAATATCACAAATGTATCTTTCAATTTTTTGTTGGTGTTCTTGAGCTTTGGTGATGAAATGATGATGATTCTTATTATCCGAGTTGTTGCGGTTATTGTGATGGAATTCACATTGCTTGTTGATGTTCTTTGATCATGTACTATGTGTTTTGGTGGTCCGCATTGCTCATGGTATAGATTATTAAATATTTTATTGGTCCGGTGGTAGTCTTCATGTTATGTGATATATTCGATGGTTTATCGTGTTGCAGATGATCTTGGCGAGATAATTCGTGTTTTTGCATGTTCGAGGATTTGTATTGGATCCATGCTATGTTTTTGGTCCAACAGGTTCCATTAGGCTTTGGTCAATTTTTACCATGAAGCATATGGTGTCCTCATACTTCTCCACAATTTCCTTTGGAATCCTTTCCCCGCTCTGCATCGTGCCTTGGAAGGATTTAAAGTAACCCTATTGGGTATCTTTCTATGCTTGAGCATCTCCTAATCCATGTAAGGCTTCTTTAATCTGCACCACCATCGGTTTATCATATGCCCATTGTACTTTGCCTACACCATAAATTTCTCTTATGAAATAGAAGGCTAAATAGATAATCAAAGAACCAAACTTAAAAACATGCTTCTTTTCCTACTTTATCTTCTTTAGATTGCTCATTAGCTCACTCTGAAGTGCCCCACATAGATCATACAACTTGTCCTTAAGAATTTGATAAGCAGGATATATTGTCATACTAGATACTAAGTTTTCTCTGGTAGATTGATAGACCTTATAGCTCATCACCATGGATGCAAATCTGGCATCATACTCAACTATGTCACTAATTATCATCGATATGCTATCATGTTGGGAACTGGTTACATCTGTTACTATCTGGTTCTTCACATTCCTTAGACCAAGAACTTCACTAGTTGCATTGAAGCATGTCATAGTTTGGATTTCTTGCTTTGTGATCTTGTACAGTTTATCAAGCCACATAAATTCATCATGGACCCTACTCAAAATGTACCTAACCCATTCAAGTTCATAAAAATTTGGAAATTTCACAAATTTAATGAAACCCTTGTCCTGCAAAGATTTGAAATCGAGTTTAACGTTTCCCATACCATCCATCATGTGTTGTGTATATAGTGATAGCATTTCAGCATTCCCAAGCTCCTCAATATTGCAATGGATATATGCCCTAATGTCTTCAATATGCAACACACCATATGACATGGATAAAAATGCTCCATTAAAATCACCTTCCATCATTTTGTATGGATGTTTCTTAAACTTAGGCCTTGCCCTATCAATTACCTCAACAACCAACACATTCATGACACCAGATGATGCCATTATCGAATTCTAGGTTATGAAAAAATAGCTTGAAATTTGAAAATACCTTTTTGTCTCCAACCTCTTTTCTCATCTTCATCACAATGGATTGCATTTCATTCTTCAGGTCTTCATTATCTCTAGCAAGTTTTTCACATTCATCTATCTTATCTTTTAAGACTTGATTATCAATGCTTTGCTCTTCTTTCTCCTTGAGTTTGTCCATTAGCTCCTTTCTCTTCTCTCTAGATGTGTTCACTTGTTCTTTTAATGACTCAATGAAATTTTTAGCATCACTCTGATTTCTTCTCAGGCTACTTGCTTATTTCCTTGTTACATCTAGGTCTTCAAGTGCCACAATAAGTTGTTTCTGCAAACCAGAGTCCATTGATTTACTCTTCCAGATCTTCCTCAAGTTGTTAGGCTTCCTTGGAGGAACTAGGCTCTGATACCAATTGTTGGAATCAATGAACAACGAGAGGGGGGGTGAATTAGTGTTTTTCAATTAACAACTTTCTTTAGATGATTCTTAAACCACCAGATGCAAATGAATAAAAGCAAAGTGTAGAAACATAACACACACAAACAAAAAACCATAACACCATAATTTCTATGTGGAAACCCAAAAAGGAAAAAAGCACTATGGGATTGAGACCCACAATATTATAATATTGTGATCAAGAGTATAATACTATTACAAGGGAATGCACATACATTCAGGAACACTACCTAGAGCCCACTGTTCAATTAAAAAGAAGAGGGCTAGAAACCCCAGAGGAATCACTATCCTACAAATAATTTCAAATGATAACTGATTATCTGAATTGATGAGTACCATCTACAAATGCCAAAATGTAGTTCTAGTTAAGCACAAAAAGTCTTCATTTATTATTTTGTCTCACTGCTTTGTTCTGCTCTGCTTTGCCATATATCGAAGCATCATTCGAAAAATAGTGCACATGAAACTATGCACCAACACTCATAGAATATTCGCACACTCACATTTTTCTCAAAAATGCTCAAACAAAATGGTCTTATATATCCGCACCACTTGATTAGGTCACAAATTGATAATATGCTTCACACATGTCAGCTCAACCACCTCAAACTGAAAACCAATCATGAAAAATCATCCCAAAGATTTTGCATAACATGCTTCATCACTATTTACCAAAACAACCATGTTCTTCCTAAAATACCAGATACTAGATCTTCCCTATCTTGCATGAGAATCAATACCAGAGGCTAGGATTATGAAATAAGATTTTTTGAGCATCCAATCAACTACCTCTTCCACCACAACCAAAACTATGCAACAAAAATTGAGTTCTTCTCAATGTACCCATACTCTATAATCCACCTTCCAGACCTAAGAAAAATGAATATCAAACTTCCAATAGAACAATTCAGCATATACCGGATGTGATTTCTAATATGAGTTGCCATCAATGAAAACCCTAAAACATTCCTCTTGCACTAATCTCTATTGGTACAATGTCTCTTTCCAACATCCATGATGTTCATGGTTCTACTGCTTCCATTAGGCACTAGTCAGTGTCAACCATGAAACAAATTGTGTCAGCATACTTCTCAACAATAACTTTAGGGAGTCTTTCCTTATCATGCATCTCCTTCTGAAATTCTTAAAATAGCCCCATAAGTTTGCATTGCAGGATTTGGAATCACCAGAGCTATAGAGATACTTCTGGATTTTTACTCCATTTGGTCTATCAAATGCCCATTGAGCATGATCAACTCCCAAAATCTCATTCTTGAAATAGAAGAATATAAAAAAGAGTAGGGTGCTATACTTAAATAAGTTCTTCTTGTTTTCCCTAATCTTCTTTAAATTATTAATCATCTCACTATGGAGAAACTCACAAAGATCATACTTTTATTTGCCCTCAACATCTCATATTCAATATAAATGGTAGTACTAGAAATTGAGTCTATCCTGCTAGAATAATAAATCTTGTACCCTATCACCATGGAAGAATATTGGATGTCATCCTTCAAGATATCATTGATTATCATCAATCTTTTGTCAAATTTTGATCTGGTTGCATTTATTACAATATCATTCTTTGCAACCTTCAAGGACGATAGTTGATTAGATGCACATAACACTGTGACGACCTGAATTACATGCTTAGTGATCTTATGTGGCTTGTCCAACCATATGAATTCATCATGAATATGGCTCAGTATATACCAGATCCACTCCTGCTCATATGCCATCAAGAATTTCACAAACTGCACAAAACCCTTTCTATCCAATCAAAGAAATTAAGGTTTCAACATGGAGCTTCCATTAGATGTCTTGTTATTATATATATTCAACATCTAGAAATTCCCCAATTCTTCAATCGAACACTATATATAAGCTTTGACATCTTCCTTGTATAACAATCTGTGGGGTATGAATGAAAAAGAACTCTTTGGATTGTCATCCATAGAGATAAACAAGTGATCTTTGAGATTCAGACTGGGGCATTAGAATACCAGACATAGCCATTTTGCAAATTTAAATTCTAAATATCAACCAAAAAGGGGTGTGCACTGATAAATTCCTTTGATGTTGGATTAAGTTTACTTACAAAATCTCTTCAAAAATTGGTAGTGCTTAGTTTTATTGATCGCCTTCTTTGAAAAATTCCCTAAACCTCTTCTCTTCAATTCACAATGTGAGAAATGAAATGAAATAGTCACCTTTTATCCATCACAAACCTAACTTTTCACTGTAATAAATCCACTTTGCCCTAGCTCTTCTAGATATTCTCTATCTAATAAGAATTCTTCTCTCGATTTCCAGATCAGCTCAAATATTCTAGAGATTCATCAAAAACATATGTAACCAACATATACACTTCTACAACCTACCAGAAACAAGCATAGATCTCTAATCAGGGGTTTCAAAGATTTTTATTACTACTTCCCCAAGGTTGGATGCCTAGGTTCAATTACTGAATGCAGTTCCAGCATCGGAATCAGGTGGTCCTGCCTTTGAATCAATATTCTTAACCCATGTCATCTTCATCTGGTCTCTGATCTCTTCAACCTTGGCTTTACCCTTCTCATCTGACTTCACATTCTTTCTCTTGTCTTCCGAACATCTCCTAGTCATGTTTCTTCTTCTACAATGCTTAGCAATGTGACTAGATTTGTTGCATACATATAAAACAACATTTCCTTGCATAGGCCTAAAATTCATCTGATTCCTTCTCACTCTAAATTGGTTAGCAACATTTCCAAACATACCACATGCATAACACCCAACATTTCTCTTATTATGAAAGTTAATCATTACAACTCTGCACTAAATTGACTGATGACCATATTTGTTGCACTTGAAACATTGACTGGTAAAATTAGGACTATTATTGATCATCCTATTTCTGCATTGACTAGCCATATGACCAATTTTATTGCAAACAAAGAAATTACTATTAAATTTATGAGCATTAAGTTGCCTTACCGGAGGCCTTCTTTAGTTTTTATTCTATTGGGTTGTTTTGGAAATTTCTCCTTTCTCAAATCTAGGACCTTGTAAATCATCTGGATTCTTCTAACATGCAAGCATCTCATCTAGTCTGGCTGAAACTTCTTCTTGTATTCATTTGTAACATCAAGATCAAATTTCAGAAGTAGGACCTTCTTTCCAAGATCTTCCTCATGTTCAGTAGCATCTTGTAGGTCATTCTTCAACTACCTAATTTCATCTTTAAGTTTGCAACATTCATCAAATTTGTCTTTTAGGGATTGAGCAATATTTTCTTCATTTTTATTCATTTCTTCAATTTCCTTTATCAATCACATTATAATGGCTTCCATCTCATTTTTATAGACTATGTTAGCTCTAGCAAGTATCTTACATTCATCAATATTTTTTTTCAAGGTTTCTTCATCAATTCTTTTACTTTCTTTCTCCTTCAATTTATGAACAAGTTCTTTTCTCTTATCCCTTGACTTGTTCAACTAGTCTTTCAATTGTTTAATGTATTACTTAGAAGCTTTAAGATTTTATTTCACTTGTAGATTTTCATCTTGTGCATGATCAATATCCTGAAGAGCAACAATCAACTATCATTTTAGACTACCAGAATCCATTGATTCACCTTCCCAGATCAACCCCAAGCTCTTAGACTTCTTTTGAGGTACTAAGCTCTGATACCAATTGTTGGAATCAATGAACGCTAAGAGGGGGTGGGTCAATTAGTGTTATACAATTTTTAACTTTTTCAATCTGATCTTTGAACTACTCAATGCATATGAAAGAAAGTAAAGTGCATAAACATAAATTAAAGAACAACAACACCATAATACCAAAAAATTTATGTGGAAACCCAATTAAGGGAAAAACCATGGTGGGATTCAAACCCACAATATTAGTATAGTCTGTTAGAAGTATGCAAATATTACATAAGAGGAATACACATGCATTCAGGAACATTGCTTAGAGCTCACTGCCCAGATTACAAATAAGGGCAACAATCCCGGAAGGCTCACTACCTAACAAAATATTGTAAGAGATTACAATGAAGTTTGAAATATGAAATAGCATCAAAAAATTTCAGGATATAGTTTTGGTTAATCTCAAGACTCATAATCTTACTCTCCTCTACAACTCTACCTTGTTTTGATAATCAACATTGTACCGAAGAATAAATCAACACTATGCACATGTGAAACTATGCATAATCACTTGTAAATGCTTTCCACACAACCATCGATATATGAAATGATCAAAACAATCAGTCTTATATAACCACATCACCAAATTATGTCTCCACCATGTTGGCTTCAAGAATAATACACAAAAGATGAAACATGCAAATAAGTCTACTCAAATCCTTCTCCAAAGCATATGCGGACCAAGACAAAATGTCCACATACTTCCCACATGATAGCTTATCATCCTTGAACATGTAATCAATCACCAAAATCATTTTGCAAGATTCGCAAAGTGAATCACCACACGCTAGCACTGATATACACTATTTTTGCCAAAAATATGATAATTAGATCTTCTAACTCACACCAAACTTAACATTGGAGGCCATAAACCTAGAATAAGATGAATTACATGACCACAAACCTTCTCCCAGATTCACAAAGAAAAATACACAACCAACATAATTCATCTCGCAAACCTGTACACTACCAGATACACCATTCTTCTTACCAAACCTCATTAGACTCAATCAATATCAACTCAATCTTTCATAATGATGAAAACATGAAGTATGGATGCTAAAACTGATATCAATTTCCATCAATGACAATATCTTAACATGCCTGCAGTGTCTCTTGCCAACAAATATTGCATAATTAGACTTGCATGGTTAAAATTTCATTCATGATAGATCTTGCATATGCATTTTTTATCTTTGTGGTACGGTTTTCAAAGATTGATAATATAACACTAATCTGTATCTCTATTATCAAGTGATTGAGGACACTGACATTAACAAAAAGAAGCTACATTAATCATTTCATTTAGTAATAATATATTTTTTGTCAAGTAAATCCATATATTTAAATCAAATACATCTATTCATCCTTTGCATATCATCTGTATTCATAACATGGAACTCATCAAAATACAAAATAACATATCATGTTCCATCCCATTAGTACATAAATCACACATACATCATCATAAAGGCATCCATCATCACATAAGAATAAATCATAATCATATAAGCATCCACAACATAAATCCTCATCATACATCTCCTTACTAAGTACACAATATAGATCACATGAATATCATGTCATATATGTTGGCATTCTACACTCTAGTGAGAAATGATGGTATTGTCATTGATGGCAACCTATCAACAATCTTCAGGTAGCCACCCGACATTCATCTGGTAAACCACCAGCAAGCATCGGCACCGGCAGACACTTCACTGATAGTGACAACAATGTATACCAACACTCCAGTCGACAGGAATAAACTTTTGTTTATTGTATTTAATTATAAATATCTTTTGTAAAGCCGACATGGTATATTGTAATAAGACTCATATATTGTATTACAATATGCCATATCGGCTTTACAAAAGATATTTACAATTAAATACAATAAAAAAAGTTTATTCTTGTCGACTGGAGTGTCAATATACATTGTTGTCGCTGCCAGTGAAGTGTCTGTCAGTGCCGATGCCTGTCGATGGTTTACCAGATGAATGTCGGGTGGCTCCCTGAAGGTTATAGGTAGGTTGCCATCAATGACAACACCATCATTTATCACTAGAGTGTAGAATTCCAACAATCTCCCCCTTTGGCATTTATGCCAATGCTCATGAGAAAAATCCAAAAATCTGTTTCCAAAAAAGTGAAGTCCAAAAGGTTACCAAAAAATATGTGCTCCCCCTGAGCAGATGATCTCCTCTAATTAGCCATTATTCTCTGTCCATTACTCCCCCTTTGACAATTTTTGACAACCTTTGTCATTGATGTCAAAGGGGGAGTAGTGGACAGAGAAAAATGGCTAATCAAAGGAGATCATTTGCTCAGGGGGAGCACATATTTTTTGGTAACTTTTTGGACTTCACTTTTTTGGAAACAGATTTTTGGGTTTTTCTCATGAGTGTTGCCATCAATGCCAAAGGGGGAGATTGCTTGAATTCTACACTCTAGTGAGAAATGATGGTGTTGTCATTGATAGAAACCTATCAACAACCTTCAGGCAGCCACCCGACATTCATCTGGTAAACCACCGGCAGGCATCGCAACCAGCAGCCACTTCACCAACAACGACAACAATGTATACCGACACTCCACCCGACAGGAATAAACTTTTGTTTATTTTATTTAATTGTAAATATATTTTGTAAAGCCGACATGGCATATTGTAATAAGACTCATATATGTATGAGATCTTGTAAATTATTTTGTAATGATGGACAAATGATGGATATGGTAGAAGTGATGAGCGAATATTAAGGCAGATTTTGTATAAGGTTTATGGTTATAGTATGAGCTTAAACCGGTACTGAACGTGGCATAGCATATGCTAAATTGTAACAATACATTATATTGGATTCTCATAATCCATTTTGTAAGTTAGTGAGACTTCCATTTTTTAGATTGAGTAGTGAGCTCTAGGCATTTGCCCTTCCTACATGTGCAGGCCCCTCACTGTAAGTAATATTTATTCATTGGCCAGTGAGTGAATATTGTGGGTCACAAATCCCACCGAGGTTTTTCCCACACTAGGTTTCCTCATTAAACATCTTGTGTTATTGTGTGTTTTCTATGTTGTCTTTACTATTCATGTTTACTGCATTAATTCTTGTTTACCGGTACACTATTTTGGAATGCAAAATACTTAATAAGGTCAAATATTCTGTCACCCCCCCCTCTCAGTATCTTTCGGACTATCATTAATCCTAGCTATATAGAGCATATAAAAATCATCATCACATATAGCATATAACAACATCCATCACATAGATCATGTATACAACAATGTAAATCAGAACCACATGACAAGTCATCTAGGTCGCAAAAAGCCGTTGCATCTCATATGATCTCAAAAATAAACATCAAGTATACATTGATATCATGTCAATATGTGACATACATAAAAAAGAATGATAAACGCCATCAAATGTCTATACATCATCAAAAAAGGGGCTCAAGTATAAAAAAAAGTCAAGCCAGGCATGGATCCCCCAAATGATGAAGGTCTCAATGTACTTGTACCAACACCAGATGGTCCTACACCAAGGTCTCTTCCTAGTAGATCCCATCATAGTGGTCCTATCACACCCTTTCTCTCTATCTGGGTGTGACTCTATCCAGATCTTGTCGATACCACAGTTGCATAGATAGGTTCTCTTTGATCCCTAGGAACTAGATCCTCATATACTTACCATTAATACTTGGCCTACTTGGTCAAGTAAAACATCTCTCTGAGGGTGTCTCTAAAAGGGGTTCCTGCTGCTTCTCTCTCCAATCTCTTAGCTAGGTCCTCTGCTCATCCTTGCCACTCAATGGCAGCATCTCTCTTAATTTGTAGCTAGGTAATCTATCTCTACTACTACATAACCTATCCCTACAACTGAGTCATCTATCCCTGCAGGTGCTGCAACATGGTGTGTAGTGGAGCTACTGCAACATGGTCTATATTATAGCTATCTGCACACCCTGTTGATGAGGAGGCATGCTAATCTGTACCTGCCTCGATGTGCCTGTGTATCTATGTCTACCTCCTCTAAGACCTATGGGAGGTACCTGCAGCCTGCACATTAGATCTCCTCCTACAAAGAACATGTGGATCAAACCTACATTGTGGAACTATCTGTCCACCTGACACTACCTATGTTGGGGCAATTTGAGTAGGAGCTATGACTATCCCCCTCCTCCTCACAAGTGGAACCTCCTCCTTCTCCTCCTCCTCTTCCTCCTCATCCTCTCCATCTTTTCCCCCTCCATCCCCTCCTCCTCCCCCTCCATCCTCTTCTCCTTCATCCCATCGTTGCCTTGCCCCTACACTCATGGCCTATCCCCATCATCATCTTGTACAAGCACTGGCTCTACCAGGTTGGATAATCTTGGCACTACATGGGCAATAAAATACTATGAGTACTCAACATTCATCCCTACATCCACCACCCCAGCTACATAGTTCGAAGTCTGTGCACTCAATTTTGAATACTCTATAAGTGTCATGTCATAGGAGATCATCGACCCCCAATTGGGCACATCCTATTATCACCACGTATACAAAGTTGGCCCATGTGGAACACCCTATACTCGGTCATACTATTTTTATACCCTAGAAACAATAAATTTCTCTATGATGAATGGGGTTCATCAAATCAGATACCTAGAAGTAAAGACATGGGGATCTCTTCCTGGGCCTCAAGCCATGGCTTGCAATCTAGGTATGCCTTCCATATAGCTGTATCTAAATCATCCAAAACTCAGCGCTAGTACTTTAGTTTTCCCATCTTGTGCTAGGCAATGACTCCTATGTATCCAAATATGTATGGCCTATCGATGGTCCACTCTCTTTCTACTACAACCCAAAGTGATCGCTTTGTGCTCCTAGGCCCACACCTATAACAATGTCACCCTAGTTGATAAACTCATGGCTCTTTGATATACCACTTGATGTAGCTCCCGATACAAATGCACTAACATGAAGGAACCCCATGAATACCTCTTGTCATCCTCAATCATCATCTTTAATACTACTCGCTAGCCAACCAATAATCGCTTCAGCCTACAATCGAGACATAGGAATCGACTAATGAATCCTACAAGAACTGATGGTGGTGGATCATATAAATCCACCATTTCTTGCCATGGGATCTCATATCTATAGGTATAATCATCATAGAATATCCACCTTAGAATCTCTATGCCTCCCTCCTCCATGTGCTCATAGGGAACCAAAATCACCAACCATAGGGATCATCAGAATCTGGTAAACATCCTCTTGTGTCACCTTCATCTCATCAGTCACTAGATGGAAGGTGGTGGTGTTACTATCAACATCTCTCAATGATATCCAAATCATCCTGCACTAGGAGGGGAATTAATCTCCACATCTATGTGAATCTCTCATATAGCACACCAAGATCCTCCTATAATCACAACATATCATCATATCAGATCAATATATTTAATCAGTCACATCATATCGAATAAAATATGTTAGATTAATCAAATTTGTCTATCATATTAAATCAGTAGGATCAATCACATATGTCTATCATATAAAATCAAATCTTCTAACATATTAAATCAATCAGATCAATCAAATCTATCTATCATATCAAATCAGTCAGATCAATCACATATGTCTATTATATTGAATCAAATCAATTAGATAAATCAAATTTGTCTAACATATTAAATTAATCAAATCAATCAAATTTGTCTATCTATCAATCAAATTAGTTAGATCAATCAAATATACCTATCAATAAAATCAAACAACCAAATTAGCTCATGTGAGATTCAATCAATATTGTTAAGTACCTATCAGTGATTCTCATTCATCATGAGGTCACTTATCAATTTTCCTATCAATCAATTAGCCTAACGCATGCTTGCTCAATCAAAAAATCAACAAACACGCAAGAAATCAATGCATTTTGCAACTTTTTTGGTGAAAGTGCTAAAATAGGCTAGACAAAATGCACAAAAATATGCAATACACTACAATGTCCTGTCTATGTGCTAGTATCCTAATCCTATGCACTATTTTAGTTCCCTATACCTAAATGTGATAACATAGACATACTATGCACTAAAATTTCTTATGTGCGCTAAATCTTCAAAAATCTACATTTCAAACATGAAAAACATGCGGAAAATTTTGAAAATTTCACAAAAGGGCTCAATTTTTAAGCACTTACCAAAGGTCCATATGTGGAAAGTCTCTGGAATCATCTAAAATGCTCAAATTAGTGGGTGTCATATGGAATCGCCATTTTCTTCAAATCTCTTTGTTAGTAATAGCCAAGAGGGAAGATTGATATAGGGGGGTGAATCAGTCTTCACCAGAATAACAAACTTAACCACAAAACATAGATCTAATAAACTGCAACAATAAGACAGATAAGAAAATTAACAACACAACACATAACACCAATATTTTTATGTGGAAAACTTGGTTAAGGGAAAAACCATGATGGGAACCTACCCATAATAAGATGATACTCTGTAGTAGTATGTAAAAATATTACAATGGGAAATGCACATGCATTTAGGCACATTGCATTGAGTTCACTGCTCAAATAATATTTTCTTTGAAGGCTACCCTCAGGGAAGTCTCATTGACTTATGATAAGATTCAAAGTAAAATATGGAAGAAATGAATTGAAAGAATAGCATCTCCAAATGCATGATTACAGTTATGGTTAAGAACATATGTCTACCCTACAACACCAGTCTCAAAAAACTTAACAACAAAGGATAAATCACTTGTTCTCACACAAACCTCTCTTTGATAATGCAGACACAACATCAACACCTAAACTACATGACTATATCACCTATATATACAATTCATCAACCTTGATAACAAGGTTGGCTAAACCCTAAACCCTTAATTACAAAATTACATCACACGATACAAAGATCAATTACTAGACCAATATAATGGTTTATAGAGCATAGCATGTGGTCCTAAATCAAATTCCCAAATGCACAACTCCACCGGAAATCACACCAAGATCAACCACAACACGCTACACCACCAAAAATACCACATAACATGCAAATCATCACCAATTGATAGAAATCATCAACAACTTGCACAATGATCAATGTGGATTGCCAAGACAAATAGGACATGATTAATAAACACCAGCAAGCATGTTAGAATCATCCATAATAGATGCACCAACACCACTTTTCAAATCTTCATTGGTCAACGTGTGAAAGCTCAAGAACACAACCAATCAACCATTGTCACAAAGAAAGAAAACTTACAGAGCACCAAATGATGATCCAACTAAAATGGAGATACACAAGACCATCCCAAGCACTATCTCAAAATCTCAACACCAAATCTGATCACACCGGAATATACCAAATGATATACCAGATTCTATAAAATAGTGATCAGCAAACCAACACTACAAACCAGATCAGAAAATCTTCCCAATCTGCAATCACCAAAGAAAATCATAGGAATATGTTGAGAACAGTGATAACAACATATCCTAGAAGCAGTAATGACTAAAAATATCAAACAATCTCCCCCTTTGCCATTGATGGCAACATATGAATGTAAAAACAATCAATGCAAAGAAAAGAATATATCTCTAGCAAACTACGCTTAAGATCAAGACTTATAAATAATTTTTTCACTTGATCTCTCTCCCCCTTTGAAAACAATGTCAAAGTTCACAAAACAAAAAACCAAACTCTCCAAAACAGAAACGTGAATCTCTATCCCCAAAACCAAAAACTATTTAAGTAGAGGATCAACACCAACTCACCAATCTGGATAAAATGATAAAGTTTTGAAATCCACCAGATTGATGCAACTTAATGCATCTAGTTATCATCTGGAGGGGTGGATACCCCTAACTTGTCTCTCAAGTAAACAAATGTATCTACAGGAAAAGGTTTAGTGAAAATATCAGCTATTTGTTCCTTTGTAGATGCATACTCCAACTTCACCTTCTCTTCACTAAATTTATCTCTCAAGTAATGATATTTGATTGACACATGCATAGTCTTTGAATGTTGTACCGGATTATTTGACAGGTTTATAGCACTGGAATTATCATAGTATATAACAATAGGCTCATCATAAATAACTCTAATATCCTTCAACATTTTCTTCATCCAAATTACTTGAGTGCAATTACTAGCAGCAATAATATACTCAACTTCAGCAGTAGATAAGGACATTGAATCTTGTTTCTTGCTAGCCCATTAAACCAATTTATTATGCAAAAATAATGCTCCACTGGTAGTTCTCTTTGATGGAAATTTGGAGGACTTGATTGTGTTGCATTGATATTTTGTCATGATGGCAACATCGGTTATTTTGGTTGTTTACTAGTTTTTGGTTGGTTTTGATAGAGTGGTTGGATTATGATATTGATCCGGTACACTCCAGTATGCTTTGGTTTGTGGAATTGGTTGGGATCTGTAATTAAAGCTATTCTAATGTGTATCACAATCAGTTCACTAGTACAAAAACAACAATATATGACTAAAAAATTACCAAAAAATATAGATAAATGACTAAATTTGATCACGTGACCACTGGTTGTTTCGATCGATCAATTTGGTCATCAATTTGGTCATTGAGTATTGGCCATTTGGATGAACTGATTATGTGTTGCATTGATGTCAACACTAGTTGTTTGGATGCTTTACTAGCACCCTTATGGTCTCGGTAGGTTGAGTAGTTTTTGGTTGGTTTGGATCTAGCATGATCTGGTAGGCTTTGGTATGATTTGGGTATGGAATTGGATTATTCATGATACTCATGTTCATATTCAATCAGTTCGTTTTGGTTTGGTGATTTGATGCTATCCTATTTTCTTGGAAGCTTGGCTTGTGGTTCCATCGAGGGTTTCACCGATATAGCTTTTGATAAAGATATTTGGTGATATGCATAAGTGGTGTTGGTACAGATTTTGGTAGAGTTTTAGGATGATTATGGTGATATTGTTCGAGACTTGGTGGATGGATATGATTGCTTTAGTGTGTGGACCTATATTGGGTCCCGGTTGATCTAGGTTATGGACCAACTTAATGTAATGTGTGGATTAGACTTCTCAATACATTTCTAGGATGCCTTATGGGTTGAACATTATTTGTTTGGACTAATGCCGACATGTTTTGTAATTATGTATTTGGTTTATTTTCTGGTGGCTGACCTAATTGTTTATGGTCAAGGGTTTGTATATATATGATGTAATATATCATTGTAGATCATGGTAGGTATAAGGTCAGATATGGATATGTAATGTGTGAATAATGTAATATCATTTAGGAAGAGGATTTGGTCGATCATTAGAGATTGAATTGGGTTTATGTAAGAGAATTTAGTCCTCTAGTATTGAGATTAACCGATACTGTACTTAGGCATAAGAGATGCTATCTTTGCAGTTCAACACTTCTTCCATATTGTAGTCTGGATTTATATGTAGACAGTGAGACTCCTTTTGTGATGAGCAGTGCACTCTAGGTTGTTGGCCTTCCCGCAAGTGCAGGCCCCTCAATTGTAATTCACATACTTATTGTAGAAGTATTATCTAACTATGGGTAGGCTTCCCACCATGGTTTTTCCCTTTACTAGGTTTTCCATGTACAAATCTTGGTGTCATGTGGATGGTTTTTATTCTCTAATTATTGTTTATGCTTAATTGGTTTAACTGCTATTCCGGTATTTTGTTTAAACATTCTAGTATAATGTTTTGAGTTCCAGTATTAAAGTTTTAATTGCTTAAGGTTCCGGTAATCTATGACAACTGTTTCATCCCCCCTCCTTCTTAGTTGTATTCTAGTTATTTGAACTATCTAACAATTGTTATCAGAGCTTTGGTCCTCTCTACTGAAAGCTTAACCACTTGAGGAAGATCCTATGAAGACTAATAGTTCAAGTTCATCCAAGTCATTTGGAGCTATCTTTCAGAGGGATATCCCTAGGCTTGATGGAACAAATTATACAGTATGGAAGATTCAGATGGAGACTCGTCTGAGATGTCTTGGCAAGGAGATTTGGGAGATCACACAAAATAGTGTTACACCTCATAATATGGCATCTGGAAATCCTCCTCCAGAAAACTTGGATAAGGAGCTTGAGAATGATTATAGAGAAAGATAATCCCTCTTGTGTGTACTTTATGATCAACAAATAATGGGATTAATTGACAAATCATCTGGAAAGGCTATATGGCATAAGTTGGAGACTCTTAATGAAGGTGACCCTACAGTGAAGATTGGTAAACTTGATGGTTATCGGGTGAGATATGAAAACATGAAGATGGAAGAAGATGAAAGGATTACTGCATTCATAGAAAGGGTAAATGAGATTGTTATGGGAATTCAATGTTGTGGTGGAACTCTGAGCAAAGATGAATTTTTTTCTTAAGTTTTGAGAGCCCTACCACCAACTTACAAGATGAAGGCTACTACTATTAATTAATTGAGAACAATGGCTAATACATCTATCAACAAAGATATGTTGGTTCAGAAATTATCTTCTTTTGAGCTTGAATAATTTGGACCTGCTAGTGCTATGAAGTCTGAACTTTCTTTTCATGCATCTACATCAACAACTGGTAAGCAAGATTGGAAAGCTTTGTATGAAAAATAATTGGATTATATGAAGAGAGAATATGAAGATTTTTATCAACTTGAAGTACTATTTAGTAGAAGAGTACCTAAAGGATTGGTAGGAAGTAAGTATGAAGGAAAATGACCTTTTAAATGTTTTGCATGTAATAAGATTGGTCATTTTGCATCTAGATGTCCTGAAAGGAATTCAAGATTTGAAGAAAGAGTTAGAAGATCATTTAAGCCTAACCCTGGTTATCAGAACAAGTATAAGTACAAGAAAAATAGAGACAAATCATGCTACATAGTGGACAAGGAAGGCATTATTGATTCTGATGGTGAACCAGCAGAAGACTCTGCTAGTGGTTCTGGCAATGGGAAGGAATGGGTGTTCCTAGCTATCAAGGAAGATGTTCCGACACTGGAAGAGAATGTACCTAAAGAGAAGGCACTTTCTGCTAAAATTGAAGGCAAGGATGAATGGGTAATTGATAGTGGTTGTTCACATCATATGATCTGAGATAAAAATAATTTCCTATCTTTTCAAGAATTTGATGGTGGTCTGGTTAGATTTGGAGATGACGAAGAATGTATGATCAAAGGAAAAGGAACTATATCATTGGATGGTAAGAGAAATACTAAAATTTTTTATTATGTTGAAGGTTTAAGGTACAATATTTTAAGTGTAGGATAGTTGGTGGATAAGGGATTTCAATTATATTTCAAGGATGGAAAATGCAAAATCATTAACAAATCTAGTTTGGAGATTGCAACCGGTACACAGACAAAAGGTAATATATCTCATTTGAATTCTGGTGAGAAGAGATGTTTGATTGCATAAATTGATGAGAGTTGGCTATGGTATAAAAGGTTGTGTCATGTGAATTTTGATTGCATTGTGAAGATTAGTTCAACTAAGGCAGTTAGTGATATACCTAAGATTGTGAAGCCCTATAATCTGATATGTAAAGAATGTGAAATGGGTAAACATGTCAGAACCTCTTTTTGGAGTATACAAGATAAATCTAATGATGTTCTTGATCTTATTCGTACTCATTTTTGTGGCCCTGCTAGAGTTAAAAGTTTTCAAGGTGATAGATATTTTATGCTAAGCATTGATGATTATTCTAGAATGATGTGGGTTACTTTTCTAAGGGAGAAATCTGAGGCATTTGAAATGTTTAAAATCTTTAAGGATAAAGTGGAAACTGAGACTGGATTGAAGATTAAATGTTTGAGGCCAGATCATGGTCGAGAATTCACATATGGTGAGTTTAATAGCTTTTGTGAGAAGCATGGTATAAGAAGACAATTTTATGCTCCCTAGACACCTCAGTAGAATGGAGTTGTAGAAAGGAAAAACAAAACTATCTTGGATGCTACTAGAACAATGATGATGAAAGATAGTCTACCTCATATCTACTGGAGAGAAGGAGTGAGCACATCGGTTCATACATTAAATAGAGTACATATCAAAGTAGAAACCGGTAAGACACCTTATGAATTATGGTTTTGCAATATACATATAGTTAAGTATTTTAGAATATTTGGTTGTAAATGTTATATTAGGAGACATGATATCATTGGCAAATTTGATACTAGATGTGATGAAGGCATATTCCTTGGTTATTCTAATGAAAGAAAGGAATATAGATGTTATAACAAGCGATTGCAGAGAATTGTGGAAAGTGCTAATGTCAAGGTGGATTAGCTGAATAGAGGTCAAATCATAGATTATGAGAAGGAACCGATGGTGGAAATGATTATATCTGAACCGGTAGCATCTTTACCAGAACAAAGTGTTGAACCAATTACTTCAGTAGTATCAGAAAATTGTATAGTAACTGAAGAGCAAAGAAGAGGAAAAGAGAGTCAGAAGACTCCTAGGTATCTGAGATTGAATCATTCAGAAGATTAGATCATCGGGGATAAGAATAATGGAGTAATGACAAGAAGAAGACTGACAACTAATGAGCTATGTTTAATTTCACAACTTGAACTAGTATCAATATTTGAGGCATGTAAAGATGAATATTGGTTGAAACATATGGAAGAAGAATTAGATCAGATTGAGAAAAATAACACATGGACTTTGATTCCTTGACCTAAAAATAAGAATGTTATTGGAACTAAATGGGTTTTTTAGGAATAAATTGAATGAGGATGTTCAAGTTGTAAGGAATAAGGATAGATGAGTTTGTAAAGGATGTTCTCAGAAGGAAGGAATTGATTTTGGTGAGAATTTTGCACTAGTAGCTAGGATTGAAGCTGTGAGATTATTTCTTGCCTATGCTGCCCATAAGAACTACAAGGTTTATCAGATGGATGTTAAGTGTGCATTTTTGAATGGGGATCTTGATGAGGAAGTTTATATTGAGCAACCTAATGGTTTTTCACTATCAGATGATACAAACATGGTTTGCAAGTTAAGGAAATATTTATATGGATTGAAACAGGCACTAGAGCTTGGTATTATAGGTTGGATAAATATCTTTTGAAGCTTGTTTTTACTAAGGGTAATGCTGACAGTAATTTATATTATAAGGTCACTGATGATGATATACTGATTATTGAAGTATTTGTTGATGACATCATTTTTGGAGGTGAAGATAAGTTAAGCATCAAATTTTCTAAGAATATGGAGAAAGAATTTGAAATGTCTATGATTGGGGAAATGGAATTTTTCTTAGGT
The DNA here is from genome assembly GCF_030272615.1 of Cryptomeria japonica. Taxonomy (NCBI): domain Eukaryota; kingdom Viridiplantae; phylum Streptophyta; class Pinopsida; order Cupressales; family Cupressaceae; genus Cryptomeria; species Cryptomeria japonica. The sequence continues at coordinate 259,228,941 of NC_081414.1, read as the reverse complement.
TTGCAAATTACTCAGATTGATAAAGGTATTTTCATATATCAAACTAAGTAAGATAAAGAGCTATTGAAGAAATTTGGTATGGGAGATTCTAAACCGGTAAGTACTCCTATGGTTACAAGTGAGAAATTGACAAGAAAAGATGTTCATGCACCGATAAATCCTACAAGATACAAATCTATGATTGGAGGTCTGGTTTATTTGACTCAAACTAGGCTTTACATAATGAATTTTGTCTATATTGTATCAAGATTTCTGAGTGATCCTAAAGAAAATCATGAGAGTGTGGTGAAGAGGATTTTTAGATACTTACAAGGTACATCAGAATATGGTTTGTGGTACCCTAAGGATGATGACTTTACATTATGTGCATATATAGATGCTAATTGGTCTAGAGATGTTGATGACCGGAAAAGTACTTCTAGTGGAGATTTCGTTATTGGAAAGAAGTTGGTTTCATGGATCAACAAGAAATAATCATGTACTTCTTTATCTACTATTGAAGCAGAGTATGTTGTTACTGCTATGAACTATACACAAGTTTTATGGATAAAGCAAATGTTGAAGGATATTAAAGTGCATTGCACTGGACTAGTAGTTATTCATTGTGATAACTCTATTACTATTGATATATCAAAGAACCTGGTATTTTGTTACAGAGCATCTATCACAAACCATAAAACCTTCATTCAAGGGTAGACTTTAAACTTGAATCAAGAGGCATACAAAAAGATCAATCACTCTTCTCAACTCCAAACCAATTTCAAAGGTTTTATTACATCCATACAAACCTTAATTCAATATTTTAGATCATAAAATTCACCATAACATAAGAGAACAAATTCTTATTTACCATGGAATACCCTAGTTCAGGGTTTCATCTCTTAAAACACTGTTTTCACAAAAATGATCACAAAATATTCAATTCTTAACCAAATAAAGTAAGACAAAAAGAAATGGAAAGGTGATTTAGAGGCCTTTCCAAAACATATAGCCTTTCTTCATTATGATCCCTCATGTGACCACACCAAATGCTGCAACCGGACTGTTGCTGCCTTCACCAGTCTGCCTTTCACCATGAACTGTAACAAAAAGTCATCAATAACATTTTACATATTTCTCATAAAGAAAATCACTTCGATCAGAATTTATATTACTGAGCTCAACAAATTATCTCCAAATTTCAGCCAGATCCAATGGTTTAATAAAATGTAATGATCATTTTCCAAAAATGGGTAACCCTTGACAAGGTTTTGACAATCATTGAAAAAACAAACATATCTTGCCAAATACTCCACAAAAATGCACAAGAGATGATTCATCTGAAATATATTTCATAAATATATCATTAAATAACATCTACATATAAAAATTACATCAAATGTGATCCTCTATGGATCTATGACAGCCATAGATTCCTTAAAACCTCATGACAGTTTGAGGGTTTGATGGATAATTTTTGTCAAATCCCCTCCAAACTGATCTCCCTTCTTGATTTCGACCAAACATGGTTTTATAAACCATTTCCAACTCCTTTCTAACTACTCCAACCACCTCATAACCAATGGATTTCATTTTTACACTTTTGTTGCACTTTTTGGCAATATTGCAACTTTGTAATTTTTACAATTTTTGACATAAATGACTCAAACTCTTACATGGACACTTTTAAAACTTCAATATGGACCAAATATGATATCTTTGGACAAAATGACTCATTTATCCTTACATATAGTGATTCAATTGACTCAAATAACCTTAATATATTATAAATGACTCAAATACAATAAATTGTTCATATTATGACTTTTGACCTCCTTGTATGCTTGTGTGCTTAGGTGCCTCTGCACCATACTCCCGACCTTGAAAAGTTTCCAAGTCCCTTGGAAATGTGGGTACAATGACCTGCAAGAAAAATTTTGTATCTTGGACTGAAACTTTGTCTTTGTCTTCATCTTTATCTCTGCCCCTTCCTTTCATCATTCTCTCATTATCCTCATGCTGCTGCTACCAACTTCAAAAAGGTAATCATCCTCTCAACTACTCCCATCCATGGAGTATCCAATGGTTGCAACTCAAGGTGTTCCTCAGGCATCCACACAAACTCACACTTCCTTTGCCTCACCTAGGAGTCTCTTTTTCCTCTCTCCCTAGTCTTTTGGCAACCACAACCAGGTTCTCTCCTCAACCTGTTCCGTTGTAGTTAGGTGGATCCAACACCTACAACCAAACACAACACAAACACAAAACAACTATGTGGATTGCCTCCCTTGGTGTTATATCCACAAAACAACATTCCAAACCTAGACCTTTTGCTGGGCTCTGATACCAATTGATGTAGAGGTACAGGATAAACACCTTGTTTGACAACAAGTTACTCACTTGCCCAATGCCAATGACAATCTCCTCTTCAAATGAAGACTCCCAATCTAGACCCCACACCTTTATGAGCAATAAATCAACATCTCAGCAACATCTTTTTAACTTCAATATGGACCAAATATGATATCTTTGGACAAAATGACTCATTTAGCCTTACATATTATGATTCAATTGACTCAAATAACCTTAATATATTATGAATGACTCAAATACAATAAATTGTTCATATTATGACTTTTGACCTCCTGGTATGCTTGTGTGCTTAGGTGCCTCTGCACCATATTTCATTCTAAGACAAAGCACATATCTATTAAGTATAACTTTTTTAAGGGGAGGGTGGAAGACAATGAAGTTAGACTGGTTTATGTGAACACTAAAGAGAAGATTGCAAAGATCTTCACTAAACCTTTGCCTAAGAAATCATTTGAATACTTCAAAGACAGATTGGGAGTTTCTGCCCCTCCGATAGAGACTTGATTGATGCAGTTTGGCATTAGTCCAGTATGCATTATCAGAGATATTTTTCATTCCAACACTAATGTGGGGATGCTACTTCTTAGGGGGAGTAGTTAGCTTTGTGATTCAATGGTTATATTTTTTCTTTGATATTTTTGTTAGATTTCTGGCATTGATGTCAAAGGGGGAGAGATATATGTCTAATTAAAAGCTTTACAAAGATATCATTCATAGGAGAAGTTTGTTCTTTGTTTCAGAATTTCATTACTACATTTGTATGTTGGAGATTGTTGGTTGTCTTCCATTGGGGGAGACTTGTTTGGCATTTCTTGGTACTTAGATTTTTTTTACAGCTAGTGTTGCCATCAGTGCCAAAGGGGGAGATTGTTGGCCATTTGAATGAATTGATTATGTGTTGCATTGATGTTTTGTCATTGATGTCAACACTAGCTATTTGGAGGCTTTACTGACACCCTTATGGTCCTGCTAGGTTGAGTAGTTTCTAGTTGATTTGGATCTAGAATGATCCGGTAGGCTCTTGTATGATTTGGTAATGGAATTGGCTTATTCATGATACTCATGCTCATATTCAGTAAGTTTTGAGTAGTTTCTGGCTGGTTTGGATCCGACATGATTCATTAGGCTTCGGTATGATTTAGTTATGGAATTAGATTATTCATGATACTTGTGTTCATATTCAGTTAGTTGGTTTTGGTCTAGTGATTGGATGCTATCCTGTTTGCTTGGAAGCTTGGCTTGTGGTTCCAGCGAGGGTTTCACCAGTAGAGATTTTGATGAAGATCTTTGGTGATATACATAAGTGGTGTTGGTACAGCTTCTATTGGAGTTTCAGGATGTTGATGGTGATCTTGTTTGAGACTTAGCGGATGGAGATCATTGCTTTAGTGTATCGACCTATATTGGGTCCCAGTCGATCTAGGTTATGGACCAACTTAATGTAACATGTGGATTGGACTTCTCGATACATTTCTAGGATGTCTTATGGGTTGAATATTATTTGTTTGGTCTAAGGCTGACATGTTTTGTAATTATGTATTTGGTTTATTGTTGTTACTACTTACTAATTTTCCATTAGTTTTATATCCAAAGTCATTCTATATATACTCTAGTCAGTTACTACTACCGAAATATTCAGTTGGTAAGCACAGATCAGTCGGTTATAGAAGAAAGTAGTCACTGAGCCTAGTATACACCGAGTTGTCTACCAAGTAATACTCTATGTCTACCGAGCAGCAATAAAGATATACCGAGTGAACACACACCGAGTGAAACGTGTTACCAGATTCATTGAACCTAGACACACATGGGAAACATGTTACAAGATCGAGGAACAAAGAACCGTTATCACATTGGAAATTGCACTTAAAGATTTTGTATGATTTTGAGGTCATCTATCCAATGAAATATTTTGTATGGTTATTCATTCGATAAATCATGTTTGTAAGATCGAAGCATGAACAGATCACCAACATAAGAAATCTATTTATACAGCATGGATTGGGATCAAATAAGAGAGAAGAGAGGTCTATGAAGCAAGACATGTGTAATAGATAAGGAAGCACTAAGTATTGTGACTGTTAGAGACACAAAGGTCACCAAGAAGGATTTAAGAGAATAGTCAAGGAATAGAGTAAATAGAAGGGTTTACCAAGTAACTTTATGGATTACCGAGGTATGCTATAAGCAAGTTAATGTCAATTTGAGCACATAGAATCTGCTATAACATTTCATATGTAAAGTTGCAGATATTTGTAAAGATTTTATTGTAATATTTTGAGTTGTAAGAGAAACCTTTAACAGGGTAAAAGACTCTAACAAAGTCTATAAATTGTAAAGCCTTTAACCAGGTGCAGCATTTAAAAAATAAGTGTTGTAAAATCCTTTAGCAAGGTAGATCTAATGATCTTGATACTCCTAATAGGGTAAGCTATCAGAAATAGCTAAACATGTAGCTCTAACCGAGCACCCTTTATTATTATAGTAGTGAAGTTGTGGGTGCCATCCCCACCGCAGTTTTTTTCTCTAACCAAGATTTCTGTGTAACCAAAATATATGTGTTATGGAGTGAATCATGTATGATTTTTATCTATTTGTCTTAGCATTATATTATGTTATAGCAGTTTTTGGTTTATGCTTAACAGTAAAGTTATTGTTCAAGAAAACATTTGAAGTACTAATTCACCCCTCCCCTCTTAGTACATTAGCTTTCCATATTGGACCTAACAATTGTTTGGTGGCCAACCTGATTGTTTATGATCGAGGGTTTGTATATATATGATGTAAGATCTCACTGTAGATCATGGTAGGTATATGGTCAGATATGGATATGTAATGTGCGAATAATGTAATATCATTTAGGAAGAGGATTTGATCAATCATTGGAGATTGAATTAGTTTTATGTAAGAGGATTTAGTCCTTTTGTATTGAGCTTAACCAGAACTATACTTAGACATAAAAGATGTTATCTTTAGAGTTCAACACTTCTTCCAGATTGGTTTGGATTTTTTATGTAGTCAGTGAGACTCCTTTTGTGATGAGTAGTGTGCTCTAGGTTGTTGGCCTTCCTGCAAGTGAAAAACCCTCAATTTTAATTCACATACTTGTTAGGATTACCAAAGATACTGAGAGGGGCACTGAATCAGTATCTGACCGGTATAATAATTTTCTTAGCTTATAACATGAAAAGCATATTAAAATTGTGTACTGGTAAACCAGAAATAATGCAACAAATAAGAACAACAACCACAACATGAAAAGCACACCATAACACAATGTTTTAATGAGGAAACCTAGTATGGGAAAAACCTCAGTGGGATTTGAAACCCACAATATTCACTTACTGGCCAATAAGAGAATATTACTGCTTATAATAGGGGCCTACACATGCAGGAAGGCCAAGTGCCTAAAGCTCACTGCTCAATTACAAAAGAAGTCGCACGGACTTACAAAAATGGATTATACTAATCCAATGTCTCGTACTACTTTAGATCAGCATCTACTATGCTAGATTCAGTACCAGTTTAAGCTTTGCAATATATATAAACCCTTATCCAATAACTTGCATATTAGGTCTGCTACCTTCTTTACATACTTCACATTATATCTTATCATCTATCATATGCTAAATGATTTATGATGATCTCATACATATATGAGTCATATTACAATCCGCCATGTCGGCTTACAAAATATTTTATAATTAATTACAAAATACTTATACAAATTATTGTTGGCCAAGGTGTTGGTAATCAATCTTTTGGGTGTCGGTGCCTGAGTCTACCTACTGGTATCACATGATTGTAAGGTTTCCATCAATGACAATACCTTCAATCACCTACAATGTCTCATTGGAGTGTGCATTTTCCAACAATCTCCCCCTTTGGCATTGATGGCAACACTCATGAGAAAAATCAAAAGTTTCCAAAAAGATGTTCAAAAAGAATCTGCCAAAATTTGTCTTACCAAAACTGTGTGCCCAAAAATGTATGCTCCCCCTGAGATGATGATGTCCTATTCTGATCATTTTTCTCATCACACTACTCCCCCTTTGACATCAATGGAAAAGGTTGTCATTCACTATCAGTGGAGTGTGGTTCCTGCCTAGATTTTTGTAACTGGTGGGTTACAATCTGGAATATATCTGCCAAAACTAGATTTAAATTGTCGTTGAATCTTTTGCTTTCTTGTAATGCCTCTTGTGCTCTCTGAACTGTACTGGTGAGTATGTGTATTTTCTCTTCCGATGTCTTAATTCTGGGAACCAGAGCCTCAGAAATTTATTTTCTCAAAGAAATGAGGTAGTCTAGTTTAGGACCAAGTTTACATTTTAAGCTCTTTGCCTTATTCTTTATTCTCTCTTTATCTTTTTCTAACTTCTCAATTTTCTCTTCAAGATCCACAATTTTATTTTCTATCTCAAAAAATGAATCTGATGTGCCTATCAGATTGTCAAGAATATTGTTAATCTCATCTTGTGCTTTGCTGATTTCCTTGTCGAGGTCTTCTGTCAGAATATTTATTTTACAAGTATCTCTATACAATTTCTTGAAATCCAAAATTCTCTCCCCTAGGGCCAATAATAAGTTTTTTGTTTGTTCCTTATTCTTCTTCACTATTTCCTCAAAGAATTTCTCTTTCTCCTTAATCATCCTTTCTTTAAATGTGTCTTCATTTATTTGATCAACGATCAAAATGTTGTCGGTGATGAATTTAGAGAATGTGTCTAGTTGACCTAAAGAATCTTTGTTATCCACAATGCACTTGGGTGCTACCAATTTGAGAATAGGTATTGTGTCATCGATAGCCTTATAGGCTTGTGCATTACACTCTGTGATTTTCTTTATTGAATCCATTAAGACCTCTATCATATTTGTAGGCCAAAATTCTACTATTGAAGTACGAGATGTTTGCCCAACTGTTTTCACAATATCCATGTTGTCAGTTGTAGTGATAACCTTACTTGTTTTGACCTCTGGTAGGTTAGTTTATGTTTGTATTTCTATTAGCAAAGGTTTAGGCTTTTCAGTTTTAGCCAGTGGCACTGTCTCAGTCTGAACTTGTGTCTCAACCTATTTCCATTCTGATTTCTCCATCTATGTCTCGGAAGGTTTCTCCATCTGTGTCTCAAAAGGTTTCTCTGAGCTCTCAACAGCTGGTTTCTCAGATGTAGTCTTTGTATGCACTTCTAGTTTCTCTGTTTGTACCTCTACACTGTCCATTTCCGGTTCTTCTAATTGTTTTTCAGTTTTATCTACTAGTTCTTCTAATGTTTTACCAGTGGTATGCTCTGCCGATTGCTCTATTTGAATAGGTTTTTATGTGCTTATGTTTACAGTAACATTAGCCTCAACCTCAAAATCTGCAGTCAGTGGCTCAGTAGCCACATCTTTATTTTTATCCTCAGTGGTTTCTCTGTCAACCACAACATTTAATTCTTGTGTGTCTATATTCATAGTGTACAAAATTTTGGATTCAGGATTTGTATTCTCTAGAGAAGTCTCCATACTCTCAGTAGCCGATTGATTGTTTGTAGTTTCTATTGGTGGAGCATCCGAAGGAGGTGGGGGTAAGTTATCAGTTATTTTTAGGCTTGGAGGTCCACCTACCTTATCTTTCCCCTTATCCTTGTCCTTTTGGTATACCCTAATGGTTTTAGGTCTTAGTAGCTCTTCTTGTTTCTCTTTTTCTACAAAGAATATGTCCCATGCATCTGTTGTTTCTTCAGAGACTTCATTTACTCTACCTACTATTAGTGCTACATGTCGGTGAGCAGTTCAAAATACTGTCTAGTTAGCTTCACTGATTAATTTGTCTATCTCATCAGGTGATTTTACTGGATGCACTACAAGTAATTTTTCAATTTTTATCTTCTTGTCCAGTTCAACAATGGCTACCCTTATAGCTTCTAATCTTCTATACAAATCATTGGGTATTTCATTGACAATTTCCATCAAATTTTTTTTGTAAATATCTAAGTGTAAAATTACACTATTTTCAATGCTTTCTTTGTCAGTAGTAGAAAGTGTGTTGTACAGTTTGCTAATGTTTTTCAACTTTCCATCTTCTGTTATTTCACTAAGGAGTTTATCCAATGGAGCAATATCTTTTTTTGCCTTCTTCTTCTTCTTAGGAGTTAACTTCTTAACTGGAGGCCTCACTACCTCTTGCTTTTGTCTTGCTTTTCTAGGAGTGGGTGAGGGTACTGGTGAGGGTTTTCTTTTCCTTTCCACCATTTTGAATACCGTTGGCATATCACTCTCAGAGGAAGTTGCAACTGGTGAAAGATGAGTTTCCAGTTGAAGTCCTTCCAACTCACTTTCTTTGATACTAGTTTGCTTTAATACATCTTCCTTAAGTGATTTTGCTTGTCTGGTGCCTTTCCTTACTATTTGTTCAACTTTCTTGACTCTTTTCCTAGACTGAATACCACTTTCTATTGTTTTAGCACTTCCAAAGACTTTCTTAGAGGGTTCTTTTGGTGCTTCAAGGAGGGCTTTTGCATAAGTTTCAATAATGTTTTCATACGTCTCATAGCCCATTTCAATTACCCAGATTGTCCTAGGGACAACTGCCTCCATCCAGATTTCATCCTTTTTAATTACAAAGCATATTTCCTTCTGATATTTATCTATACTCGCCTGTGATGGTCTTATTCTTGTTTTCATTTGAGCCTTCAGTGCTTGAAAGATTTCATTTATGTTTTTCTCTCTATTTTCTCCCATGTTGTTTAATAGATCCAATAGTTGCTTTCCTATCGGTATATCAAAGCCAAAATATTTTCTACCAATACCGGGTACTTATTTAGTAATATACAACATTAAACATGCAAGAAAATCTACAAATCTAAAGGTTCCTTTCTTACCTCCTATTTTTTTTTTCAGATTGTCTATCAATTCATCTTTGAGCCATTCACATACATCTATTCTAGCATTATCATAACCATGTCATATGCACTTTTAATACATATGATAGATATTGAGTTCAACCTATTTGCATGTGTATTTTTGTAACCTAAGATCATACTGATAAATCTGACATTGATGTCCTTTACATCATTTACCCTTAGGGACCTTTTGTCAAATGTTACACCGGTTAGATCCATCACTGTGTCATTTGAGACCCTTTTAGTTCGGTCAGGTCTGCTATCAGTAGAAGGTAACCCTATTACTGCTTTGATGGCTTCTTTTGATTTTATGAATTGAATCCAACTAGAAGAATTCACCATGGACTTTACTTAGGACTATTCTTATCACATCTTCGAGAAAATCAGGAATGCTAAGAATATCTAGAAAACTTATGGTTTCTACTACCTTATGTTCTGGCTTGACATTTCCAGATTTATCACAAATCATAGTCCGATACATGTTCTTGATTTCATCATCTCCTAATTCCTCTATATGACAATGTATATATATCCTAGGGTCTTTAGCATATACTACTCCCTTAGAAATTTGAGAGAATGCACCTATGTTATCATCTTTCTTAGCTATTTCGAGAACTAGCTTGAAAATGGGTCTAGGGTGCTTGATAACCTCAATTACAATAGGGCTTGCTATAAATTCAGGAATAGAGGAGTATGCCATGTTTATAAATACCTCAATCTGCCTTTAGGATGAGTGCTTGGATGAACTGCTTCACTTTTTCGCTAAGGATGCCTTCACTCGGGAATTTTTGTGCTCTCGAAGATTTGAATGCTCGGTGAATGAAAAAGAGCCAAAACACTTGCTTTATAATGTTCTTTTCTCCAACTACTGCAATTAATAATTGATTAAGTCACAACTTAACTCATCTACCGGTAAAGAAGTAATTCAACTTCTCACCATCAACCACGGGTATGTTAGCATATTTTTCAGTTTGTTGCTAAACCCTCAAAGGATTTTCCTTTAGTTAGATGAAGAGTCTCCTGTCGGTGGGGTGATACTTTGTTCTACAGGTGGAGGTTTATTCCCATCAACATTCTGATCTGACTTTTTGATCCATTGTTTTGAGAATTCTTTCTTTACCTCTTCAACATTTTCTTTACCTTTCAAACTAGGACCTTTGTTATTTGCCGGTGGGGTCTTGCTTCTACAAAATTTTGCAATATGTCCAATCTTGTTACAGGCATAACAAGTCACATTAATTTTCTGAATAGCTTTCCCATATCCTATGCCAGTATGTGTTCTGCATTGATTAGATAGGTGTCCAAATCTTCCACAAACATAAGATCTTACATTCATTATGCTGTTTTTTGAATTATGACCAATTTTGTTGCATTTAGAACATTGACTGGTGGGTGTATTAGTGTTCTGATAATTTCTAGATCTACACTGATTTTCTCTATGACCATACTTGTTACAATGAAAGCATTTCCCATTGAATTTTTAAGCTAGATTGTCTTGCCGGTTTGCTATGATCATGATTGTTTGCAGTACCAGAGCTTTCAACAGTTTCAAAACCAAGGCCATTTGTATCACCATTAGGTTTCTGATTCTCCGACATGTCAACAAGTTCTTCTGAACTTTTCTTGAATTTCTCCTTGTGTTGATATGCAGCAGTCAGTTCATTCTCCAAGATTCCCTTTTGTCTTATGAGTTCAGTTCTGTCATGCTGTGTATGCATCAAGTCTATCTTCAACATATCATTTTCATGACTAAGTCTTGTGTTTTCATTTCCAGCATCATTTAGTCTTCTATTCAAATCATCTTCATTCTTCTTTCTATATTCAATTTCTTTACAAAATCTTATAGTCATATCCTACATCTCATTCTTCATTGTACAATTATCTTGTCTCAATTGGTTCACCACATCATTAAGAGTTTCCTTTTCATCTTCCTCATTCTACATCTTCTCACAAAGTTCTCTTCTTTTATTCCTTTCTATAGTGAAATTTTCTTGAAGTCCTCAAATAATATCTTGAGCAGCCTTCAGATCATCCTCAAGTTTGATATTCTTTACTTTTTCTCCATCATAGTCTGAAAGAGCTATTTCCAATTGCTTTCTCAAATTTTCCATCTCTACTAGTGTCAAGATATTCCTCAAGCTGTTAGGCTTTTGAAAATAGAGGGCCAGGCTCTGATACCAATTGTTAGGATTTCCAAAGATATTGAGAGAGGGGGGTGAATTAGTATCTGACCGGTATAATAATTTTCTTAACTTATAACATGAAAAGCATATTAAAATTATGTACCGATAAACTAGAAATAATGCAGCAAATAAGAACAACAACCACAACATGAAAAGCAAACCATAACACAATGTTTTAATGAGGAAACCCGGTGTGGGAAAAACCTTGGGGGGATTTTTGACCCACAATATTCACTTACTGGCCAATAAGAGAATATTACTACTTACAATAGGGGCCTGCACATGCAGGAAGGCCAAGTGCCTAGAGCTCATTGCTCAATTACAAAAGAAGTCACACTGACTTATAAAAATGGAAATTATACTAATCCAATGTCTTGTACTACTTCAGATCAGCATCTTCTATGCTAGATTTAGTACCAGTTTAAGCTTTGCAATATACATAAACCCTTCTCCAATAACTCACATATTAGGTCTGCTACATTCTTTACATACTTTGCATTATATCATATCATCTATCATATGCTAAATGATCTATAATGATCTCATACATATATGAGTCATATTACAATCCGCCATGTCGGCTTACAAAAGGTTTTACAATTAATTACAAAATACATTTATACAAAATGTTGTCGGCCAAGGTGTCGACAATCAATCTTTTGGGTGTCGGTGAACTGTATTTCAGTGTAGAGTCTGCCGGTGGCGGTGCATGAGTCTGCCTACCGGTATCACATGATTGTAAGGTTTCCATCAATGACAATACCTTCAATCACCTACAATGTCTCATTGGAGTGTGCATTTTCCAACAATACTTATTGCACAAGTATTATCTGATTGTGGGTAGGCTTCCCACCATGGTTTTTCCCTTTACCGGGTTTTCCACGTACAAATCTTGGTGTCACATGGATGGTATTTATTCTTTGATTATTGTTTATGCTTAATTGGTTTAACTACTATTCTGGTATTTGGTTTAAGAATTCTAGTATTAATGTTTTGGGTTCCAGTATTAAATTTTTAATTGTTTAAGGTTCTGGTAATCTATGACAACTAATTCACCCCCCCTCTCAGTTGTCTTCCAGTTATTTGAACTGTCTAACATTGATTTAGTCATTGATCCAGTCACTAATTTATTCACTAATTTAGTCATTAATTTAGTCATTGATTGTTGTTATCTGGTCATTTATTTAATCATGATAGTCACTAATTTAGTCATATATTTAGTCACTAATTTAGACATATATTTAATTATTAATTTAGTCATTGATTGTTGTTATCTAGTCATTTATTTAGTCATGATAGTCACTACTTTAGTCATTTATTTAGTCATTTTAGTCATATATTTAGTCATCGATTGTTGTTCAGTGATCATTTATTTAGCCATTATAATCATTAATTATCATCAATTGGTAGTATATTTAGTCATTTTTATTCATCGATTTCCATCCATTGGTAGTATATTTAGTATATTTTGCAATAATTGCAATCCTACATATATGTTGAGCTCCATATCAAAGTAGCACATCTTGCATGGCTAACAAGGCTATGCATCTAAGCCAATTAATAATGTAAAATGTCTTTCCAATTAAAGACAACCAAACTGACCCCATCAGTACAATTGTATGGACCACTTATGTTAGCCATATTGAAGGTGTTATTATGTCATTCAATTTCCTAAGGAAGTGACAATGTACCAAAATAAATGGCTAAGATGACACATTAAATATGAACCAACACAAATTATTGTAAGATTTCAATTTTTTAATAAATTTGTTTTATTTGTAAATCACAAACAAGCTGGGGATGTGTATTATCTCCCTCAGTATAGCATATGGTCCAAGAGTAAAAAATTTATGGCTATGAACTCCCCCTGAACCACAGATCTCCATAAACATTTAAGTGCATAAAGCTGGTGATCAAACTCCTAACTTGTGTCTTAGATATTCAAATGTATTTACTAGTAGAGGTTTTCTGAAAATATCAACAACTTGTTCACTTGTAGGAACATATTCTCTCTTCACTTCTTTCTCTGCAACCTTCTCTCTGAGAAAGTGGTGTTTATAGCAATGTGCTTTGTCCTTGAGTGCATAACCAAATTCTTTAAAATGTTGATTGCACTTGACTTATCAGACCATATTGAAATAGGATTAGATATTTCTATTGAATGTCCTTGAGAGTCTGCTTCATCCATAACACTTGAGAACAACATGTATTAGCAAAAATATATTTTACCTCGATGGTAGATAAGGAGACTGAATCCTGCTTCTTGTTGTGCCATGAAACTATTTGGACACCTAAAAAGAATGCACTACCGCTTGTGCTTTTTTGATCACCAATACAACCTGCCCAATCAACATCAGTGTAGGCTTGTAAAGTGAAATATCCTTGCTTTGAATACCATAAGCCAAAATTAAGTGTTCCTTGTAGGTACTTGAAGATTCTTCTAACTGCATTCTCATGTGACTATTTAGGTGCAACTTGAAATCCTTCCACCATACATACTTCTTGCACTATATCCGGTATTGAAGCAGTAAGGTATAACATACTACCAATCATGGATCTATACAGAGTCTGATCCACTTTTGGTAGCTCATAAACCTTGCTCAACTTGCATCTAGTCACCATGGGGGTACTTATTGGTTTGTTGTCTTCCATCTGAAACTTCTTCAACATATCTCTAACATACATGGTTTGAGAGATAAATATTCCTTTATCTTGCTGTGAAATTTGTAAACCAAGAAAATATGACAACTCTCCAAGCATTGACATCTCCAACTCTGATTGCATCTGATCAACAAATTCTTTACACAAGTTATCCTTGTTGCCTCCAAATATTATATCATCCACATATACAACAACAATTATCATGTGATTTCCATCTGCTTGTATGTACATATTACTATCTACACTTCCCTTTCTGAAACCTTGCTCTTGAAGATACTTATCCAACCTTGAATACCTCTTGGAGCCTACTTTAAACCACACAATGATTTCTTCAACTAGCATACAAAAGTTTCATCATCATGCAGAAGAAAACTTTCCAATTGTTCTATGTAGCCTTCTTCTTCCAAATTACCATTCAAGAAAGAAGACTTGATGTCCATTTGATATACCTTGTATCCTTTGAAGGCAGAGAATGCTAAGAAGATTCTAATAGCCTCAAGTCTTGCAACCAATGCAAATGTTTCTTCAAAATAAATTCCTTCTACTTAAGAAAACCCTTTGCACACTAACCTTGCTTTATGCCTGACAATCTTACCTTCTTCATTCATCTTGTTCCAGTAGACCCATTTAGTAAGTCTTGTTCTTTTCAATCTGTTGTGGCTCTTTTTTCATTGCATCCATCCATTTCTCACTCTTTATGGCCTCATTGAATGTTTTGGGGTCCATTTCAGTCATGAGGTAGAAATTCACTTGTTCATTATTTAGGGAAAGTCTTCTTCTTGTTTGTACAACATCACTTTTATTTCCTATAATCTTCTCTTCTGAGTGATTTTTTTCCACATATCTACTAGGGGTCTTCCTGGGTGTTTCTCATGGTTCATTTTCTAACTGAACTTCATCTTCATCACATGAATCATCATATCAATTTACATGTGCTTGTTTTCCTTTATGCAAATCTCCATCAACTCTTACATGTACACTTTCAATGACTCTTCTCAGTCTTTTATTTTAGAATTTGTAGGATTTGCTGTAAGTAGAGTAACCCAAGAAGATGCCTTCATCACTCCTAGAATCAAAATCATGTAAACTATCTTCATCTCTCTTGATGGAGCATTTATTTCCAAACACTTTGAAATATTTAACTGATGGCTTCCAGTCATACCACAGTTCATAAGGTGTCATTCTTCTATTTGTTCTCAGCTGAACCCGGTTGAATGTATATACAATAGTATGTACTTCTTCCTTCTAGTAAATATCTAGTATGTTTGCCTCATTCAACATAGTTCTTTCCATCTCCTTGACGATCTGGTTTTTCCTTTCTACAAAACCATTTTTTTGTGGTGTTCATGGGGTTGAATATTGTCTTGTGATTCCATGCCTCTGATAGTAGTCTACAAACTCATTTGATGTGAACTCACCACCCTGGTCTAATCTCAGACACTTCAACTAGCATCCACTTTCCTTCTCAACCATCTTCCAGAACATTTTAAAACCTCTCATATGCTTGTGATTTGTCATGTAGGAAAGTGACCCATGTAATTCTTGAGAAATCTTCAATTAACAACATGAAGTATCTCTCACCAACTAAAGCTCTTATTTTGGTTGGACCACATAGATCTGTATGCACAAGTTATAAGGGCCTTGAGGTATTATGTTCTTTGATCTTGAAGGTTAACTTAGTCTGCTTGCCTCTTAGACATTCATCACAAAAAGTACTTGATGGTTTGATAATTGGTGGTATATGTCTCACATAACCTTTCTTTCTCACCTTAACGATATTATCAAAGTTTATATGGCCTAATCTTCTGTACCACAACCAACCCTCATCTACTTGTCCCATCATGCATTGGGACTCAAAGAATTCCTTCAAATTGTACACATTTTCATCTGTCCTTTTAACTTCTACAACAATCTATCTGGTAATATCCTTATCTAACAACCAGTAGAGTCAACTGTGAAATTGTATCCTTTATCACACATTTGACTTACACTTAGCAAATTATGCTTTAGTCCTTATGTTGGCAATTTACACTCATCAAATTCATTTTTGTTGTCATTGATGGCAACAAGTTTGGATGAAAATCATTTACCAGCATTATGAGGCATATACTGGCAAACACCGGCTTTGGAGCATTCAAGGCTACACCGTCACCAACACCGACATCAGTACTTGAAGGAACCCAACATCAAGGGATATTTATTTAGTAAATCATTTTGTAATTAGTTTCAAGGATGACATTGAATAAATTTTATAAAAGCATTGTAAGCCGACATAAGGCATATTGTTTGTAATGGGTATACAGGTTAGTCTTCTAGGTCATTTTGAATAGATGATATAAGATATGCCATAGGATGCAACATAGGAGAATATAGAAGAACTGTATAATGTGAAGTATATGTATGTAGATCATTTGTATGCAAGTGTTATATCATCCAATGATCTATAGATAGCTTGGAAAGCATTCTTGGAGCAGAAGAGATATCGATAGTAGTGTTCAGGGTTTAACAACCGATACAAAGCAAAGCTAGAACCGGAACTATATTTGGCATAGGAGATGCATTTTTGAGTTCAATTTTATTGTTTTACTTCAGCAAAAACTTGTTGTCAGTGAGACTCTTTAGTAATGAGTAGTATGCTCTAGGCAGTGTGCTTTCCTGCATGTGCAGGCCCCCATTATATGTAATATCCTTTCATATGGCTAGTGAACTGATATTATTGGTCACAAATCCCACCATGGTTTTTCCTCTTTGAGGTTTTCCACGTACAAATTCTATGTGTTATGGTGTTCATTTATGTGGATGGTTTATTTGCTTCAAGTTATATATTTATTTGTTTACCAATTTATATGTGTATGGTATAAAAGGATAAAATCTTGTGTTACCAGCAGAACACTAATTCACCCCTCCTCTCAATGTTCTTGGATCCCAATAATTGGTATCAGAGCCTGGTACCTCAGAAGATGTTTAATAGCTTGAGGTAGATCATGAAACTAGAATCTTTGAACATGGCTATGGAGAAGCAAATTGAGATGGCTCTTGAGGATAATGATGCCGAAAGGATGAAGAACTTGAAATTGCAAGAAGAATTGAATTCTGCAAATGAGTTCAGTCTTATCCTGCAAGAAAGGTTATCACCAACTCAAGCCAAGAGAAAAGAACTTTTGCAAAACCTGAATGATGAGGAGAAGAATGTACTTAAGGAATAACGTCAGAAACTAAGTCAAGAAAATATGCTCATGAAGAATGAAATGCAAGATCTGACTATGAGGTTATCAAAAAATATTGAGTACATAAAGAAGAAGGAAGATAATCTTGTTATATCTCTGAAGAACAAATTTGATGAATGTTGCAGATTGACTCATGAGAATAATCTATTGAGAACTGATTTGGCACACTCCCAAAATAATGAATAAGAACCTGAAAAACAAATAACTACTTTGAGAGATGATCGGACGATTGCAAGTGAATATAAAGAAAAAATTAGGATTAGTGTTGCACAGTTGGATGACTTATTGAAAAGACAAAGATAGACTGATGATTCTAGAGGACTTGGATTTATACAAGGGGAAAGCTCTGGTATTGCAAATGAAGATCAAACAACTGGTATTCAGAACTCATCAGAGCAAAGGAAACCGGTAAGACAATCTAATGCTGATAAATTCAATGGTAGCTATCTTGTTTGCAATAAATTTGGGCATATGGCTAAACAATGTAGAAATAAAACAAATCAAAACTACAATTCTATTCTTGGTCAATGCACAAATTGCAAGAAATATGGGCATAGATCAGAAGATTGTAGAATGAATGTTAAATGTCATGCATGTGGAAAGTTTGGACATTTTGCTAATCATTGTAGGTCAAGGAATGACACCAGATTTGTCAAAGCAATTCACAAAAACAATGTTACATGCTATGCATGAAACAAAATAGGTCATATTGATAAATACTATAGAAGAAATACTCAACCGGTTAGCAATGATAAAGATAATGATAAAGGAAAGCAGAAGGTAGATGAAATACAACAAGATCACACCAAGATATGGGTTAGAAAATCTGAAGAACCAAGTGGATATGGATCTACACTAGTAACTCCACCGATAGGAAATTCCACCGGTAACTGAGGCATATGCCTTAGGGGTTGGAAAAGTCATTGCAAAATCCTGCATGTTATCCCAGAGGAGATCTAAGGAGATCTTGAAGAGATCTGGAGAGTTGTGTTCATCATTAATGAAGGTTCACCTTACACAAGACTATGAAACCAACATCCATAGGGTTGTTCACAATGCATTTAGAGCAAAGGAAAAGGCGAATTGAGAGCAACCAAAGGCATTCTGAAAGGATGTTGAGCAGTTATCCAAATTCCACTGGTGTTCCCTTTTAGGTACTCTTCAAAATAGAATTTGGATCTTCAGCTCCTACTTTCATTGCAAATCCCACCATTGTCGAAGTCAAGGATAGGTTAAGGCCAGTATTCAAGGAGGTTCCCAAAATTTCTAAGAAAGAAGACTCTACGGGAGCATTTTCTAGGGTTCCTAATGATGTGATGTATGTTGAAGATGTGAGGGCATACATTCACTACACCTTGGAGTACATCAAAAGAACATATCAATCCATGATACTGGGAGACTCTGGAACCATCAAACTAGAATACAAAGCAATTGAGGATTTAGGGTTAACCGGTATTCTGTACATACCGAAATTCAAGGATAAAGTCATTAGATACATTTTGAGCACATTTCACAATGAGTTTATCTAGTTGGATAGGCCTTACATGATCATGAAGGAGGGTATTTTATTACATATAGACATTTATAAGAAAGCCTTAATAGAAATTTTGAAGGAGATGCCTCTATCTTTGTATAATAAACTTGATGCTAGAAGACTTGACACTATCAAGAGGGATAGGGAGATTAAGGAAGTAGCACTTTTGGAAATGTGTGGTTCTATAAACAATGAGGAAATGAAAAGATGCATAGATGTTTCAAATAGAATAGTTTTCAGTAGTAAACCCTGACAGATAAGCTTGATGATGGGCAGAGTAAATGAGGTAATAAATGAGACCAGTAAGGGTTGGACCAAATTCTTCCAGAAGAATCCTGATTTTCTCACATCTCATGAAGAATTTATTAAGGCTACATCTTCCATCATTCTAGATAAATCAAAAGGGAAAGGTATTCTGGGTAGTTCCATTCCAATTTTGACCACACTGGCAGTAACTATAGACATACAAACACAACCATTAGTAAAGGAGAGTGTACAGTCCATACTGACTAAAACTATTTCTGAGAAAGGAAATGTACAAGACACTGTAAATACTATGGATAATACTCCACCAATAGTAATTGACACTTCACCAAGTGGCGAAGCCATTGGTGCAAAAGAGGTTGTAGAGGATAAGGTAAATGATATAATTAAATCTATACCAGTAGTTAAACTTGATTCACCGACAAAGGTTTTGGCAATTGACACTTCTTAGGTTGAGAAGAAATTCATCACTGAGATGAGTCCCACTGAGTTGATGATGATGGCAACTTAGAAACTATTAAAGGATGGTACTACAGATAAGGGAATAATTGATCAATCAATTACAATATTGCGCAGATTGACACCTGATTGTCAGATTGAAGATGGAGCAATCCCTTCCAGCAAGCACAAAACTCTAACAAAGCATATTTCTAACAATTTTCAATCTCTGAGGCAAATTGCAGACCAAAAGGCTTTAGAAAGATTCACTATAGCTAAAAGAGCAGCCTTTGACCAGATAATAGAAACAGAGAAAAAAAGAAAATTGAGGAAAAACTCATTCTTATTGAGAATTGTCGTAAACAAGGTAAAAATATCTGCAGGGTCTATTTTAGCATAGGAATTCTTATAGCTAATGTAGATAGCAGATTAAAGGAGCTACGTGATAAGTTAGCTAGTATTGCTAACTCTTTTGATGGATTAACCGCACTGACCACATCTATTGATGGACAAATTTTATTCTTAGAGAACCAAATTTTTTGCTTTGGAGAAGGAGAAAGATAAAATAATTAGGGGAGCAAGGAGTCTTAGAGGATTGGTGAGTCCTAGATTGGATTCACTAGGTTTTCATAAGAGAGAGTGCATGGACATGATTGCTAAATCCACACTAACAGATGTCAAAGAGATGGAAACACTTGCCCACTTACTAAGTGGACCACCATCTATATTTGACACTTTCAAAAGCAGTTGGGATACATATTTTCAGCTATTAAATAAGGCTTACCCTAAAATTTTGAAGTTGGTTAAGTTCTAGTGAAATTATCAATATTCATTTATTCTTTTGTTTTGAATTCTTTCAATTTTTTCACCGATCTTTGGCATTGATGCCAAAGGGGGAGTATGTATATATGTGAAAAATATCATAAAAATCAAACATGATCACATGGGAAGGATATCAGGATATCAGAAGGAGTATATTTCTCAAGGAAAGCATAATTCAGTTGAACCGACAGGGGAACCCTTTTTTTACATGAGTGTTGCTATCAATGCCAAAGGGGGAGATTGTTGGCAATTGACACTCATCGGATTCATTTTTGTTGTCATTAATGGCAAAAAGTTTGGATGGAAATCATTTATCGACATTAGGAGGCATATACCGATAGACACCAGCTTTGGAACATTCAGGGCTACACCGACATCGGCACCAGCATCAATACTTGAAGGAAACCGACATCAAGGGAGATTGATTTAGTAAATCATTTTGTAATTATTGTCAAGGCTAACATTGAATAACTTTTGTAAAAGCATTGTAAGACAAAATAAGGCATATTGTTTGTAATGGATATATAAATCAGTCTACTGGGTCATTTTGAATAGATGATATAAGATATGACATAGGATGCGACATAGGAGAATATAGCAGAACTGTATAATGCAAAGTATATGTATGTAGATCATTTGTATGCAAGTTTTATATCATGAAAGGATTTGTAGATAGCTTGGAAATAATTCTTGGAGGAGAAGAGATACCGATAGTAGTGTTCAAGATTTATGAACTGGTATAGAGAAAAGCTAGAACCGGAACTCTATTTGGCATAGCAGATGCATTTTTGAGTTCAATTTTATTGTTTTACTTCAGCAGAAACTTGTAGTCAGTGAGACTCTTTAGTGATGAGCAGTATTCTCTAGGCAGTGTGCCTTCCTGCATGTATAGGCCCCCATTATATGTAATATCCTTTCATATGGCCAATGAACTGATATTGTGGGTCACAAATCCCACCGTGGTTTTTCCTCTTTGAGGTTTTCCATGTACAAATTTTGTTATGGTGTTCATTTATGTGGATGGTTTATTTGCTTCAAGTTATATATTTATTTGTTTACTAGTTTATTTGTAAAATCTTGTGTTACTGGTAGAACACTGATTCACCCCCCCCTCTTAGTGTTCTTGGATCCCAACAACTTCCAAATAGTATACATCATGTGATTTTAATTTTCCATCTATGTTCACTATACCTTTTCCTTTTATCTTGATGGAAGAGTTGTCTCCGAACTTCACCGAACCTCCATTCCAATCATCAAACTTGATGAACTTATTTTTGTCTCTAGACATGTGATTGGAACATCCATTGTCTACAACCCATAAACTTCTTCTTTCTGCATGCAAGATAGTTTGCACAGTTAGACTTGATTATGCTTTATTCATTATCCTTCTCAACCCAAACTGGGTTGGCTTCTTTTGTCTTGTCAATTATAGTTTTCTGCTCTGGTTTTACTTCTGGTTTTCTGATCCAATACTAACTTCTTTTTCTTAGAAGTCCTGAGTTTATAATGCTTCACAATGTGGCCAACATTTTGACAATGATAGCATTTCATATTGACATCGAATGATTAATTTGAAAAACTATTGTAAGATACTGGCTGACTTCTCCTACATTCATAAATCTTATGACCAAAACCATTACATAGATAACAAGTGACATTCATCTCCCAAAGTGCAGCAAATGAATTTTTACTTTCAAAACTAGTAGAGGGATTACAAAATAAACTACAATCAGCAATTCTATGACCAAACTTATTACACTGGTAATAGTAACCATGGAATTTGGGTACATACCAATCTTATTGCATTTGATTGGCAAACCTTTGTCTCATCAGATGTTTTCCTCTCATGCTATTGAATTTAGTGAACCCCTCTTCATCAATCTTGAACTTTCCTTTATGGTTTGCATTCTGGTATAGAGAGTAAGCCTTTCAGTTCTGAGAATTTCGGTTCACTTGCAAATTTCTTGTATCTTTGGCATAGGTCTTATTCTCGGTAGCTTTGTTGACAGTAAATGTTTGTTTTTCTTTACTCTCACTTGAAGAAGTAAACTATATCTCCTTGCCAAATGTGTCTTTTCTATTTGAACTCTGTCCCTCTTCAAATACTAAACCTGTGGTATCATTTGAGTTCTTTTGATTACTCAAGATTTTGTCCAAGGCTTCAGTGCTACCCTCATACTTGATCCTCATCTTTAACTTATCCTTGCTCTTTTCAAGCTCCTTTCTGAGCCTTACAATTTATTCTTCCAAGTTATGATGCTCCTTCTCTTTCTTTATCAAATTTGAGGATGCAACTTCACATATCCTCTTGGCCTCTTCCAACTGGAGTTTCAAATCAGAAATTGTTTTCTTGGACTCATCCAGGGATTGCTTCAAATGGTCTTGTTCTTTAGCAGCATCACAATTAACCTTCTTGAGATCTCTTCTTATTTTACTCAACTCCTCAAGAGCACTTATGAGCTCACCTTCCAGGTCCACATTAGCTTCAATATCTTCATCTTCATTACATTCATCAACTAGTTCATTTAGTGCCATAAAGAGATTGATTTTTATTTCATCCTCACAATAGTCATTTTGTGAGGCACTTTCTTCATCTATGGCATCATCTTCAAAAGTATACTGGTTGTTCTACTTCCAGTAGCTTCTTCTATCTTGTCGGTAGGTATTATTATTTTTATCCTTACCTGAAGGTCTATTGGTGCTTTATTTCTCCTCTCCGACATTCTCACTGTAGGGACATTTTGAAGCAAAGTGTCCTATTTTACCATAGTTAAAACATTTGAGAGGTAATTTTCCTTTGTACTTACCGGGTCCTCTTTTAATCTTCCTTACAAAGTTTGCTACCACTGTGTCTGACTCTTCACTATATTCTCCATGATTAATTTCATCCTTAACCTTTTTGATGGAGTTGAAAGCAACCTCTTTCTTTAAAGTTCTTTTACTGGTTGTTCTCATCTCATAAGCGGTTAGAGACCCAAATAACTCATCCATTGAAAAGGTTTTTAGATCCTTGGCTTCTTCTATTATATAGACCTTTATGTCATACTTAGATGTGAGTGATCTAAGTACCTTTTTGACAATCACTTCATCAGCTATATCTTCTCCAAGTCCTCTAATAGTGTTCATCGTTTCATCAATTCTATGAAGATAATCACCAATATTTTCTTCATCTTTCATCTTAAAGCCTTCAAGATGACCTCTTAGTGTTTGTGTTGGCATTTTTGATGTTTATGTTGTGATTGTCATTGATGAACACACACTTGTATTGAGATCCCCTTTATATGTATGAGCTAGAACTCAACCGGTATTTGTTCCAACCGGTATGTTGTATTCTAGTCTTCAGACTATTGGTGATTTTGCAGAATGTGTTTCCTAGTCTGAAGCGGCATGTCGACCCCAAGTGGTTCATAGATCTCAAGTGGTACAAGGGAGAAAAGCGGCACAACACATTCCTACCAATCTTCATTTTTGTCAAACCGGCAACCGGTATTTTGTATGAACCGGTAACACTCTGTGATGAGTTACCAATCCACTGATTGTTTGATGGTGCCGACACATTGATGGTGCTTTTTGTGTTGTGTTATTGAGTATGTCTAGATTCATTGAACCTAGGAAATTGTAATGTAATCCTATTGGACCGACATGAAATCGGTTTCCTTTAAAAGGACATCATGTCTAGGGTTTTAGGTTGTTGCTAAAAGGGTTTATGTTATGCTAGGGTTTAAGGTGGTTGTTGAGTTGTTGGAAGAGCAATCTTATCTGAGAAGATCAAGTTGTAACTGAGAGAGATAGAGAAGACTGAAGTAATGCTGGAATGCATTAACAGTGAGAAATAATGGATCTAATCAAGCAGTTTGTGCTATTAGATAGATCAAACACTTGTTGATTACTCACATCTTTGACAAGTCTGTAGCCCTTAACCAGGTAGGCCCAAAAGCCTTTGTAAAATCCTCTAACAAGGTGGTTCACCTCTGTGAATCTAAAATCATCTAGCAAGGTAGTCTTTAATTGGACTTATCTCCTAACAGAGATTGAGATTCCTAACAGGATCTGTTCTGGTGAAGAACATTATAAGACCTTAACCGGTCTGACCTTAACCAGTCTAGTCTCTATTCTGCAGATAGTGACTTGTGAGTTCCATCTCGTTGTGGTTTTTCCCATTTGGGTTTCCATGTCAAATATCTTGTGTTATGGTTATATTGCTTTTGTGGGTGAATGCTTTACTTGCATTTTGGTTTGCATGTGTGATAACCGATCTGTCTATTAAACTGTTTTACCGATTTGTCTTCAGATTGTTTAAGTGTTTTAGTGCATAGATTTTTGGCATACTAATTCACCCCCCTCTTAGTATTCATCAATTGGTATCAGAGCCTACCTTTCTATAAGTTAAAACACTTGGAAAGAGATATGGGGGAATATGTAATGCCCCACCAGGAAACCCCTAAGGGTTTAAGTTAAAAACACTCAAATAGAGTGTAAATATTTTTATTTTTTTTATTTTTTTTATAATAATACTAATTACGAGCATTAATAATAAGTTACAACATTAAGATAATTTGGAGTTATCTAAAACTTAGATAACACAATGGAAGGCTAAACGAACCTAAGGAGTTTCCCAACGCGATTACGTAACCTTAACACCTAGCTCAACTCACGTCAATTGATCCAATAAGCTAGATATCTTAATTACGAGATAATGCATAAGACATGGATATATATATGTTCGATAAATTGACATCTTAGAATTTTAGGAAGTATTCATTTATTTTGGGTGGATAGGAGGCCATCGCAAGGTTATTTACTCAATGCACTTTAAAACATAATTAATTTAAGAGGCCTCCCATTAAGGTTCAATGCGACTAATATCACGAAGTTAATTCATTTGGGTTTAAGGTAACCACCCACAATTGATATCATCCTTTATAATTAAAAGTATGGCTAATAAGATGAGATTCATTCATTAAGGATTAAACTACCATTAATAGAGTGAGGTTCCTTCATTTGAATTTAAGCATAACCAACTAATGAGTTGTAGTTCTTTTATGGAGGATAGAATGTAAGTTGCCATATAGTTCTTTCATTGAAGTTTATATAATGCTAATAGATGGAGCTCAATTCATTAAGGTGAAAATGTATTAGGGCCACATGAGTTCATCCCTTTTTATTAAAATGTAGTTAGCAAGATGATATTCATTCTTTCGGGATTAAAATATAAGTACCTAGTGACGTTCTTCCATTAGGAATAGAATTTAACTAACTTAATGTATGTCACTCTTTTTAGTTAAAATGAAGTTAATATGAAGAGATACATTTGCTAAGATTAAGATATAAACAACTAAATGAATCCTCCCCTTTTCAGTTCAATTTTAGCTAATCATAAAGAAATTCATTTACTAGGGTTATAATATGGTTAACTAGTTGAGTTCACCCAATTATCAAATTAATCTGGTAAAGATTATTGTTAAGATTAAAACGTAAATAACTAAGTAAATTCATCTGATATAGTGAAATATAACTAACCTGACGATGCTCATTTACTAAGTTAAAAAACAAGTAAATACCCATATGAGGTTCATCCTTTAGATTTAAATCTAGAAATTACAACTTTAATTCTAACTTTGTTTCCCATTCACATTCGTTCAATTTACCAACTTATATCAAGCTAAAACAATAATGGTAACCTAGCGAGATTCTTTCCACTATTACTTCTATTAATTAACATTAACAAATTTTTTTTCCATAATCATAATTACAATATTTTATGAACCTGATTACTACATTTATCAAGATGACTAATTTTATGCACTTTGATTTAGCTTCATTAAATTCCCATCATACACTTATGAAAAGAAACCATACATGATAACTTAAAGTATGAAATAAAAGAGACAAGGCATCGCATAACATGGATATGATCTCAGAGTTCATCCCTACAAGGGCTACATCTCTGGGTCTTCTCAACTGCAAGACCCCTCTGGCATTTAATATCGTTAGGAATACATAATTTACATGTCTTTTACATCTTTGCCACTTAGGCGAACACAACCAATAAACAACAGCCACCTCGGTCAAAAATTACATAATGATCCCTTTTGAAGCGGATCCTACTAAATACATCAAAGAAAAAACAAGGATTTCTTAACTATTAGTACCCTAAATGGAGACTTGACTGACGATGACCAGACAAAAGCAATTAGACGATAGGGACCCAACATACCTATCAAGGACATGCTATTATAATAGACATAATGATTACCAAAATATTAAGCCATGCTCAAGCATTAACAGGTAAATACAACATTTTCTCAAGTTGATTAAGCATCTAAACATATTATTTAATCCTTAGATAAACACCAATGACAAGTTGGTTTTACAAAAATAATCTAGCCCCTTCTCTAACTACACAAAAATTACCCTTTTACTACAAGGAACAAAATACATTAAGAGTGAATATAGAAATGGGAAAATCATTTCCGAGCTAAATTAAGCTTCTATTGCATACATTTAAAAATTAAAGACTAATACCACCATTCAATTTTACTCATTCGCATTTGAACATGAGTTCCAATATTTTCCCACTTAAATGAAATAAAAATTAAATACAACATTTCAACAATTGTGAATATAATGGAAATCATTGCTATATTTAGTCCAATAATCAATATATATAATTAATAATATATGCTAATTAGATATTATCTATATTAGCATATATTTTAATATATCTATTTATCTTGTTTTTTTATAACATTACTTACTAAAAATATACATCTCAACTCACAATTATATTATAAAAGATTGCTTATAATATAAATTTATATTAATAAGCATTCCTTTTTTTGTATAAAATGAAATAGCCCATATTCAAGTTTTAACTTTACATAAAATACTAAATATTACTTATAATTAAATTTACATTAATAAGTAATCCTTATCTACTTTTTTTTTTATGCACTAAAAACCCATGTTCATGTTTTAAATGCAAATCAAATAATAAAATAAAAACATTTTAATTTTGAGGGTGGCCAAACCCTAGGCGGCGAAACCCTAGGGCGGTCGTGCCCTAGCCGAAGAGGCTATAGCCTCCACGAAGGACGCAGGCCCCTTGGCCTCCACTTATAGTGGAGTCGGGGGTATTGCGCCTGTCATGGCGGTCGCAGGCCCTTCAGCCCCCCACACAGTGGAGCCGGGAGGAGCTGCGGCCTCCAAGGGAGACGCAGTCCCCTTCGGCCCCCACTGTGTGTGGGAACTGGGAGGAGCTGCGGCAGCGCCGTGAAGAGGGGCGGGTTGAGCTTCGCCTCCCCCCCCCATTGAAAACCCCAATTTATTTTTCATTTTTTTTTGTTTATATTTTTTTTTTTGTATATTTTTTTTTTCATATGAACCAGTTCGACTTAACAAAAAAATTCTTCTTTTTTTTTAAGATACCCGTAAACGAATATATCCAAAAACGTAAAAACCCCCATTTTTCCATTTGTTACAGTCACAATAATTTTTTTTTTCTCTTTTTCCAGAATGTTAAGGTTTTCAAAACAAATAGAAGAGATTGATGAATAACCTCCAAATCTATATAGTATTTGCAGTCCATTTTCCACACAAAGATCCAACAAAAGCTAAGCTTTACCAATTTTCCACAATGAAACTTGCTCATAGACAACAATGGAAAATCTGAAAAACCAATATTGCAAGAAAGAAAAATACAAAACATTTTAATCAAACTGATGAACAGATTCCTACCTCCAAACGCATTCCGAGAAGAATTTTGATGAAGAGCCCAAATCTGCTGCTACAAAAATCCATCTTTTTTTTCCAAAAAATAGTAATGATCCCCCCCCCAAAAAATTTCCAACCTAGGTTAAAAGAATCCCCTTTTTTTTACCTAATTTCTAATTTTGAATTTAAGCATTTTTATTTATTTTTAAATAAAAGAAAATGAAAATGGAAATCATTCTTTTCCACTACTCAACAAATCTAACTCACTTTTTTTTTTTTCTAATTAAAATTAAAATGCTTCTATCTCTTATTTAGTTTTAAATTTTAATTTCTCAATATTAATTTAGGCCTACATTATATTTTGAAACTATTGACTAGGGTCAAGCATTTGGATTGATTTAAATTTCCAAAAATCAATCTTTTATACTATATTAACTTAACAAATTAAAATAATTTTCTTTAAGTAATAAACTTTACCCTTTCATTTTCCAAAATGCGAAATGATTAATTTATTTCTATTTCCAAATGACTTTAAATCTTCCTTTTTAAAAAAAAACACATAACCTAATTAAATTTGTTATTTAAAATTAACTATTAAATTAAACTTGCTACACATAATAAAGCGATCTCTTAAATTAACGATTAATCATATAAAATAAAACTACCTATTTTAAATTTCTAAATTACTAATGCGTACATCCACACATTAAATTGAATTAAATACTTAGGACAAAATACCCCATTTACCACACGCAAGGCACACAAATCGAGAAGGTCCACCAATCACACGACACGCAACCCAAATGAAAAGAAAACCCTACAGACCACACATGATGCTCACCTGACCATGGCTAAGGCAAGACGAGAGTTTTATGACCCCCAAATCCGAATTCTAATGATGGAGGAGGTATACTCAACCCTGTGAATCCCAAAGGAGATGAACCTCGCCCTAGGCGGTGTTGTACCTGCAATCTCCTCCACCCATGAATCATGCAAGCATACATATAAACATACATATTCAATGAAGGAGTTAGCTCAAGATTTATAATAAGAATTAGGAAACAACTACATTTACACAAGAATTGTTGCCAAAGCACAATAACAGGTATGCACAATTATTTATATTATCTAATCTACAACCTTGCATCACGGTTAACCAACCATTCAAAAATGCCACATAGGAAGTCAACCAAGGTCAAACAGGTTTTACAAGGCTGACTAGGGTAAGGGAATTACATAATACACCTTGAGGGAACTTAATCAACAACTCACTCAGTCTAAGCAAGCCTATGATGATCTTATGGTCGAATACAAGGCATTCAAGCAAAAAGGAGAGAACATGCAGAAAAGCTGATGGAGCTATCTGAAAATAGTTCTGCAGATGAAGCAGATATGGAAGCCATGATAGCAGAAGTAAATAAGTTGAATGAATCAAACTACAACCTGAGAAAGGAGTTGGAAGGACTGACTATCTGGTTTAGTCAAGAGCTTGAGAGCAGGAGGAAAGCTGAAGGTCTGGTGAAGGATAGAGATCATGAGATTTGCAAGTTGAAATAAGAGATTAGTGCACTGGCTGCTCGCCTTCATGAGAGCAGAATGGAAAAAGAAGGAGTACAAGATGAATTGAACATTGCCATCTCTAAAAATGCAAGCCTAATGGAGACAAATACTACTATTTCCAAAGAACTCTCTGAGTCAAAGGAAATACTTGCTAAGTTCAGCAAAAGTATTGTTAAGCTAGAGAAAAAGCTTGAGTCATCTAGGCTAGTAACGAATACCAATGGACTTGGTTTCTCTAGACATGAGGAAGGATAATCCTTAGGAACAAATGTTGAAGCGTCAAAGAAGCAACTGACACTCAAAGGAAAAGGTAAGCAAAAATTCAAACCTATTTTCTTTAACTGTCTTAAAGGACACACTGCCAATGTATATAGGAGGAAAGCCTACAATAATTTTCCTTACTTTATTAACAATGTACCTAGATCCAATAAGTTCAATGGTCATTGTTATGCATGCAACAAGTTTGGGCATCGAGCATTTGAATGTAGGTCTACGAGGGATAACACTGGAAGATATCCTCAAAGGACCCAAGGAACGAGTCCTGAACCTTTTGTGAACCGGAACCACAACCGGTTTAATGTCTTCAATCATTAGTTGAGAAGCAGTGGCCATCAAGCAGCAACTGGATGGAGAGAAAATTGTATGATCTGTCATGGTCATGGTCACACTGCTGCAACATGTAGAAGGAAGTATGGAAACATGAACAATGGACCTTGGAGAGTACCTGGATTGGTTTGCTATCACTGCAACAAATCGGGTCACATTGCAAGATTCTGTAGAAGCAGAAAAAGTATATCTGATGATATACCGATCACTTAGGAAGGAGAAATTGATGTTGAAACAGTTCAAACAGACATGAACAAAACCTGGAGGAAGAAACCAACAATGTTGGAAGAGGAACCAGTTTCTGCACCTAGTGTGGAAATATCAGAACCGACAAACTAAGCCTCAAAAGGCTTAGGGGGAGAAAATGACAAAATACTTTCAAACCCCTGGTTTAAATCGATAAAAGACCTTAATTGGTATGCGATACATGTCGCTTGGTAGAAGACTGAAAATGGTAAAAAGGCAAATTAGGGTTTATGCCCTAATAGAGGAGCATTAATGGTGGTAGGTGAGAGACATGTATAAAAGCATTTTTCAAATCATTTCTCACTATCTGTTTTCGAGCAAAGAGAAGTTTCTCAAAGTGCAGAGCGAAGAAAAGGCTATTTGAGCTAAGATTTCAAGAAATTGAATAATCTTGAAGGAAATTCAAATTCAGTTTGCAAACGGTCGTGGAGAACACAAAGCAGTGATTTGGCAATTGATGGAGAGTGGAGTGAAGCAGAATCAGGAAGCCCTAAATTTGCATTTTAAAGGTATTTTTCATGTTCTTGAAATGCTTTACAATGTCTTCTGCATCTCATACCAGTTCTAGTACATCCATTGAGTCAGAAAGTTTCATTCAAAGGAAGTCCAAATATAATGCCTTATCACAAGTTCTGGCTAGAGTCATAGTTGAAGAGGGAATTTCAGACTATATTGATTACAAAATAGAAGACCTAGGGTCTTTAGCGATTCACACCTAGTTAGGTTTATTTTGTGGCAAGGACAAGAAAATCAAACCAGAGTTTAGTATCCTAGAGAAGAAGAAACTCCATAATGTAGTATACTTTCTGGAATATTTTACGGAGGATCATATTATGATCATTTTGAGTAGAGTCCATGGTGACAAGATGTACCTCAAAAGGATGCATGATATAATGCCACAGGCAATTCATGCAGTCACCAGTTTCTGTAACACAGGGGAAGTGCCAGCCCTAAGAATGGTAAGCAAAATGGAAATGGCCAAGCTCACCAATTCAACAAGTGATTCACAAGGTATGATAGTTAATCCTATCAAGGATGATCTAGTGAAATACGCCTGCATGGTGATAGGTTACAGAACATTCTCAGCCAGCAGGATTAATTATGTATCTACCGTAGCAGTAAATGCCGCTTACCGGATGATTAAAGAGGACACATCATTTGACTTATGCACCAATATGCAGAGGCAACTCCTATCTTACCTGAAGTCAATTAAATAGGATAATGCACTGAGATTCAAATTTGGACAACTACTAGTTGGGTTGTTTTTCTATTTCCAAGGCTACTTTCCTAGAGTAGGAGATGTCCAGTGGTCTCCTGACCAACCGGTAACCAAGCAGATCAAGGAAAGCATACAAGCCATTGGAACCGATTACCCTAATGTGTTGAACAAATATTTTGATGAGTTCAAAAGGAAGACGAGTCAAAGAATGAGGATCTCAGGTGACATCGTTAAGAAATATGAAGATGACATCTATTTCACCATCCAGGTGGACAAATGCTTAATGGAGGTTGTTGAGCCTAGAATGGAAGAAGTGGAGCCAATGGGCTATGAGGTGATGTATGGTATGCTGGAAGGGTATGCCTCAACCCTTATTGGCTCACCTCTTGATCCTAAGGCTAAGAGGATTGGAACCTATTTGGAGAGGATTGAACTGGTCGAGGAACCCTTTGTTAAGAAAGGAAAAGAACCAGCTGCAAAGAAAGCAAAGGCAGTGCCTGCAACATCGGCACTGGCTACTACTGCAATTCTAAGAGTGACCAAGCGGTCACCTACAATGAAGAAACCAGAAGTGGAACTGGCAAAAGTCTTTGAAAGAAAAAGAAAGACTAAGTCAAATGAACTGGGCTCTGAAGAGACCGAGTCTAATGAAAAGCCAAAGAAGGCCAGACAGACAAAGAAGATGAAGAAGAATGAACCAGCAGCATCCGTACCAGTAAATATTGATATCTCCTCATACAAACCTTTGACACATTTTCAAAGGATAGTAAAGAATATTAGGACAAAATTACTTCATGATTTAGTTGATTACTATGATGATTTTAATAGTGAGGAGAAAGATGAAGTACGACAAGAAATTATTCTTTATTTGTGTAAAAATGACCAATCGCCATCAGAGATTAAATCTCAGACACCGTATTCTTTATATAAAGCATTAGATAACAAATGGCCCATTGCTATTGAAAAAGAATAGGAGATTAGGGAGAAAGTCTTTGCACAGTACTTTCCTGACCTCTCAAACTCAGAATTATTTGATGTTTTGGACCAAAATAAAGGACTCTTCTTCACAAGGAGAAGAAGACACTGGCTATTAGAAGGAAGAATTGATGATGTTGAAAAAGACACTCATCAGCATATGAATCATGCTATTCTAGCTCACAAAGCACGTATGGCCAACCTGCAAGCAAAAAAAGAATCAGTTATTTCCAAACTGGATGAAGTTTTTGATGAAGGAAACTTGGTTGAAGAACCAATCGACACTATTGATGTCAATGAATTGGACACAGAAGATGTCACTCAGGACATACCTTCTGGGGACACAAAATAGGGGCAATAAGCAGAACAGGGTAGTGAGCAAGCCAAGGACACATAGGAAGTGGCTAAGGAACAAATAGAGAAGAAGAAGAGGGATGAAGATGAGAAAAAGAAGAAAGAGGAAGAGAAGAGAAAAGAGGAAGAGGAGAAACAAAAAGATGAAGAGAAGAAGAACCAAGAAGATG
Source organism: Cryptomeria japonica (assembly GCF_030272615.1). Classification (NCBI taxonomy): domain Eukaryota; kingdom Viridiplantae; phylum Streptophyta; class Pinopsida; order Cupressales; family Cupressaceae; genus Cryptomeria; species Cryptomeria japonica. Next base: position 259,195,730 of record NC_081414.1, on the reverse strand, counting down.
ATAGGAAGAAGAAAGAAGAAGAGGAAGAGGAAGAAAAGAAGAAGAAGGAAGAGGAAGAAAAAGAAGAGGAGAAGAGGAAGGAAACAGAGAGGAAAAAGAAAGAAGAGGAAGAAAAAGCATAAGAACAGAAGAAGGAAGTAGAGAAAAGGAAGAAGGAAGAAGCAGACAAGGCAGCAGAAGCAATGAAGAACACATAGATGGAGACTTCAAAGGCAACCGGTAGTCAAGCCAAACCGGTTGATATATCCAGTCCTATCGATCTCCAGTCTGCAAGTGAGTTAGAGATAATGCAAAGAATCAAGGTTGCTCAAGAGCACCTTGAAATTATATGGAGGAAAAAGGAGCAAAACATAATTCAAGTGGTTGTAGACACCCTTACCAATTTGATCCCCGGTACCAATCTTCCTAACATTGAATCATCACTAGCACAACTCAAACTACTATGTACTATAGTGGATGATCAAGTGCAGAGACTGGAAGAAGCAGCTGAGGCAAATGTCAAGAAAGAGCATCAAAAGGCTCTTAACATTGCTCTGGTGAAAAAGTTGAATGAGCTCCGATCTGAACTTCTAAAAGACCAAAAGGATATAAGGGACACTTTGGATGAGGGAAATCTACTGCTAAGCAAAATCTATCAACCCCATCTATTTTGCGATGATGTGCTAACTAAGAAGCAAAAGCTTCAAACAAACTTACTATCTTACTTGAGCACATTTAAGCCACCTTATGATTCTTTTGCAACTTATGGGCAAACCGTTCACCAGTTTCAGATCCAGTTAACCAAAGTGGAGCAAGAGATCAGTACACGGTCTAGGGATTTGCAGGAGCTACAACTGGTTTTACTTCCACGTCTGCAAATTCTTCAGAAGTGTTATCTAAACATAGATGCCTTGACAATTACACAGGAGTTGAGCACAGTTGATGCAATGGAGGAACAGGTATCCCAGATGCAAATAGAGAAAGAAGTGGCCACCTCCCTACTTGAGTCCTGGTCTCTATTCATGAAACAATTTTTGTAGGACTATAAATCAGTTTTTGACAAGTATTATTCCTTATTGTCATAAACTTTTATTATTTTAATATCAAATGGAAACAAGGTTATTCAGTGGTACTTTGTCATTGTTGGCAAAGGGGGAGAAGTACTCTATCTATTTTGAAGAAGAATAGGGAGAAGTATATTGTTTTAAAATTTTTCTATATGCTTTGATATATGCTATATGCTCTGATATCTCAAATGTTTATGCTCTATATGCAAAATTGCTATACATTGTATTGATTAAGGGATAGTGTATATGCTTAGGGGGAGCAATTTTGTTAAAGGCATGTTTTTGTTGTAAAACACTTAGATGTCAAAATTTTATTTTCCTAACTGTTGCCATCAATGCCAAAGGGGGAGATTGTTGGCATTTTTGATGTTTATGTTGTGATTGTCATTGATGGACACACACTTGTATTGAGATCCCCTTTATATGTATGAGCTAGAGCTCAATCGGTATGTTGTATTCTAGTCTTTAGACTATTAGTGATTTTGCAGAATGTGTTTTCCGGTCTGAAGAGACATGTCGACCCCAAGTGGTTCGTAGATCTCAAGTGGTACAAGGGAGCAAAGCGGCACAAAACATTCTTACCAGTCTTCATTTTTGTCAAACCAGCAACCGGTATTTTGTATGAACCGGTAACACTCTGTGATGAGTTACCAATCCACCAATTGTTTGACAGTACCGACACATTGACAGTGCTTTTTGTGCTGTGTTCTTGAGTATGTCTAGATTCATTGAACCTGAGAAATTGTAATGTAATCCTATTACATTACGATTGGTTTTACTTCCACTAGTTTTACTTCCACGTCTAGGGATTTGCAAGAGCTACAACTAGTTTTACTTCCACGTCTGCAAATTCTTCAGAAGTATTATCTGAACCTAGATGCCTTGACAGTTATGCAGGAGCTGAGTACAGTTGATACAATGGAGGAACAAGTATCCCAAATGCAAACAGAGAAAGAAGTGGCCACATCCATACTTGAGTCCTGGTCTCTATCCATGAAACAATTTTTGCAGGACTATAAATCAATTTTTGACAAGTATTATTCCTTATTGTCATAAAATTTTATTATTTTAATATCAAATGGAAACAGGGTTATTTAGCGGTACTTTGTCATTGTTGGCAAAGGGGGAGAAGTACTCTATCTATTTTGAAGAAGAATAGGGAGAAGTATCTTGTTTTAAAAAATTTCTTTATGCTTTGATATATGCTATATGCTCTGATATATCAAATGTTTATGCTCTGTATGCAAAATTGCTATGCATTGTATTGATTAAGGGATAGTGTATATGCTTAGGGGGAGCAATTTTGTTAAAGGCATGTTTTTGTTGTAAGACACTTAGATGTCAAAATTTTATTTTCCTAAGTGTTGCCATCAATGCCAAAGGGGGAGATTGTTGGCATTTTTGATGTTTATGTTGTGATTGTCATTGATGGACACACACTTGTATTGAGATCCCCTTTATATGTATGAGCTAGAGCTCAACTGGTATTTGTTCCAACCGTTATGTTGTATTCTTGTCTTTAGACTATTGGTGATTTTGTAGAATGTGTTTTCCGGTCTAAAGCGGCATGTCGACCCCAAGCGGTTCATAGATCTCAAGTGGTATGAGGGAGCAAAGTAGCACAACACATTCGAGCAAAGCAGCACAACACATTCTTACTAGTCTTCATTTTTGTCAAACCGGAAACCAGTATTTTGTATGAACCGGTAACACTCTGTGATGAGTTACCAATCCACCAAATGTTTGACAGTGCCGACACATTGATGGTGCTTTTTGTGTCATGTTCTTGAGTATGTCTAGATTCATTGAACCTAAGAAATTGTAATGTAATCCTATTACATTACAATTGGTTTTACTTCCACTGGTTTTACTTCCACGTCTAGGGATTTGTAGGAGCTACAACTGGTTTTACTTCCACGTCTGAAAATTCTTCAGAAGTGTTATCTGAACCTAGATGCCTTGACAGTTATGCAGGAGCTGAGCACAATTGATGCAATGGAGGAACAAGTATCCCAAATGCAAACAGAGAAAGAAGTGGCCACCTCCCTACTTGAGTCTTGGTCTCTATCCATGAAACAATTTTTGTAGGACTATAAATCGGTTTTTGACAAGTATTATTCCTTATTGTCATAGACTTTTATTATTTTAATATCAAATGGAAATAGGGTTATTTAGTGGTACTTTGTCATTGTTGGCAAAGGGGGAGAAGTACTCTATCTATTTTGAAGAAGAATAAGGAGAAGTATTTGGTTTTAAAATTTTTCTATATGCTTTGATATATGCTATATGCTCTAATATCTCAAATGTTTATGCTCTGTATGCAAAATTGCTATACATTGTATTGATTAAGGGATAGTGTATATGCTTAGGGGGATAAATTTTGTTAAAGGCATGTTTTTGTTGTAAAACACTTAGATGTCAAAATTTTATTTTCCTAGGTGTTGTCATCAATGCCAAAGGGGGAGATTGTTGGCATTTTTGATGTTTATATTGTGATTGTCATTGATGGACACATACTGTATTGAGATCCCCTTTATATGTATGAGCTAGAGCTCAACCGGTATTTGTTCCAACCGGTATGTTGTATTCTAGTCTTTAGACTATTGGTGATTTTGTAGAATGTGTTTTCCGGTCTGAAGTGGCATGTCGACCCCAAGTGGCTCATAGATCTCAAGTGGTATGAGGGAGCAAAGTGGCACAACACATTCTTACCAGTCTTTATTTTTGTCAAACCGGCAACCAGTATTTTGTATGAACCGGTAACACTCTGTGATGAGTTGCCAACCGACATTTTGTGATGAGTTACCAATCCACCAATTTTTTGATGGTGCCGACACATTGACGGTGCTTTTTGTGTCGTGTTCTTGAGTATGTCTAGATTCATTGAACCTAGGAAATTGTAATGTAATCCTATTGGACTGACATGAAATCAGATTCCTTTAAAAGGACATCATGTCTAGGGTTTTAGGTTGTTGCTGAAAGGGTTTATGTTGTACTAGGGTTTATGGTGGTTGTTGAGTTGTTGGAAGAGCGATCTTATCTGAGAAGATCAAGTTGCAACTGAGAGAGAGATAGAGAAGACTGAAGTAATGCTAGAATGCATTAACAGTGAGCAATAATGGATCTAATCAAGCAGTCTGTGCTATTAGATAGATAAAACACTTGTTGATTACTCACATCTTTGACAAGTCTGTAGCCCTTAACCGAGTAGGCCCAAAAGCCTTTGTAAAATCCTCTAACAAGGTGGTTCACCTCTATGAATCTAAAATCCTCTAGCAAGGTAGTCTTTAATCGGACTTATCTCCTAACAGAGATTGAGATTCCTAACAGGATCTGCTCTGGTGAAGAACATTGTAAGTCCTTAACTGGTCTGACCTTAATCAGTCTAGTCTCTATTCTACAGATAGTGACTTGTGAGTTCCATCTCACCGTGGTTTTTCCCATTTGGGATTCCACTTCAAATATCTTGTGTTATGGTTGTATTGCTTTTGTGGGTGAATGCTTTACTTGCATTTTGGTTTGCATGTGTGATAATCGGTCTGTCTGTTAAACTATTTTGCTAGTTTGTCTTCAGACTATTTATGTGTTTTAGTGTAGAGATTTTTGGCATACTAATTCACCCCCCCCTCTTAGTATTCATTAGTTTGTAGTTTAGTCTCCTTGATCTTAACAAACTCATTATCAGATAGACCATTGAGAATAGCATGCTTGGCCTTAGAATAGTTTTCATACTCCTTAGCATCTGGATCTGGAGGAGGATTATTAAGGATAGTATACCCATTGTTCACAGACATCCAAACATCAGAACCTAGGGAGGACATATATGTTTCCATTCTTCTACCCCAAGAGGCATAGTTGGTACCATCAAACATGGGAGCTTTGGAGGAGCAGGACTCATTCCTTGCAATTATGTCCTTAAACCGGAATCTACCCAAGCTAGAGAAAGCTTTGACAAACAAGGAACCCAAGGATTTGATACCAATTGTAGAAAATAATATATCACTAAGAAGGGGTTGAATCAATGATTATAAATAATTTCAAACAATGTGTGCAACTGGTAGGATAATGAAAGAACTAACAAGCAATCACACACAAGAGAACATCACATAATACCAAATATACGAGGAAAACCCAATGTGGGAAAAATCTTGATGAGAAATGTTGCTAGAGATCTGTTGCTCCAATCCAGCCTCATAGTGAAATAATAGTTTTACAATATTTAGGGAACCAACCCAAAAAGCACCAACCCCTAGAAATTTATGGGCACCTACCCAAAGGAGCTATTATCACTGTTTAAAAAATGGGTTTACTTTTTCCATTATTGGCTAAGTCTATAGTGTTTTTTGAGTCTAGTATGTTATTGTTTCTTCAAGACTATTTCAAGTCCAAATGGGTTTAGGGTTTAGGTTTTAAATCACTTCAATGACTGATAAAAACCCTTTGGCTTTTGTTTTTGCATTACTTTATTCACTTAAGTAATGGGTCCCATTGTTGTGAAAATGTTCCCCCCCCTTGTAATTTACCTAGGTGGTCCCTTCAAATGTTTTAATTCCCACTTTTAAATGTGCCTTTTTCTAAATGTCTGTCGGGCCTTGTAAGCATCATGCAACTTTCTGTTGATCTGACTGTCCGCATTGATTCACGACCTAAAAGTGCTCACAATTTACTCAATGTGAAGTAGCAAAAGGCAAAAAGGTGGACCTGACACGTAGGTTTGAAGCAAAGTTAAATACCAGTCAAGTCCCATCTGATCGGATGGACAACATGATTTCATGAGATCAAGTTGAACATGGTTTACTCATCGCGAAGTGGTGAAAAGGTTTGGCGGGACCCAGCAATGAAGACTTTCCCTTCGGCTAAAAGATGATCAGGTCAGGCCAAGATTGACGACTCTCATTGTTTTGAGGCCAAGAGATGCTTGTGGTTTACTCATCGTGAAGTCGCGAAAAGGGTTGGTGAGCCCAAAGGGTAGGCTAAGCATGCACTTAAAAGGCATTCATCTTTGTTTTGATCCAACTGTTCTCATGATTTCGTGGCCTTAAGTTGAATGATGATTAGTGTTCATGAAGTCATGAAAGATAAGTGGAAGTCACACATGGGTGTGATGTGGCAAAATAGTTACTTTTGTGGAGCTCGATAGGGACATGTCAAGTGACACGTAGTTCTAAAAGTTTGTTAAGGGCTTGCCAAGGTGTAGCCGATGGTTATGTGGGAGTAATAAAAGATGGCATGTGATAGATCCAGAGTGGAAACCAAGTAAGTTGCCATGGCTAATGGTTGACTACCATGCGGCATGTATTTACTGGTGAAAAGGTGAGGTAAGTGATTCTCGGATGCAGGGCCCACTTAAAAGGCATTCATCTTAGGATTGATCCAATGATTCTCGTTGATTCATGGCCCAAAGATGCCCACAAATTAACCTCTGTGAAATGGTGAAAATTGCAAATCGTCAGGGTGAGGCACAGTTAGTTAGAAAGGTTGACGGTCCCAGTTGGAATTAAAAGCTGGGTGACTTGAGTTAGATCCAATGCTTGGCATGGCTTCGCGGAGGGTAAGTGCTTGATTGTTAAGTATTGTGAAGTGGCGAAAAGATGGTAGGGCCCAGAACTTAAGCAGAGAGATTAAGCAGAGGTAAAGACAATGCAAGTTCCTATGATCCAACGGCCAGCGTTGCTTCATGAAAGAAAAGAGGGCGGGTTTTATGCTTTGTGAAATAGCGAAAGAATGAAACAGAGGAAAGATTCAAACGAATCGTGACCTGTTGGAGCCAGTTTTGAATTCAATTTGGTGAATTCAATTATGAAAAGAAAGCCAAAGCATGCAGAGTTAATTCCTAAAAAACTTAAATGCCAACTTGTCTTCTATAGTCCACATCAACTTGATTGCTAATATCATTTCATCGAAGTTTTTTGCAGAGCGAATTGGTGTAGAGCAATTTTCTTTAGGCGAATAATCAGGTTTTTTGTGCTTTTCTTGATAACTCTGGTTTGTTCTTAGATATTTGTTGTGTGAATTACTTTGTTAGAGGTTTGTGCTAATTGCTGGTGGTGTAGTTGCTCGTCCAAAATGGCACCTAGAAGGGAATTCATCAGGAAGGTGGAATACCAAGAACATAATATATGTGATGATTTTTTAGAACAATTAACTATGTCCACCAATGCTGGGGCTAAGATCAAAGAATTAGTGCCCAAACACCCTCGTCTAAAAATTGGAGATGGCTTGTATGATAAGGGTAATTGGTTGAGAGACCCTGAAATAGGAATGTCAGGCTTAGGACTTTTCAAAGTTAGTTTTGGGCAAAGAAATTCCCTTGCTCCTATGAATGTCATATGGGAAGAGGATGTAGGAAAGCTTGTGGTCCCAGGTGTTTTTATGGATATAGACCTATTAACTTTGATTGCATAGAATTATGACTCTATGGCAAGGTGCATCAGGAACATAAAGGGGTCAGTCCTGATTGAAATTAATGAAGATGAATTCAGAAAAGCTTTCAAACTCAATGAATCCTCCAATTTGTTAGAGCCTATTGATTTTGAATCATTAGCCCAGATTTACAACATACAGAGGGATCATCTTAGGAATGGCCCATTAAGAGAGTTCTTTGTGAAGATAGGGGGGTTGACAATTGTAGGCCCCAGCACAATGGAACCATTCTCCCTCAATTTGTTCACCTTGAGAGCTAAGGGTATGTATTGGGCCTTATGCCAGATCTTCGGGGAAGATGGTGAGAAGAATATGCCAACCCATTATATGCTAATGATTGCCCAAATTTTGAATCCTTCTTTGGCCATTACATTTGACTATGCTTCATACCTTGCTGATGCCATTCATAAGGGGTTAGTAGGAATCAAGAATGGTAAGGTTGACAAGCCATTTGGTTGGTATTCTATGTTAATGCACATGTTCCTATTCAAGGGTGTTGATTACTTTGCAAAGGAGATGGACCTGGTTAAGGTCAAGGATAATGAGGAAATGCCAGTACAATTGTGGAGTACTATTTTATCATGGGATAGAGAGGATGCAAGTTATCTGAAGTTTGATAGATGCTTTGCATCTAAGATTAGAATCCTCTTATGTAGAGAAAACCCTAGAATCCCTAAAGCTCTTTTGGAATTTATTAGACCTAAGGAGTTTGCAGAGGATGTCAAGATTGCTCACAATTGGGGAGACATCTATTTGTACCTTATTTCTACTATTTTCAGAGTGTTTGGATTTAGAGGCACCCCTTATTTACTACCCTATTAGGTCCCATTGAAAATAGGGATTGTAGAAGTGCTAAGACAGATTGGAGGTGTGCAGGAACCTAAGTTGACTAACAGAGGTAAAGGGACTATTTTTCCAACTGTTACCATGGCCCACCATTTTGTAATCACTAAAGGTGGATGGAGATTGTTTGAAGATTTCTTTAAACCATATAGGTTATCAACTGCAGTGTCAAGATGTGCAGACCCTGAGGGCTTCTTCAATGGCATGTTCAGGAAAAGAGCAATGCGTAGAGGTAGGCCTCATCAATTTGAGTTTCCTGAGGATTTGATTAGGAATGAGTTCAGCTTAGATGAGCAGGAACTAAGGAAGGAGAAGTGGGTGGCATATAAGAAATCCCTTGATTGTATTCATCAGTTTGACACTAGTTATGACCCTTTGTCTAGCTTTACCCCATTTGAGGAGAAAATAAAGTTTTTGATTCTTTATTTTGAAGATGTAATGCAGACCCTAAAGGAAAAAAGGGAGGCCATAATGCAAAATGATCTTGATAAGGTTAAGATGGTCTTGGCCAGGCCTGCTTTTGCTAAAGCAATCCCACTAGGTGACTATGCAATGCTCAAGAGACAAAAGTACACTGTAATGATGCCAATGACAGGTGAGCCTTCCTCTTCAAAAAGGAAAAGGAAAATTGAAGATATTGTAGACATTCAAGATTCCCCTAAGAGGCAAAAAGTGGTAAAAGAAATTGAAATTGATGAGCCTCAATATTCTCCATCTCAGTCTCCTATCCACATTGGAGATGAACAAGTTGTGGCTGAACAATTATTGCAGTTAGGGAGTCTTGGCAAGATTGCCTATACTTATGAGGAGACCCAAGAAGGGATGCCTGAAGAGCCACCAAATGCTAAAATGGATTTAACTGATGGTGAGTTAAAAGGCCAAGATTTGGACCTTATTGTTAAGCAAGCTAGTGAAGAATTCCTAGCTAACAACAACTTTGTCACATCGGGAGCTTTTCTACAATTTCTTTGGAAATAGAACATTGATCAATTCAAGACTATATGTGAGAAAAGGGTAAATGAGCAGCCTCTCAAAGATGTAGCCCAAGTAAAAGAAGAAGTTAAGCAAGAAATGATGGAGGAGTTCAAAGAAATCACCCCTAAGAAAGGGAGGGATATGTTGGATAAAGCTAGTGTGTTAATTCTCCCTGAATGGGACATAGCTGATGCATTGATCCTTGATGTAGTAAGAAAGGAAACAAAGCTAATGGAAGGTGTGACCTTCAATAAGGATAATGCTTCTCTTATCCTATGGTCATTAAAGAAAGATGAGAACAGGAGGAAGAAAAATGCCTCAGATTCTAGCCTCTTTGGAGGAATGATTGTCAAAAGGGTTCAGGACACAGGAGTGGTGGAGGCAGCTAGTACTATTCTAGAAACTACAAAGTTTAATGTGGTAGTAGTAGAGAAAGAAGCTCAAGAAAAGGCTACTCTCCAATTAAAGTTGGAGACTATTTTAAAAGCTTATAGTGAAGCTAAGGAAGGCATAGCCAATAGAGACAACATCATCACTAAACTCCAAAGCCAATTGGTAAGTCGACATCATCAAGGTGAGCCTTCAACATTGATGATCGCTTCCTCTCCAGCAAGGCCCCCACCTACTAGTCCAATTATACAATTCCCTCCTTCTCTGATGCCTTCTAGTTTCCAACCGACTGGGGCTTATCAACATGAAATGGAAAAGTTGAAACAAGCCCAGGCCTTATTTGCAAGCAAGTATGAGGAGAAGATAAAGGCAACAATTTCAAGCTTTGCTGACACTGTTGATGCTCCTACAGTCTATCTCAATATGAAAAGAATTTTGGATACTCTTAATGAGTTGAATAAGGATAAGGCTATTTTAGAGCCTATTATGAATAAATGGTTGCCCAGGGAAGTGGACTTAGAGCTGATGTGTTCATCATGTGATGAGGTAGAGGCTGATGTCACTATCAAGTCTACATGTAAGTTGGCAAAAGAATTGACAAAGTTGGTTGAAGGAAGAGCTAATGTGGAAAGAAAAGCTAATTTGTATCGAAACAAATATACCGAGCATAAATTTGCATTGTTCCCTGGAGGTTCTGTCAACCAAAATCAGTTAAAGGATAAACAAACATGGCTAGATGAGTTAGGGGCTAATTTATCCTAAAGGGTAAATGAGATAATCAATAAAGATGACACCTCTTTGTTTGTTAAAACAATTGAGGAAATAGAGAAGATCAAATCTCATTATGGGTTTTTGGATTCAGAGGTAAGGAAAGTGAGGAACACCTGGAAAAAGTTGTTAAAGTTGAATAAAAAGATTATTGGCCACTCATGGCCTAAAGATGATGTTTTCCAAGGATGGTCCCAAAAGTATGTGGAAGCTGATGTGGAGGTTCAAGAAGAAGATGCTCCGGAACAGTTACAACATATTCCAGAATAGTTAGAAGGCACTCTTGAATGGTTAGAGGATATTGCGGAAGAGCCACCAACTAAAGAAGCCATTGAAGCAGAAAAGGACAAGTAACTGCTTCTTGAGTGAAGTAGTATGTTGTAACAAAGTTTTTGAAAGGATTGTCCGAAGCTTGTTTGCATCCATGATTATATAAATGGATACTAGGACCAATGTAAGGGGATCGTAAGGAATTGTAAAGAAATGTTGTAGAAACTAATTTGAGCTCTTTTTCCAAGTATCATGAAGAACATTCGAATGTTTTTGTAATATTCTGAGACAATATCAATATACAGACCATCAACTTTGATCCTAGAATTTGTGTTGTCTTCAAATGTGTTTGCAAATATTTACTGTTTTTGATTTGAATAATCTAGGGTTATTCATTTGAATATGGGTTGTAAGGCAATTTTAAATAGGAGAGTTTCTTAGCTTTTCTCTTCAGGAGGGGAATTAAATATGCATGAAGCACTTCTATCAGTAAATTCTTTGTTGAAGACTTTGAATTTGATAAATGCAATCTAGTTTTGCTAAGGGTTAATTCCTACGTATGTTAGGCATATGTAAGGTTTTATAGAAGTTGAGGTGATGAGATGTGTGGGGATATTTGATTGTGTAAGTATTGTAGAAATTTAGATGGCTCTATGGCCCAGATAAGGCATTGATATTTGTTGTATTTTTCTTCTGCATGTCTTGTAGGTCAATACTGAACATGAATTTAAGTTTTATTTTTCTGTTTCAGTTAGTTCTAAGGCGATGAAATCCACTAGTTTTTGGGACAATGGTTACTATGGGTTTTGTTTAAAAGTGTGAAAGAATTCACCTAGGGTATACCCGCCTGAACTTTTTATAAGTTCAAAGTGTAGAAGGTCATAAAACCTTGTCATATGTTGCTCTAAAGTTTTCCTTCTCTTTGATTTTTCTTCTGCAAATAGAGTTTATTATTTTATTATCAGGGATGTTAGAGGGAATCAGAATTTGAGAACAATAGGAGCACCAACCCTTGCACTGAGCACCCACTCAGTGAAATACAATGAGATATAAAATCAATAAAATGATAAACACATGGTTAAAAATGAGTTTTGTAACACTTGGAAACTATTCACTCTGCAAATTAAACTCTTATATGTCATACTGCTTCTTATTTTCTACTTGTCTTCTTTTCTTACTTTCTGAACCCTCTACAACTCAGTTTTTATAATGCCAACCAAAATACCCCAAAGAAATATAACTAAAAACACACTAATTTTTTATTTTTTTAAACAATACAACACATAACATCACTTAAGCAATGCAGTGAGCACACAACAAAAATTAAGTGTTATGAACATAGAATAATTCACTCAAGCTATTCAAACAATTACGCAAGCGGAATACAATAAATCATTTCTACTAACTCCTTAGGGTATCTCAATGCCATTACTTAATCTACCTACATAAGAAATAAGCATTTACTTTCTTCTAGTTCAATACCTCATAATCTTAATCATTATACACACATAGGTGCAACATAGAAATACCTAACACTCAAGATATTCAACCTTCTTAATCTTTCATTTAATATGAAATTCTATCTTTCAATGCACCACTATTTCCTTTTTCACTTAGATTCATTTTATACACCAAGTCCAAATGTTCCTATTACCATTAAGCAACCTCTGACTATAAACATCACCATACACATACCAAGATTAATCCCTTACATTGCATTAACATAATTTCCATTTACAATTAACTTTTACATAGTCATTTATAATTCTATGCTCCTAGCATACTTATTACTTCATCATGATTCCAAAAGCACATAATGCAATACTCATAAAGTCTCCTTAAACATTTAACCCATAGCTCGTTTAATACTCAAAAAATCTCTTACACTATATCAATTAACCAACAATCATCTTATTATAAATCAGGCAACTACACGAATTCATCTCAACACAAACTAAGGTACAATACCCTAATTTCATAACAACTAATAGCATCCACCTAATGAAGATATAATCTTAAACCATAACATATAATACATTCTAATCCTTTTTTAAGAGACAAGCATTCATTTTGCCATCCACCCATACACTTACTAGAAATTTCCATTAATAAGATTAGAAATTCATTCACTAAGAACATCCATACAATATTTCATAAGGAACCTTCAATTACATCCCAAGCATTATAAGATTTCAATTCAATCATTAGATCACTGTCTACAAAGTATGATACTATAATTTCAAATTCATTAATCACAACTCATAAACATGTCCTAAGATACCTTCCAATATTACTCATACTCATACATCTTACCAAGGCATAACAGTTCCTCTAGTCAAGGATTAGTTTAAGACATCATTTAAGTCTAATACCATTATCATAACATTTATACTATTTTCATTTTACATGGCTTATCAAGAATACAAAATGCATCATTTAATTCCAACCACAATACTTATCCACGTCTCATGCTTCCATTTCATTTAATACAAATGTGTTACACTACAACTCAAGGTTCAACATTACAATCATCTACCATAATCAAAAGCTATCACTATAACTAGAACAACATAGTCATTTCTCATATACATGACTTATTTTACAACTGTTACATAAGAATTTCATTATATAAATCACATCATCATTTACTTTCTTGCTGCAATTATTATCCATGAACAATCTGAAGAAGCATCCTCATCCACGCAAGAAGAATCCAAAGACAGGAACATCCCAATGGTTTTAAAGAGCCAACCACCCAACCATGTGGAACCAAAGGAACCACCCCCATGCTAGGAGATGACACGAGGTCCCAACACACACTCTACATCTAGGCTGACACTTAAAACCAATGAGACTAACCAACACAAGAACACTCAAGCAAGAACCAATCACAAGATAACAAGAATGAACTCCCAGAGGTGTAAAACTCATCAAGACATAAATGCTCCAATAAGAATAATCATAAATCATAAAGAGGGAACACATTGGGACTCATTAATTTTGAGTCAAGTTTTGAGGCCCAATTCAAATTTTTGCTTTGCATCTCCAAATAAGTCAGTTTTAATAGCGAGAGGGCAAAATGGAGCCAGTTGATTTTCAGAGGGTAATGCTCGGGATTCATGTCCCACACCTTTAATTTAGCCTATGAAGTGATGTGAAACTTTTAGAATTCAATTTGGATAAGTTAATGAGGTACCCAGTTTGAGGGGTGAGCTGAAAGTGCATTTTAGGCACAAATGCAGATTTTATGGAGTAGCCTAATTTGAGTGATTATATCTTTTGCCTTGTTGATCTTCATGGAGAAATTCAAAGTGGATTCAATTCTATGAATAAATGTGAGTTAGTCTGCAAAATTTCAAGTCCTAATGAATCCATCTACTCAGTTTTTGAAGCCAAATCCGTTTGTAGTTTGTGTGTTTTGGCAAGTCCCTGTTTTGATAGCTAGTCGGAGCCCTGTTTCGTATAAGTGTAAAAGTTGCCTCAGTAAGCGTCATCTTAGAATGTTTTTTCCTAGTTAATTCTGGTATAAATGATGAGCTACATCTCAAATTTCAATCCTCACTCAATCCATTTGATCAACTTTCAAAAGGATTCATTTAGCTATCATTTTCAGTTATTCGCACTTCCATTGTTAGACCAGTTAATGTAGCCATTTTTGTGAGTGCACCATTTGCATCCTATCAATCTTGTGATTGAATTGATATTTCCAGGTTTTAATATGTACTTCAAGGTACCTATGTTTCAAATTTGAGGGCCTATGGAGGTCGTTTGGTATTTTTGAGAAAGGCGTCATATGTTGCCAGAACATTGACTTCATCAGGTCCGCAGTGTCGACAAAGCCAGTTGGTCATTTTCACCAATTAATATCTCTTTTCTCGGGACATGTCTTGAGAAACCATTTGGTACAATTCATCCTTGTATATCAGAGTACACGCCAGTCAGATGGCGAGGTCCAGAAAGGTGTTTTGACAGGTTTGAAAATTATGTCTTCGCGATTAAATGCGAAAATGTGGCGCAGGGGCCTGAAAGTTGCAAATTTCAATTTAATGATCCGAAAATGATGTTGATCATTTCCAGAGGTAATTTTAAGGTGTCTGAAGCATTCCAAGGGTCAGTTGTATGAAAATGAACTTTTTTTTAGTCAGACCCACTTTGGGGCCCGACTCGACTTGCTGCTTTATGTGTCTTTTAAGAAAGATTCAAATCACTATATTCAATCATATGCCATATGATGTAAGTATAAAGGAAGAGAATAGAGAGTAAGGTATTTCACAGGCAAGCAACATAATGGACAAAGGAGTAATACCAAATTTCAAAGAAAAGTTCTTTAAAAGCATTCCACCATCAAAAAAACTGATTTTGAGGTCTAGTACATCATGAATTTGTAATAC
The DNA here is from genome assembly GCF_030272615.1 of Cryptomeria japonica. Classification (NCBI taxonomy): domain Eukaryota; kingdom Viridiplantae; phylum Streptophyta; class Pinopsida; order Cupressales; family Cupressaceae; genus Cryptomeria; species Cryptomeria japonica. The sequence goes on along the minus strand of NC_081414.1, from coordinate 259,180,624 downwards.
ATAATTTTTCCTCCTTTGTTGTAAGGGATGATTTTCTTTGTCCTAGTGTGGAAAAGGAGGTGCCGACCTTGAAATAGGTGGGAAGCCAGCATGCTTGGTTGTTATTCCTAAATAATTGGTAAATAGTGAAAGGAGGGAGGTGTGTGGCGTGGTTTGAGTATAATGGAAGAAGCTTCAGCAAAATGCAATGGTAGATCAAAGCTAAGATCTCCATGTGGTCTCCCCATTCTCCTTGCTGTGCATGGTTTGGGAAAAGGGAGCAGTAAAAACATTCAAATAGTGGCAATTCCTGTAGTCTCTGCTCCCTCACGTGGGTATGTGGAAATCAACAAAACTAAACCAAATGAATGTAATGCAGCCCCATCCCTTTGCATGGAGTTTTGAAGATTTAATGCAAACAATAGTCATCCTCTATGTAGCATGGTGAGGAGGAAATAGCAGCTTCAACAAATGGTAGTTTCAATGCCATTCAAACCCCCTCACATGCTCTCCCCTCCCACGTGGTAAAGGACAATAGAAACTCTCAAGCAATGGAAATGTGGAGAGCATTTTACCTCTGCCATTCACTCCTCCAAATATGATGGTGTAGCCTAGACTCCACGCCCTTTGCCAGTCCTCTCTGCTGCAAGTGAGATTCATCTGCATTCTGTAGCATGTGCATGGAGGAGTTTGGAAAGTTTTTAAAGAGACACAAACAAAATAAAATGCTATGAACGGGTGTAAAGCCCAAGATTTTTCTCCTCTATGTGGGAATGGTGTTTAGCCATCGAATTTTGATCAAATGCAGAAAAGCTCACCATTAAAGCTCAGGAAAGCTTTCAAGTGCATAGTGCAAGGCAAAACACAATATCCCGCATTCACTGTGGAAGGGACTTTTTTAATGTTTATAACCAAATCCACACACATCTAATATGTCAAAGACATCTAGGCTTTTGACAGACGGTGCCTATGGGCGCCCAAGGTGGATCCACATGCAGGAATGCTTCCCGAGGCAAACAGGCGAATTTTGTAGAGAAAGGTCGGCTTAACCAGTGAGCAAGTCTGAGATGATCTGACAAAGCGCGTGATTTTGCGAGTTGAAGATGCACGCGAGTTACACCCTATGAAATGGTGAAAAGGGTAAAGATCGTGCATGTTTCAGGAGATTGGACAGTCCACGTTGTTTCATGAAGGAAAGTTGCTCGCCGGTTAAGCCCTGCAAAACAGCAAAATGCGAAATGGCGAAAATGCAGCATGATAAAGACTGATCAAGTTTGGAGCAGATCGACGGCCTGCTCGGTTTCGTGGAGTGGAGATGCATGTCAGTTAAAGGCTATGAAATGGCGAAAGCCAGGTGGCGCACAAGTGGCAGGTCTAGTCAGCAGTCCAGCAGGCGGGTCCTAGTGAGGTGGTGCCCAGGTGGACGACAAGCAAGTAGACACGTGGCAGAGTGACGAGGTGTCATCCCAGGTGGTGCCTAGTAGACCCCATCGACCAATCAGATCCTGCCACATGGCAAAGCATCAAGACCAAATGGGAGAAACAATTAAAATTAAAATCAGTGAAAGATATAGTTTCAACTATATTAATTAATTCAAAAATTTAAATGATGTGCACATGTTGAGGATTAATTCACCCAAGGTCTCAATTTTGGCCAAAATATAAAGTGTTATATATCATCGAAAATCTCTCGGAATGAGGAATCTGGTCAGGTAGTTAATTTTGACAAATGTGGGATATTTCGAGAGCAGTTTCCACGGGAATGAATTTCAGTTAGAGAGGAGACACTTGGCAATTTCAGTTGCAGATTTGATTTTCTTCCCTCTCCTTCTTATTCCCCATTCTTCTCATTTGTAGAGGTTCCAGTTTTGGAGAGATTTTTTCCAAGGGAGAAATCCGAAATTGCAGGTTCCAGTGATTGCATCTTTTTATCAATGCAAATGATAGTGTGCTCTTCTATGTTTTCAGTGTTGTCTTTACTGTAGGTTTAGTTTCAGTTTGCAGGTTCACACATATGCAAGGCATGTGTGAGTTTCCATGAAATTGTCTCCAAAATGTACTTAGATTCATACAATTTCATATTATCAAGGATAATTTGAGTTGTCTCTTTTAGATTCCTCTAAGAGTGTAATGTTTTGAATGCATATTGGATATATATATAAGTATGGTTTTGTGACAGAGCAGAGGATTGTATTAATGTCAGACATTGATACATGAAAATTTAATGTTGAAAAGAACTTGCATCTGAGATTTCTCTTCTAGTTTTATGCATGACTCTGTGGCCTGGATAAGGCACTGGTCTCTTGTAATATTGAAAGGTTGTCAGAATACCATTTAAAAATCCAAAATCAGAATATATTTTTATATTTTATGTTATGTGGAAGTGTCCCTCCATCTCATGATTCGAAAAATATTGAGTTGCAAGTGTGGATCTAGCCCATCTGCAGTTACCTCTTAGTTTTTGAACCTTTTGAGATCCATCTACTTTTGATTGATGCAGTATTGTGTGTAATAGATCTGATTAAATGCATCAAAGGTATACCCGCCTAGGTTTTGTAGAGCCTGAAGAGTAGAAGGATTCATATCCTTGTCATGTTGTCCAAGCCCTGATGTGTTTCATAGACTAAAATTGGCCATTTCATAGAAGGATTGCAGGTATACTTGGGTTATCACTTTTGGTGAACAACAAAAATGCCGACTCTGCTGGGGAAAATGAGAATAGAAATTGCCAAAATTCATCCAGTTAGTCTGTCCATTGTGTATGCACAAGGTTTGAAAGTGGTTTTATGGTGAAGAAAATGCTCCTTGTTCTGGATCTGCAGAGTGATATGTGTTACATGTCATATTTTATGAAGGAGTAACAGTGAATTTATATTGTTGAGAGTTGTAAGAAGTTCTTGCAGCTGTGTGTGATTTTTTCCCAATTCTTTATTGGGTGGTGACTCTGTGGTTCATACCAGTATTGAACAACCTAGAAGAGTGTTTATTGTAGCGAGATTGAAAAAGAAATAGAGAATTAAATTTGTGATTGAATGGTTCTGCTATTCAAAATATCCTCTATGCAAGAGATGGTGACTCTAATGTAAAAGACCGTGTTTATAGCTACAAATCTCTAGGTATTTTCAGAGGTTTTAAATGCAAGACAATTTCTTCTAAAAATTTGAATTACTAAAATAGTTTTCCCATTTAGTGAACAACACTAGTAAAGAGGGAAAGAGGGGATTTCAAAGTCCATTTGCATATTTATTCTGCTGAAATGTCCAGACTATATGTTCTTTTGTTATAGTATGCAAATTTGGAAAAGCTCTATGTCAAGCAATGTTATGAACAATTTCAGTATAAGGATTTGTGCTTGAAGTGTTTCATTCTTTTATCCGAGGTTGTATAATCATTTGTGGGAGTAATATAAAATGAATAGTGAAGTTTTTCAGCTCCAATCTTATCCACATATGACCATGCCTATTGAAATGTCCCAACCATGTAATAGGAAAATTTTCAGTATGAAGCACTATGCTGCTCTAAATTTCAGAGATATTTCGGGTTACCCAAATCCCATACCCACAGAAATTAGAAAGTATTTGCCAATTTTCAGTGGGAAGAAATCAAAATCAGCATGTCAACATGTTAAAAGATTTTCAGATTTGGTAGGAGAATTCAAAATTTGTCAGGAAGATGTATGCATGAAATTGTTTATTCAGTCATTGAAAGAGGATTCAACAGATTGGTTCTCTTTTTTGCCAGTGAATTCTATTACCTCATGGGAAGAATTGGTTTCAAATTTCATGGATGAATTCGATGAGAAGGTGAGTGATTCCAACTTGCTGAAAGAATTCACTTATATACAAATCAGGGAAGAGGAATTGGTACCAACATTTAATATTAGATTTTCACAAGCTTTGTTCAAAATTTCCAGAAAGTATAAACTTGATGATAAAGTATGTCTAGATGTTTACATGATTGCATTTGATGAGAAGATGGGTTTCCTATTGAGAAACAAAGAACCCAAAACCTTGTATGAAGCTTTTAACATAGCTAGGGACATGGAAAATAATTTGAAATTTGGGATAGCTAAGAGGTTTGTGTTTGCTGTGGTTTCTTATCAAAGTACCTTCAATGGTGAAATACCATGTGAAGCTGAGCAAATCATTCCTTGTCTAGGTGCATCAAGCTCTGTAGTTCCAAAAAAATTTGTTGATGCATGTGTTTCAGATTTAAATGAGAGTCAAGAACGTTTGTTGTTAATGCCGGTTGTCTCTCGCAGTAGTGATGCAATGATCAGTGGGAAGTGTTGTGAAAATGTTGATACAAAGGTAGATATATATAAGGGATATATACCATTTGATTTGTATGTCAGTTATGCTGATTATGTGGTTGCCAACTACCAAGTGAATCATGCATCTCTCCAGGATAATATTAATGAAAATAATGATGGTGATGACCATCAATCTTTACATGCTGCTGATGTATTTGATGTTGAAATTCCAAATACAGAGGGATTACTAAGTGTTGTTGTTTGTGTAAGTGAAAATGTGCCATATGATGAAAATCAGAATTGTTTAGTGCAAACAATATTTGATCCTCACTTAAATGTTAATAATGTCACTTGTGTTGAGGATGAAGTAAAAGTATTTTCAGATTTCACTTCTTGTAATCATGTTGATGATCTTTCTATTTTGAAAGTTATGCACAAAGTTAATTCAGAAAATTTCAAGGGTACGCATGATTGCAATGAAGATATAGCACACATGGATGGACAAATTTTTACAGAATCTCACATGGAACAGCAAAGTGCAATGCAAGTCTAGAAGATTGTAGAACTTAAGAAAGCTCTTGAGGTTGTGGATAAGAAGGTTCAAATGTTGGAGAGCCTTCGAGCTATTGATGAAGACCTTCTACAATATAGTGAAGAGAATTCTTTAGAAAAGGACTGTGAACTGAATGCTTGTACATTTGATGAACATGCTGATCTAACAGATGGTTTTATGATAGAAAATTTTAGTGAACATGTTGAAAACTTATCTGATGAAGTAAATGGCAGCGATGTTCATTTTCATTCTTTGGCTGATGACGAGTGTTCTATTGGTGAAGAGGATCAGTTGTGGCAAGATAAGTATGATTATCTCGATTTTCAGAATGATGGTCATAGGATGAAATCTTATGAATGTGAATCATGGAACACTAAGGATTGTTCTAGCCAAGTGTCAATTTCTTCTTTGCTTGATGAAGATGATTATGATGATCGGATGGATGGTGTCTTTAGAAATTTTACTAATGCTTTATTCAATGCTGATATAGATACGGACCAGCCACTTCAGTGTCATAATGTTTATAAGGGGATTCTTCATTTTGTTTCTAACCCTTTGTATGAAGAAATAGCTGATTAGCTAGATGTCGTAAATGATGAACCAGTCCATAATATTGATGAAATTTCGAACAGCAATAGCATGGGTTGTAAAAATTTATTTCATGATGAAGACAAGAGGTATGGGTTATGTGATGATCATTTAAAACCACAAATGAAAGTGTTTCAGGTGGATGTAAGCCTAAAAGAGAAAGAGTTAGCTGAGGATTTTCTTCAACCAGAAGTATGCATTCTTTTCCATGAATGGGATGTTGAGAATGTGAAGGTTTTTAGTTTGATAAGCAAGGATAGTATGAGGTGTGATCAGCATAGTGAAGTATCACATCCGGATTGTAACATGTATGTTCCTTGTTTGCATCAGTTTATTAGTAATGCCCCTCATTCTATAAATTTAAATGGTAATAAGGCATGTGCTGATAGGAATTGCAATGTTGAAAATGAGTATTTTATTATTCAAGTTCAACATGATGATTTCCTTGCAAATGATAGAGTTGAGTGGGATAGTGAAGTGTATAGTAGCTTGTGGGAAAGCCCTTATGATGAATTGTCTCATGTTTTTACTTGTGTTGAAGTAGTGTGTGATTACAAAGCTCAAAATCAGACCAAAGGTAAGCACACCAGTTGTTATAGTGATGAGATGAAAGAGGTGGATTATAAAGGTTATCCTCAATTGTTACTAGAAGGTGCCTTTGTTTCGATCAATATATTAGGTGATGAGAATCAGATTTTTGACAGAGGTAAATGTTTGTAAGTGGAGCAGTTATAATCAGTTGTGAGTTTGTCTGCATCTATTGTATAGTTGCTTTGCTTTAGTTGTGTGGTTTTCAATAAAGTTCCCTACTATTTGGGTAGAATAAGGAAGCCTTGTTTTTGAAATGAGATGAGAAGAGAAGAATGATCCATTTTTGGGTGGTCTGCTTAACCATTGATTCTATGTTCTTGTGTTGATCTTGCAATCAACCATCCCCAGTCAGAGCCACTATTGGGACTCATTAATTTTGAGTCAAGTTTTCAGGCCCACTTGAAAATTTTGCTTTGCATCTCCAAATAAGTCAGTTTGAATGGCCTAGTTAGCAAGAGGGCAAAATGGAGCCGGTTGATTTTTAGAGGGTAAGGCTCAGGATTCATGTCCCACACATTTCATTTGGCCTATGCAATGATGTGCAACTTTTAGAATTCAATTTGGATAAGTTTATGAGGTACCAAGTTTGAGGGGTGAGCTGAAAGTGCATTTTAGGCACAAATGCAAATTTTATGGAGTAGCCTACTTTGAGCGATTATATATTTTTCCCTATTGATCGTCATGGAGAAATTCAAAGTGGATTAAATTATATGCATAAATGTGAGTCAGTCTACAAAATTTCAAGTCCTAATGAATCCATCTGCTCAGTTTTTGAAGCCAAATCCGTTTGCAGTTTGTGTGTTTTGGCAAGTCCCTGTTTCGACAGCTAGTCGGAGCCTTGTTTCACATAAGTGTAAAAGTTGCCTTAGTAAGCATCATGTCTGAATGTTTGTTCCAGGTTAATGCTGGTATAAATGATGAGCTATGTTTCAAATTTCAAGCCTTAGTCAATCCGTTTGATCAGTTTTCAAAAGGATTCATTTAGCTGTCATTTTTAGGTATCCGCACTTCCATTGTTATATCAGTTAATGTAGCCATTTTTGTGAGTGCACCATTTGCATCCTGTCACTCTTGTGATCGAACTAATATTTCCAAGTTTTAATATGTACTTCAAAGTACCTATGTTTCAAATTTGAGGGCCTACGGAGGTCATTTGGTATTTTTGAGAAAGGTGTCGTGTTGCCAGAACATTGACTTCATCAGCTCCGCAGTGTCGACAAAGCCAGTTGGTCATTTTCGCCAATTAATATCTCTTCGCTTGGGACACGTCTTGAGAAACTATTTGGTACAATTCATCCTTTTATATCAGAGTACACGCCTGTTAGATGGTGAGGTCTAGAAAGCTGTTTTGACAGATTTGAAAATTACATCTTCGCAATTAAAAGCGAAAATGTGGCGCAAGCACCTGAAAGTTGCAAATTTTAATTTAATGATCTGAAAATGATGTCGATCATTTCCAGAGGTAATTTTAAGGTGTCTGAAGCATTCTAGGGGTCAGTTGTATGAAAACAATTTTTTTTTTAGTCAGACCCACTTTTGGGCTAGACCCGACTTGTCGCTTTATGTATCTTTTAAGCAAGATTCAAATCGCTATATTAAATCATATGTCATATGATGTAAGTATAAAGGATGAGCATAGAGAGTAAGGTATTTCACAGGCAAGCAACATAATGGACAAAGGAGTAATACCAAATTTCAAAGAAAAGTTCTTTAAAAGCAATCCACCATCAAAAAAACCGATTTTGAGATCTGGTACATCATGAATTTGTATTACATAATTTTTCCCCCTTTGTTGTAAGTGATAATTTTCGTTGTCCTAGTATGGAAAAGGAGGTTCTGACCTCGAAATAGGTGGGAAGCCAGCATGCTTGGTTGTTATTCCTAAATCATTGGCAAAAAGTGAAAGGAGGGAGGTGTGTGGCGTGGTTTGAGTATAATGGAAGAAGCTTCAACAAAATATAATGGTAGATCAAAGCTAAGATCTCCACGTGGTCTCCCCATTCTCCTTGCTATGCATGGTTTGGGAAAAGGGAGCAATAAAAACATTCAAACAGTGGCAATTCCTATAGTCTCTCCTCCCTAACGTGGGTGTATGGAAATCAACAAAACTAAACCAAATGAATGTAATGTAGCCCCATCCCTTTGAATGAAGTTTTAGAGATTTAATGCAAACAACAGTCATCCTCTGTGTAGCATGGTGAGGAGGCAATAGTAGCTTCAACAAATGGCAATTTCAATGCCATTCAAACCCCCTCACATGCTCTCCCCTCCCACGTGGTAAAGGACAATAGAAACTCTCAAGCAATGGAAATGTGGCCAGCATTTTACATTTGCCATTCACTCCTCCAAAGATAACAGTGTAGCCCAGACTCCACACCCTTTGCCAGTCCTCTCTGCTGCACATGAGATTCATTTGCATTCTGTAGCATGTGCATGGAGGAGTTTGGAAAGTTTTTAAAGAGACACAAACAAAATAAAATGCTATGGGAGGGTGTAAAGCCCAAGATTTTTCTCCTTTGCATGGGAATGGTGTTTGGCCATCCAATTTCGATCAAATGCAGAAAAACTTGCCATTAAAGCTCAGGAAAGCTTTCAAGTGCATAGTGCAAGGCAAAACACAATATCCCACATTCACTGTGGAAGGGATTTTTTAGTGTTTATAACCAAATCCACACACATCAAATATGTCAAAGCCATCTGGGCTTGTGACGGATGGTGCCTATGGGTGCCCAAGGTGGGCCCAAGTTTGGGTGCAGATCCCGAGGTGATGGAGGAGGTGACTGAGCAGCGACCAGGTGGACACCACACAGACACGCTTCTCGAGGCAAACATGCAAATTTTGCAGAGAAAGGTCGGCTTAACCGGTGAGCAGGTCCGAGATGATCCGACGAAGCGCGTGATTTCGCAAGCCAAAGATGCATGCGAGTTACACCCTACGAAATGGCAAAAAGGGTAAAGATCATGCATGTTTGAGGAGATCGGACGGTCTGCGCTGTTTCGTGAAGGAAAGTTGCTCGTCGGTTAAGCCCTGCGAAACAGTGAAACGCAAAATGGCAAAAATGCAGCATGATAAAGAGTGAGCAAGTTTGGAGCAGATTGACAGCCTACGCGGTTTCGTGGTTTGGAGATGCATGCTGGTTAGAGGCTAGGAAATGGCAAAAGCCAGGTGGCACACAAGTGGCAGGTCTAGTCAGCGGTCCAGCAGGCGGGTTCTGGTGAGGTGGTACCTAAGTGGATGACAAGCAAGTGGACACGTGGCAGAGTGACGAGGTGTCATCCTAGGTGGTGCCTAGTAAACCCCATCGACCAATCAGATCTCGCCATGTGGCAAAGCGTGAGGACCAAATGGGAGAAAAAAACAAAATTAAAATCAGTAAAAGATATAGTTTCAACTATATTAATTAATTCAAAAATTAAAATGATGTGCACATGTTGAGGATTAATTCACCCAGGGTCTCAATTTTGGCCAAAATATAAAGTGTTTAATATTGTCGGAAGGCTCTTGGAATGAGGAATCTGGTTAGGTAGTTAATTTTGACAAATGTGGGATATTTCGAGAGTAGTTTCCATGGGAATGAATTTCAGTTAGAGAGGAGACACTTGGCAATTTCAATTGCATATTTGATTTTCTTTCCTCTCCTTCTTATTCCCAATTCTTCTCATTTGTAGAGGTTCCAGTTTTGGAGAGATTTTCTCCAAGGGAGAAATCTGAAATTGCAGGTTCCAGTGATGGCATCTTTTTATCAATGCAAATGACAGTGTGTTCTTCTATGTTTTCAGTGTTGTCTTTACTGTAGGTTTAGTTTTAGTTTGCAGGTTCACACATATGCAAGGTATGTGTGAGTTTCCATGAAATTGTCTCCAAAATGTACTCAGATTCATATAATTTTATATTATCAAGGATAATTTGAGTTGTCTCTTTTAGATTCCTCTAAGAGTGTAATGTTGTCTTTTGGGTATTCTTCAAGGAAGGATTTAAATCCTAAAACCCAGCATTAATGATTTTGAATGTATATTGGATACATATACATCTACATATACATATACATATACATATACATATATATATATATATATATATATATATAAAAGTATGCTTTTGTGACAGAGCAGAGGATTGTATTAATGTAAGACATTGATACATGAAAATTTAATGTTGAAAAGAACTTGCATATGAGATTTCTCTTCTAGTTTTATGCATGACTTTGTCTCCTGGATAAGGCAATGGTCTCTTGTAATATTGAAAGGTTGTCAGAACACCATTTAAAAATCCAAAATCAGAATATCCTTTTATATTTTATGTGAGATGGAAGTGTCCCTCCATCTCATGATTCAAAAAATGTTGAGTTGCAAGTGTGGATCTAGCCTATTTGTAGTTACCTCTTAGTTTTTGAACCTTTTGAGATCCATCTGCTTTTGATTGATGCAATATTGTGTGTAATAGATCTGATTAAATGCATCAAAGGTATACCCACCTTGGTTTTGTAGAGCCTGAAGAGTAGAAGGATTCATATCCTTGTCATGTTGTCCAAGCCCTGATGTGTTTCATAGACTGAAATTGGCCATTTCATAGAAGGATTGTAGGTATACTTGGGTTATCACTTTTGGTGAACATCATAACACATGTAGGAGTGGAGTGTCATCACATGCTATCCTCATAACATAATAACATAATAACACAAGGCACTATCCTGATGGACATGTGGAGCCATCTCAGCCTATGAAAGACCAAGGGAGATTAGATTACCATCTTCACAGCCTTCTCATGCTTATACTAAAACATCCACCCCAGGACTAAGCCATGAGGCACCAAAACTATTCATTATCTTGTTTGAATTAGTTATAATTTCCCATCCCAATTAATTCATTATCAATGTTATCACTTGTTTACAAATCATGGAAAACTGTAATGTGCCCTGGCGGTCTAGACTTCATGCATCCTTACAAGGAACCTCATGCAAGCCTATCTCTCGTGACCCAGACCATCACAAGGAAGCCCACTCCCCCTAACATGGCCCAACAATGCATCACAAGAGGCTCTACCAACATAAATACATAAAAATAATACTCAGTGCAGTCAATAACTTCCACACATACTCTCACAACATATGCAAGGCTACAACAACATCAATATAGCAAAATGAGCCTCTTGGCTAGTAATAAACAAAGGCATAACAAGCCATCAAATGCTACCATCAAATAAAAGATAACATCACAACAAGGCCTACTCACTTGCTGGTCCAAAACAACATAGATATTCACCTCGATCATCCATGGCCTATTTACATGGAAGAGAGTCTAAAATACCCACAATGGTATAGAGAGATAAATATACATAAACCATCAAAATACATTAGGACTGATAAAAAACAAATCTGGAAAGTATTAACAGACCTCAAAATAGCCTTTGGTATAAAAATCCATTTGGAAAAAATACTTCAGAAATGACCAAAAACTCACAAAATACAACACACGGGTAGGTTAGCATTTTTGCCCAATAGGACAGTGCTTCTACCAAAAGGACAATGCTTCTGCCAAAAAGACAATGCTTCTATCAAAAACAAAGACAGAGTTTCTGCCAAAAAAGACAATGCTTTTGCCGAAAAAGAATAACGCTTCTACCAAAAAACAAAGACAGAGTTTCTGCCGAAAAAGATAGCGTTTCTGTCGAAAAGAACAATGCTTCTGCCGAAAGAAAGACAACGCTTCTACCAAAAAGAAAAAGATAGTGTTTCTGCCGAAAGACAAAAGACAGCGTTTCTACCAAAAAAAGATAGCACTTCTACCAAAAAAAGACAACGCTTTTGCAAGACTTACGAAAAACTTAGAAACTTTCGGGTAAAATAATAAAATCCAAAATTTACAAAAAACCATGAAAAACATATGAATAGAGATGCCTAGAAACAAAGAATACTTGGATATACACACAATATAATATCTCAAACTATATATCAAGATTTAATCAAATATCTTTACAAGAGTTTTCATAGAACCAAGAATGACATACACAGGAAATACCAAATACTCATTTTCCAGCGACTATACAAAACCCAAATAATATAAAGTTCTCCCCAAATATTTCCCTTCAGCAATAATAAAACTATAGCGTATAATATTATTTCAGCCCAATACCCAAAACAATGCATACACAAAGAAACCATTGAAACGAAAATACAAAGTGAAGAACTCCAACCTATAACTTTGAAGTAATGGATTGAAGCTGAAGAAGAGCTCCCACAAGCCAAACCAAATCTAATCCAAGCTCCAGCCAAAACCAAGAAAGAAGAAATCCAAAGACAAGAAGAAAACTTGCTCGAGAAAAACTTTTCTAGAGGAGAGCCAACCCCAAAAATATCATGGGAAAGAAAATAAAAAGACAAACATTAACCAAAAACCCTAGCCTCAATCTCGACCAATCAAAATATTCCAATCTATAATATATTTTACCAACCCCACCATTTAATATAATTTTACCTCCCTTTCCAAATTCAACCAATAAAAGAAGAGGGTAGGTAAGGTAAATATAAATCATGCTTTTACAATTAGGTGGGAATGTTTTATTATTTTATTCTAAAGTGTATTTATACAACCCACTTAATATAAAAGTCAACTAATAAATAAAACATGAGCCACAATTAAATAAATCAAATGGGAAAATTAAATTAAATAAACCAAAGGCTCATAAATGAATTAAAGAACCAATTAAACATTAAATACCAAATAAATATTAAACCATAGACAATTAAATAAATAAACAAATAAACAATTAAATACCAATAAAATGTCAAATCACAAATTAATATAATGCCACAGCATAAGCTAAACAATAAATATTAAATCATCATTAAAATAAATAAATAAATATTAAATATCAAGTAATTAAATGCCCCAAAGGCAAAAATCCAATAAATTAATTTAAACATTAGATAACCAAATAATCAAATTGCTATAAATCAAAATAATTAAAATAAACATTATTGACTATTTAATCTCGCATCAATAATCAATCAACCTCAACATAATAGGATTAACTAGCCAATACTAACATACTCACAACACAGAAGAAATCAAGCTTACTAACTGACATGGCGAATTGCACCAAGATGCTAAGGACTCACAGTGAACAACTTAGACCTAGAGTATGTCAGAGGAACTTGTGCCAACTCCAAACCACATACCATTGGGATTTAAAGACACGCTCAAACCTGTGGAGCCAAGTGGAGTCGATGTCTGGTACCTACAAATCCTACATCCACAAAGCAACGATACGACATGTGAATATATATTATAACAGACAAGGGTTAGAGAATCACGATGACACATCCCACTCACAATGAGTGATGTGGCATTGTCTCTATCCCGAAGACAGTCATACAACAATCAACGACACCATAAGGTCAACTTATCATAGTTAATCATTAAATATGGTTAGTACATAAAAACATCATCAAGCGCATGATTAGTATAATTCATGATTATAGTAAGGCATGTAAAATCAATCAACACTTATGCTCATCAAATCACATGATCAATATAATCTTTTGATAGTCAATCATATAATAGGCATATAGTGTCTAATAAATGACACGATCAATAATGATAGTATCAACATCATATAAATCATCTAAAATAGCATATGCCCAATAATGTCTATCACACATGAATTAAAAGTCAACTCTAGTAAAAAAAAGTCAAGTCGAGGGTGGACCTTATAGTTTCAGCCTTGCCAGATCTTCTTTGAAACTCAATTTTCTCTCCTTCACTCTCTATTACTCTCTTACTGATTCAGACATTGTCGGTTTAACAGACTGTTATACTCTGTAATAGTTTACCATTTACCTTAACCCTTGCCAATTAAACCTTCCTTATCAGTCTTTCTCCAACACTCAATCATTTCAATATTTTCTATCTCACTCAGACAAATCAACTCTTGCCTTGCAAAGATTCACTGTATCATAAATCTCTCATTAAGAATCCTCTATCAACCTTCTTAAGTTTTTGATCTGCATATTTATATATATTATTTTCCACCAAAACAAAAACTCAAACTTCACACGCTTAGGGTTTTCTTCACCGACCTCCATCCATATCAAATTAGATCTCATCTTTCTTGAATCAACAACTTGCAATAGTACAACAAAAAACTATGTCCTCTTTTATTATTCCTATGAATGTTTACTATATTTAGAAAACTAGAATTTGTTCATCAGTCTTGATTTTGTCGGTCACAATAAATAATCTACTAGTTTCTTTCTCCAGATCAACAAGATGATCAAATATCCTTCTTCGTTCATGATGCCAAAGAATAAAACTATGCCCTTCGATCTGCTTTTAGCAACAATCCTCTGCAACCAATCCGTGATTTTTGTAGTCCACATTTAATACAGACTTAGTTAGCAACTACCTCACCGACGCACCATTCACCTACCACTGCACGTTCACCACCTAAAGTCCATGTGACATCTCTGTCAGCATCCATCTCACTTGATTGTTTTGTTTCAACTTTGGTCACTAACTAAATATGCTACTGGTATACACTAACCGGTTGACCTTCATATCATGCACTTCTTTGTTCATCTGGTTAGAACATGCTATCTCATACCGCACTTACTGGGTTTTCTTGCTTACTGATTGACAAACTTACTAGTTGACATCCCATACCAATTGACATCAACATGCCAACAATCTCCAATGTTGGTAACAATATCTTGAATACCGGTTGACATACATACTGGTTGACATCAACATGCCAACAATCTTCATTGCAAGTAACATATTGCATACCGGTTGACATACTTACCAATACAATGCCAACACAACATTCAAACTACAATCCAAAAGAAATCAACTGAAAGAATAGCATCTTCAAATTCCTGATTACAGTTCCGATTAAGCACACACATCTTCTCTGCAAGACCAATCTCTCCTCAATCACAACACCGAAGGATAAATCACTTGTTCACACATAAATCTCTCTCTGATAATGCAAACATAACATCAACACCCAAATTACATGACAATATCACCTATATATACAAATCATCAACCTTGACAACAAGGTCAGCTAAGCCCTCAACCCTGAATTACAAAATTACATCACATGATACAAAGATAAACCAATGAACTAATATAATGATTTACATAATATAACATGGACCTAAATCAAATTCTCAAATTCTCAACTCCATCGAAAATCATGCCAATATCAACCGCAAAATGCTACACCACCAGGAAAACCGCATAACATGAAAATCATCACCAATTGACAAAAACCACCAAAAACTTACACAACAATTAATGTGGATCATGAAAATAAATAGGAAACAACTAGGAAACAATGACAAGAACATTATAATCATCATGAACAATTGCACCAACACCACTTATCAAATCTTCATCTATCAACGTTTGAAAGCTCAAGAACATAACCAGTTAGCAACTGTCACAAAGAAAGATAACTTGTGGAGTACCAAATCACGATCCATCTAAAATGAAGATACACAAGACCATCCCAAGAAATATCCCAAAATATCAGCACAAGATATGATCACACCAAAATATACCAAAGGATATACCAAACTCTACAAAATAGTGATCAACAAAACAACACTACAAACCGGCTCAAAAGATCTTCCCAATCTACAATCACTAGAGCAAAAAATAGGAAGATATTGACATCAATGACAACAACATATCCTAATAGCAACAATGACCAAAAATATCAAATAATCTCCCCCTTTGGCATTGATGGCGACATATGAATGTGAAAAACAGTCAATGCAAAGCAAGAATATATCTCTAGCAAACTCCCACTAAGATAAAAAACATATAAAGAAGTTTTTCACATGATCTCCCTCCCCCTTTGATAGCAATGCCAAATATCTCAAAAAAACAAACCAAACCTTACTCTCCCCATTAGAATATGAAACATGAATCTCAGGAATCTCTCCCTCTAAAACACAGACTACTCTAGCAGAGGAGCAACACCAACTCACCAATCTAGATAAAAGGATAAGACTATGAAGTCCACCAGATTGGTGAAACTCAATGCATCTCATTCTCATAAGGAGGGGTGGATACCCCTAACTTGTTTCTCAAATAGACAAATGTATGTGTAGACAAAGGCTTAGTGAAAATATCATCTATTTGTTCCTTTGTAGATACATACTCTAGTCTCACCTTCTCTTCACTGACTTTCTCTCTCAAGTAATGATATTTGATTGATACATGCTTAGTCTTTGAATATTGCACCAGTTTCTTTGACATGTTAATAGCACTGGAATTATCACAATATATAATAGTATGCTCATCATAAATAACTCTGATATCCTTCAATATTTGCTTCACTCAGACTACCTGAGTGCAATTACTAGCAGCAACAATGCACTCAACTTCAACTATAGATAAGGACACTGTATGTTGTTTCTTACTAGCCCATGAAACCAGCTTCTTACCCCAAAAAAATGCTCCACCAGTAGTTCTCTTCCAATCATCAACATCACCAACCCAGTCTGCATCAGTGTTGGTATAACTGATGGTGTTGGCACAACCGGTTCATCAATTAGTATTGTCATTGATGACCAACACCTACCAATGAATAAGGCCAAGCTCATAGGCAAGGAGGTGTGGTAAACCTCAATGGTTTACTGATGGCTGCAAATAGTATGGAGGATTCAGTGCTTCCCTTATATGCTTCATTGACACACTTAAGCAGTGTGTTGGTTGAAGACTAATAGGTTGAAGGATAAACAAAGTAGCTGACCAGTTAGTCAAGCATCTGATAGGTGTTGAGATCAGTTTCTTAAATAGGCAGTTGAAATGATGATGCAATCACAAGAGGTGACTCAAATTGTAGTTTAGTAGTCTAATGCACATTTGGAATACTCTGGAAAGATAGGTGATCGCTCTAGTTGATGATCATTGACCAATGGCAAAAGATGAAGAGTTACACTGGTGAATCGGTGATACAAGTTGAAGAATGCTATCCACCGATAATCTCATAGCAGTGACCAACAAGCTAGATGCGATGACCAAAGGTGAGTCAGTCATGGTGAGATATCATCAAAACAAACCGCTAGTGAAGTCTACAAAAATTAACAACTAGTTAAGGTGAGATTTGTATGGATTTTCTAGTTTGCATTAAAAAGGCAAAACACGACCCAAAAGTTGGTAGAATTATGAGTTGCCATAGCATATAAGTACGAGTTGTTGCTAAGATTGATGGAGAGCACACAAAGAAAGTGTGGGAAGATTTGAATTTCAAATCTACCGATGGTTAGGTGTAAACTCATTTAGCAATCAACACATATGTGTCGGCAAAACATGGTATAAAGGTTTTTGGCAAAAACCAAAAAGTTTGACCATAAAATTCCCAAGTGCAATTTTGAAGAGAAGCGATTTAGCAAGGTGAGAAGAGTGCAGAACTGATAAGTGAATAGCAGAGTGGTGAAGAGAGTGTGCAGAGCTTAGATAGTGTAAAGAGTAGAAAAATAATGCTAAGCACCAATGGAGTGCAAAGTAAGTGAAATGTAGAGCACGAGTAGAGTGCAGAGCAAGTGAAATGTAAAGCACTAGTAGAGTGTAGGGCAAGTGTAACCGATGGTCAAAACAAACAACTTCAATTGGATCTGATTAAGCTAAGAGTAGCTACTATAGAAAATCATTCTCTCTATTATTTTATTATAAGTACAATAGAAAAATCTCTTAACCGGGTAGACTTTTACTGGTCCCTTTGTAAAATCCCTTAACCGAGTGACATCTTAATTGATGATCCTAAGTCCTTTAACAAGGCTACCTCTAATAGGGTAAAGGTTCTAACAGGCCTTAAAGATAATCCCTTAATCATGTGGCACCTAATAGTGTCTTTGTTATCTCATAATAGGGATGGCTCCTCACCGGGCGTACTACAGAAGAGTGCAGATTTTGTGAGTTTCTACTCACACCGTGGTTTTCTCCCTTTTGGGTTTCCACATGATAAATATTGGTAGTCATGTGAGTTTGTTTTTATGTGTCCATGTTTCTTATCAATGCTGCTTATATGGATAAGTGTTAAGTTTGAATAGAAACTTTGATTAAGGTTAAATCTAGCAAAAACTGATATAGTGTTGATTCACTCCTCCCCTTTCAGCACTGGCTGGGACTAACAATCAGTGTAGGCACAAAGCATAAAATCATCTTTCTATAGATACCATAAACCATAATCCGTAGTTCCCTTCAAGTATCTAAATATCCTCTTAACAAAAGTGAAATTACTCTCTTTCGGATCAGCTTGATATCTATCAGCCATGCACACAACATGCATAATGTCTGGCCTAGTCTGAGTAAGATATAGCAGTCCACCAACCATATATCTCTACAAAATATAACTGGCTTTAGGAGATTCATCATTCTTTGAGAACTTACAACCAATCACCATAGGAGTTCCAACTGGTTTGGAGTCATCTAACCCAAACTTCTTCAACAATTCCTTCTCATACTTAGTTTGAGATATGAATATAGCTTTTTCAGTCTGAAAAATCTACAAACCTATGAAAAAATTCATCTCACCAATCATAGACATCTCAAATATTTTTATATATCATCGACAAACTTCTTTCTCAAGTCATCATCACCTTCAAAGATAATATCATCAACAAAGACTTCAACAATCAGGATGTTACCATTTCCTACCTTAAAGTATAGATTGTTGTCAGCAACAACTTTACTAAATCCCAATTTCAACAAATATTTATCTAGTCTAGTATACCAGGCTCTAGGGGCTTGTTTCAATCCATAAAGAGCTTTCCTCAGTTTACATACCATGTTTCCATCATTTGACAATGAAAATCCATCAGGTTCCTTAATGTAGACTTCTTCCTCAAGATCACCATTCAAAAAGGAAGATTTGACATCCATTTGATATACCTTGAAATCTTTATAAAAAAACATAAGCAAGAAACAGTCTAACAACTTCAAGTTTGGCCTCTAAAGCAAAATTCTCCTCATAATCAATTCCTTCTTTCTGAGAATATCCTTTGCAAACTAGTCTAGCTTTATTTCAATCAACTTCACCAACCTCATTCAATTTATTTCTAAACACCCATTTAGTACCAATAACATTCTTATCCTTAGGTCTAGGCACAAGTTCCCAAGTGTTATTCTTTTCAATCTGATCTATTTCTTCTTCCATAGATCTCATCCAATTTTCATCTTTACAGGATTTGACAACATCTTTAGGTTCAACTTTAGAAATCAAGCATACTTATTCAACAACTAACGTTCTTCTAGTCATTACAACTTTATTATTATCACCAATAATATGATTTTTAAAATGATTCAATCTTACATACCTCTGAGTCTTCTAATTATTTTGATTTTTTCAGGTTCTTGCACTTCTTCATTGGCAACATCAACACCCAAATTAATTGCCTCTACTGGATCATTCTGCTTAGGCTATTCAGTTTGAATAGGAGCTAAAAAAATATTTTAACAAAGGGAATTTATCACCTCAAGGATGATGAATCCTCAAGGATAAATTGTCCTTCCAATTACCTTTGCAGAGTGGTGCTAAGATGAGCTAGGGGATAACAAATTTTATACAAGGAGCATCAGCCACCCGAGAAACATCTCTGGACAACTCTATAGAGCCTCTACCCATAGGATGAGCGAGCAGAGCTAGGACACCAACGCAGCAAGCTGTCATCCTTTATGGGCAAAGCGCAGAGCCCGAACAGAGAGTCCTGGATGCGTTGATGAAATCTATAAAATATCTAAATAATACTGAAAACTATGAAAAATGTAGATTATGAAGTAGAATAAGGAAGATAGTAGAGAATAAAGAAATCTTACAATCGGTCCACGCTATGAAGCCTCCTGCAAGATAATATTCTTTTCAAGAAGTTGCGCCTATAGACATGCAAGAGAGAAAATGTTGGGGGTTGTGTTTTGGAGCCTACCTAAGTTGGACCCCCATTTTGGTGTTTCCACCTCCACAGAGAACCCAAAAGGACATGGGAAAGGAATATGATAAAGAAGATGACAAAGAAGAGTGTAGGAGAAAATACAATAACAATGCTATGCTATTTGATAATTGGAAAATAATTGAGATATTGGAAATGCAGGATAGAGTTGGATTACTCCCCTAGTGCTTGGCAATAATTAGTGTGCCTGGTAAACTTGGTAGCTTGACGATGCTACAACAATGGTGGTGGTGTCTCCAAGAGCTTCAATCTCCAAGAGAAAGTCTTCAATCTACCAAAAGATCCCTTGGAAATGTCCCACAACCATGGATATAGGCTAATGGACAAGTTTGAATATCGATGGCTACGTACGGAGGCATTATGATTCCTTCTTGGTGTGGGTCATAACATCCCAATAGCCACCTACTGGCTGATAGGTTGGTGGGATGATAGCGCACCATGCAGATGTCTTCGCACCACACCTTCGTCCACGAATCTTTCAGGTTGGCAGAATTGGTTACGCCTCTAGGGAAGCTGACATGGACTTCTTTGGTGAACCTATCCTCCAACTAGTGTGGGGAGGTGCCACATGTCCCAATTGCCACTAAAGGTGATGAGGGTGATATTTTTGACTATATATTTTCCCCCCACTTTAGCAAGCACGACTCCATTAAGAGATGCGAAGCTAAAGTAGGAAAGATAGAAAATGTGAAGAGGAGAAAATATTGTGATAGGGAAGCAGATGCGCATTGATCAAATGAAGTTTCCCCCAATGATACGATGTTAGGACTTTGGAATGGAAATCGTCACTTGGAACATCGACAACATGGTAGTTGTAGTGTAGCCTGATGGATGATAAGATATGATAAAGAAGTTGGAACAAAGCACAACAAAAACAAGCCTCACCGTGGAGAGAAGTACCTGATGGCAAAAAGATAAAAGATAGGGCAGCTGCCATTGGTACCAGATACACCATTATGGTTAGCATGATGTGCAATGCCGAGAGCCATATGATAGGGCATGATAAGTTGATATGGATGATCATATGATAGGGCACATTGGAATGCCAATATGGATAAACAAATGATAGGACACATTGGAACATCGATATAGATAACTATATGATAGGGCACAATGATGAGTTGACATGGGTAGCGAAGTGCTGGATCACCATACGATATGGGCAGATAAGTTAGCCGGGATGGGTAGCAACATGCTACATTGCCATGTGATAGGGCAATTAGAATTGAACATAGTAGATTGGCCTCTACCAAGGAAAGAATGATGATGTAGATTGGAAATATAGTTTAGCCCCCATGTAGGTGATATTTGGAATAGATCAAGTGGTTTTCCCTTTTCCCCCCACCTGGGTGTACATGATAAAGAAAATGCATGAAAAAGCATGAAAATACAGCACAAATGCAGAAATGATGATATGATGGCCCCCCCTTAGAATGATATGCATGGAAGGCATGTCATTCTAAGGAGAAGAATATTTGTGGCATGCCAACATAATGAGATGTTTTCATGGAATGCCACCAAGAGATAGTGACACATAGATGTCCACAACATCAAAAGATGCAATGAAAGAGGACAAGGGGATCTGATAGTTTGGCATCAGAACCCGTAGTAGTGTCAAAAATACATATAGTATCACTGTGAGATGGGTGTATCATCATAGTACCAAATTTCTCAGATCTGAAGAAGAGCAGATGAACACAAAGATAATTTTTTTTGGGTCAACATGGAAGAAGGAAAATAATGCCCCCAATGCTTTGCATCATCCTTGAATGTAGAAAAGAAAGATATGACAAATAGAAGGAGGTAAAAAAAATAGAGGAATGTGTACAACAAAAAATACCCTATATCCGAGCACCTACAGAGTAACTCGGGTCTTGCAGGAGAGAAAAACATATAAAGATAGTCAACCTCCCATATCCAGGTACCTACGGGGTGATATAGGTCCCACGAGAGGTAACAATTAGATAAAGAAAGCATGGGGGAACACAACCACATGCATATGCAAGTAGACAAAGATAAAGAAGAAAAGTCCTAATGATTAGCCCTGAGGAGAGGATCGTATTGCAAGAGATCATCATCCTCAAGAAGAGCCTTGTCCTCCCAATCTAGGTTATAGGGTGAGGGGGAGAAAGCTCAAAGAGGGATTATTGCAAGAGCTACATCGATTGCCTCACCAGTAGTGAGAGAAAGAGATGAAGCAACATCAACATCTTCATCTACAAGATCAGAGGAGGTGAGGGTCAACAATCATGTGAAGATTGTAGACCAGACCAAAATTTCCTCCAAGTAGTCGAACATGCAGGCCTTGAGGGAGGAAGCATGTGACTCACTTGGAAGAGATGAAACAAGAACAAGACTGTCAGCCTTGAGAAGAGGGGTAGTAATGAACTTGAGAGAAGGTAGGGCCTTCTCGAACATGTAGATAGAAACAAGGAAACTAGCAGGCACGAAGACAAGTGAAGGAAGGGATGAAGAACAAACCTGTGCTAGTCGATGGTGTCGGAACTCTGGGATACGGCCTTGCTCAAACTTGCATTTACATGGGATAGGAGTGTGAGGCCTCCTATTAATTGTAGTAGGCTAAAGAACCACAAGAAAGCTATGATGCTAAAGGGGTGGCATAACAGGTGGAGTAGCGAAAGCTGCGGTGGAGACCACCTGCATGTGTGGCATAGCCAAAGGCACAGACAAATGTGAAGTGTCTAACAAAGAACTAATAAGAAAAAGGCTCCAAACAAGGAGCAATGAAGACCTACACCTACTTGGAGGGAGGGTGATCAAACGTCCCTGGAGTAGTGGGAAGCAAAACCGAAACTGAGGCAGAAGTAGGAGCCACCGAAGGAAAAGGCTCTGAAACAACAGTGTTGGAGGATGAACCAATAGACTATAAGGCAATGTCATGTGCTTGAGCTTGGGCCTGTCCAAAGCATTTACACTCATGCACATGCTGGTTCTAACAGAGGTGGGGACAACCAACCATAGGCTAAGATAAAGAAAGAGCATCATGGCCCATAGGAGAAGCCTTTGGGATTGGCTCAAGGATAGGAGGAGGCCTGACTAATGAATCAAGAGGGACATCTTGAATGGGCACCACATTCACAGTGATGGGTTCCTGACCTCGCTTCACTTAATAAGCAGGTGGATTGATAGGCAGTGCTGGCATGGTCTATGATGCAGATACAAGAAGAGGCAAAGGAACTGAAGATGAGCCCTTCCCCTTTGCATAGCAAGATGGACTAGGGATATCGACCATGATGGGAAGATCAAAGGGTGGGAAGGTTGTGGACTTTGGTAGTGAAGTTTCCTTTTCATTGGTTGAGCTAGGTGCAGTCATCCGAACGGAGGACACCACTAGAGTTTGCATGGTCCTAGGCAAATGAGGAGGTCTTAGTACAAGAGTGGGTTTAGCCCTTAGCCCTACAATGGAGGGACATGTGGCACAACCCGTTCCAAGACTGGGATCTTGGGTGCAAAATTTGATGCAGGAGGCGGCAAAGGTACGACAGGTTGCGCCGATGCAGAATTAGACTCCCCTGTCTTGTATTTATAATATGCATGATATGAAAGGTTACAATGGGGAAGAATTGGCCCAATCGGAGTAGGCCATAAATGATCCAAAGAGAAGTCTCCATGGGAAATCAATGGTCGATAGCTAGTATCCATGACGAGATGCACTACTCCCTCATGGGGAAGCTCTAAGCACTTGTGAACCATGAAAGGAACTGCCTCCATGGGGATCAACCACGTAATCCCAAGTCTGACTCAGGATAGTTCAGACTCAGGGATGATAGTAAAAACTGAGGAAACTACCTTGGGACCTACCATGATTGTCAGGTTGTTCTTGCCCAATGGGATGATAGAGAATCCATGGTGGGTCTATAAGGTAGTGCTAGACCATCCTATGCCATCCATTCACAAAGAGTGTCTCATCCAAGATGACATCGACTCTGATGGAGGGGTCAACCATCATACCTGTAATAGTTTGATCATTCAATCAAGTAAGGATATAAAGAGGAGTAGGTTCTGCACAATATGGGGCATCGAGTGTTGTGAATGAGATAAGAAAATAAAACACCTTCTCCTTCTAGGCAAGGGGGAGACAATAGGGGTGACAGTTAACATGTTGACATATGGACCACCCTCCAAGGTCGGGTCAAATGTAGAAATTACATTTGTCAAGTGTAGGGGAAATGGGTTGGTATAGATCTGCAAGTCACTCTTGGTTTTATCCATAGACTTGTTTGACTTTTGTTTCCTTCCGTCAACTTTAATAGCCCTATTATCACTATTTAAAATTGGATATTCTTATTCTATTTTTGGCTAAGAAGTCTACAAAAAATGTGTCTAGTATGGCCTTGTTGCCTCTGATTTTCTTTTGTTAGAAGAGGGTTTAAGGTTTTTTTGAGTTTTAACCCTTCCTATGTTCGCAAAAAACCCTTATGTTCAATTTCTAAGTTACTTTTACCACTTAAAGAAGGGTCAGTCTATCATGAAAAGTGTCCCCCCATTAGTTATTTCCTTAGGCGGGCCCGACCAGATGGATTGACCATCAGATAAAAGGGTTGCATCTTGTTTTAAATCTAATAGCTCACGTTGATTCGCTAGCCCAAGATGCACAAGAAATAAGTTCTGTGAAACAACAAAAGAGGTTGTGGGCCTGGGCTGAGGTGGTGGTCCGCAATGGGCTTGATGGTTTCAATGAAAGTGGCTTGTTTGATGAGACCTATAGACTACTCACCAAAGAAGAAATTCCAATGAAAGAATGAGACCAGACTACTAAGGTGGTGGGCTCGGGAAAGGGTAATCGGCGAACAAGTTCCTAAGATCCAACAGATATCACTGCTTTGCAAAGATAAGTAACCTGAGATTTAAGCTTTGCAAAATGGTGAAAGAGGCCAGTGGGCCCAAAGGACAGGTAGGTCACAAAGTTAAAAGCCGATTAAGTATGATTTGATCAGGCGGTTGTCGTAGTTTCATGGCTACAAGTCAAACGGAGATTAGTGTTCGTGAAATAGAAAAATGATGTGGCAATCACACGAAGGCATGACATGGTAAGACAGATGGTTTGTTCCATGGAATTTAATGGTGACTTTTCAAGTGCACGTGGCTCTAAAGGGTAGCTAAGGGCCCACCTTGTTTCAACCGACAGTTATGTGGGGAATAGTAAAGTAAAGCACATGGTGGTTTCAGAATAGAACCCGATGGAACTTCCTGAGCAAATGGTCGACTGCCACGTGGCATTTGTTAACCAGTGACGGGATAAAGAAAGTGATCTCCAAGATAAAGGGCCCACTTGAAAGGTCTAAAGCATGTTAAAAGGTGTTCATCTCATGGTCGATCCAACGGTTGTCATTGTTTCGTAGCCCAAAGATGTCTGTAGCTTAGTCTCTGCGAAATGGCAAAAACCGTTAGCCATCAAGGTGATGCATGGTTAGTTATTAAGATTGATGGTCATTGTTGAAGATAAAGACCGGGTAGGTAGATTATGATCTAATGGCTAGCGTCATTTCATGAAAGAAAAGTGTAAATGTTTTAAGCTTCGTGAAATAGCGAAACAACGAAATAGAGGAAATACTCAGAGAATTTATTATCCATTGGAGCCTATTTTTGAATTTGATTTGTGAATTCAATTCTAAGGTGATGGATGAAGCATGTGGGATTAATTTCTAAAATTCAATACCAACTTTCCATATTAGAGTCCACATGAACTTGAATGTTGCCATCATTTCAACGAAGTCTGTTGCAGAGCAATTGGTGCGGAGTGGTTTTTCTTCAGGCGAATAACATGTTTTTGTTCTTTTTCTTGCTAATTCTGGTTTGAAGTCGATGATTGTTGTGTGAATTGTTTCATTAGAGGTCTGTGCAAGTCTCAATTGATATAGTTGCATTATCAAGATAGCACCAAGAAGGGAGTTGATAGGAAAAGTGAATTACTAGGATAGGAACATTTGTGATGATTTTTTGGAATAGTTAACTATGTCAATCAATGTCGGGGCTAAAGTTAAAGAATTAGTATCAAAGAACCCTCGTCTTAGAATTGGGGATGGCTTATATGATAAAGGTAATTGGTTAAGGGATACACAAATAGGGCTATCAGGTTTAGGATTGTTCAAAGTAGGTTTTGGTCAGAGACATTCCCTATCCCCTTTAAATAGCATATGGGAATTGGATGTGGGGAAGCTTGTGGTCCCTGGTGTATTCATGGATGTAGATTTGTTGACTATGATTGCACAAAATTATGACCCTATAGATAGATGTATTAGGAATGTGAAGAGATCAGCCCTAGTTGAAATAAATGATGATGAATTCATAAATGTATTTAAGCTCAGTGAAGCTTCAAATCTATTAGAACCTATTTATTTTGAGTCATTAGCCCAGGTCTATAATGCACAAACCGATCACCTTAGGAGTGGCCCATTGAAAGAGTTCTTTGGTAAGATAGGAGGGTTAACAGATGTAGGCCCCAGTACAATGGAACCTTTCTCCTTGAATCTATTTACTCTAAGAACTAAGTGTATGTATTGGGCAATGTGTTAGATTTTTGGAGAAGATGCCGAGAAAAATATGCCAACCCATTACATGCTGATGATTGCATAGATTCTAAACCCCTCTCTGGCAATAACATTTGATTATGCACCATACAATACTGATGCAATTCATGTAGGACTAGTAGGGATAAAAAATGGTAATGTGGATAGACCGTTTGGATGGTATTCCTTTCTAATGCACATGTTTTTGTTCAAAAGGTGCTAATTATTTTGCAAAGGAAATGGATTTGGTTAAGGTAAAAGATAAGGAAGAGATGTCTGTTCAACTTTGGAGCATTGTTTTATCTTGGGATAGAGAGGATGCTAGCCATTTAAAGTTTGATAGATGCTTTGCATCTAAGATTAGATTTCTTTTGTGCACAGAAAAACCCTAGGATTCCTGAGGCTCTCTTGGAATTCCTCAGGCCTAAAGAGTTTGCTGAGGGTATTAAGATTGTTCACAATTGGGGAGATATGTATTTGTACCCTGTTTCTACCATTTTCAGAGTGTATGGTTTAAGAGGTACTCCCTGTCTATTGCCCTATCAGGTCGTATTGAAGATAGGTATTGCAGAAGTCTTGCGGCAAATAGGAGGTGTACAAGAGGCAGAGTTGACAAATAGGGGTAAAGGGACCATTTTCCCAACCATTACCATGGCCTATCATTTTGTGATCACTAAAGGTGGCTGGAAATATTTTGAAGAATTATTTAAGCCATATAGGTTGTCAACTGCAGTTTCAAGATGTGCAAAACTTGAGGACTTTTTCAATGAAATGTTTAGAAAGAGGGCAGTGTGTAAAGGTAGGCCTCACCAATTTCAATTCCCTAAAGATTTAATTAGAAATGAATTCAATTTGGATGATCAAGAACTGAGGAAAGAGAAATGGGTTGCATATAAGAGGGCTCTTTATTTCATTCATCAATTTGATAGTAGTTATGAACCTCTCTCTAGTTTCAATCCCTTTCAGGAGAAAATCAAATTCTTGGCTCTTTATTTTGAAGACCTCATGCAAACCTTTAAAGAAAAAAGGTAGGCTATAATGCAAAATGATCCTGACAGGGTTAAATTGGTCTTAGCTAATCCTGCCTTTGCTAAGGCTATCCCACTTGGTGATTATGAGATGCATAGGAAATTAAAGTACAATGTGATGATGCTAGTGACAGGGGAGCCTTCCACTCCAAGAGGGAAGAGAGTAATTGAGGATGTCATTGACATCCAAGACTCCCCTAAAAGGTAAAGGGTACGAAAGGAAGTGCAAACCAATGAGCCTTTGTATTATCCATCTTAGTCCCCTATCCACATAGGAGATGAGCAGGCAGTGGCCAAGCAGTTGTTATAGTTAGGGAGTCTCAGGGAGATTGCCTACACATATGAGGAGACCCAAGAGGGGATGCTAGAAGAGCCACCTAGTGCTGAAATGAACTTGACTGATGGTGAGCTAAAGGGAAAATAATTAGACCTTACTGTTAAGAAAGCCAGTGAGGAATTCCTGGCTGACAGTAATTTTGTTACAATAGGGGCTTTCATGCAATTTGTGTGGAAGCAAAATATGGAACAATTCAAAGCCAAATGTGAGCAAAGGAAGAGTGAACAACCTCAAAGAGATGTAATTCAGGTGGAAGAAGAGGTGAAGCAAGAAATGATTGAAAAGTTTAAGACTGTTACTCCTGAGAAGGGAAGAGAGATGGTGTCTAAGTCTGGTGTTTTAATCTTCCCTGAAAGGGATATAGATGATGCTCTGGT
The DNA here is from genome assembly GCF_030272615.1 of Cryptomeria japonica. Classification (NCBI taxonomy): domain Eukaryota; kingdom Viridiplantae; phylum Streptophyta; class Pinopsida; order Cupressales; family Cupressaceae; genus Cryptomeria; species Cryptomeria japonica. Next base: position 259,152,431 of record NC_081414.1, on the reverse strand, counting down.
CCTTGAAGCAGTAAGGAAGGAAATAAACCCATGGAAGGAGTGACCTTCAGCAAGGATAATGCTGCTCTAGTCATGTGGTCACTAAAGAAAGATGAGAATAAAAGGAGTAAAGGTGTATCAGATTCTAGCCTCATAGGAGGCATGATTGTAAAAAGAGTCCAAAATACAGGGGTGGTCGAAGCTGCAAGCACCGTCTTGGAAAATGCAAAGTTCAATGTGGCAGTAGCAGAAAAGGAGGCAAAAGAAAAGGCTAATCTCCAATTAAAATTGGAAACCATCTTAAAGGCTTACAATGAGGCCAAAGAAGGATTAGCCAACAGAGACAATATTATTGCTAGACTTCATAGTCAGTTGGCAGGTCAACACCATCTAGGTGAATCCTCTACTCTCATGATAGCCTCCTCTCCAGCATTACCTCCACCTACCAGTCCCATTATAGAATATCCCCCTTCTCCTATGCCTTTTGGTTTCCAGTCAGCTGAAACTGTCCAACATGAGTTGGAAAAGTTGAAACAAGCTCAAGCCTTATTTGCAAACAAGTATGAAGAAAAGGTAAAAGCCACAATTTTGAAGTTTGTTGATTCAGTCAAGGCCTCTATTGTACACATTTCTATGAAAAAGATCTTGAATATCCTGATTAAATTAAGAGAAGATGAAACTACCTTGGAACCAATCCTTAAAAAGAGGATTCCTAGAGGTAAAGAGTTAGAGCTCATGTGTTCATCCCATGCAGATGTAGAGGAAAATGACTATCTTAGGTCCACTAGTGAGTTTATAAAAGAAATGAATATACTCTTAGAGGAAAGGGCAGGTGTAAAAAGAAAAGCCCAACTATATAGAAAAGAATATTCAGATCAGAAATATGAATTGTTTTCAGGTGGTTTTGTCGATCCAATTCAGTTAAAAGAGAGGAAGGTATGGCTAGAAGAGGTGGACCACAAAATGTCCCAAAGGGTTAATGAAATCATTAACATTGATGATACATCCTTATTTGTCCAAACAATTGAAGAGATTGAAAAGGTGAAATCACATTATGGTTTCATAGAAACAGAAATTGGGTAGTTAAGGGTCACTTAGAAAAGGCTAGAAGGGATGAAATAGAAGATTATCAGCTTTGCTTGGCCAAGTGATGATGTGTTCTAGGAGTGGAAGGACAAATACATCAGACAAGAAGAAGATACTCCAAAACACATAGAAAACATTGCAGCAGAACAACAAATGGAAGAGGCCGTTGATATTGAAAAAGACTTGTAACTATTTCTTGGAGAGTATCGTGGTTTGTAACAAACTTTTTTAGGAATGTCCAAAGCTTGTACGCATCCATAATGTTATAAATGGATACCAGGACTAGTAAAAAAGGGATCACGAGAATTTTGTAAAGAAACTCTGGCAAAATATATTTAGGACCTTTTTCTGGTTTTAAGGAGATTGCTCTAAGTTATGTAATATTTTCAGGAATGAATATGAATATACAGATCAAAGTTTTAGGCCTAAAATTCCTTTGTCTTCTAGTGTGCATTCTTTAGTTTGTTGGTTTCATTTGGATAATCTAGGGTTGTTCGAATGAACATGGATTGTAAGGCAGTCTTGTAGATGTTATTTCTGGCTTTTCTCTTTAGGAGAGGGATTAAATGCGCATGAAATACTTCTGTCAGCAAGTCTATTGTTTGTTGCTATGAATCTGATGAATTTTTTTAGTTGAATGGGAGAGGATCTATATATATGTTAGGCATGTATGGGATTCATAATAGCCAAAATGATGAGATGTATATGAGTGTTCCATTTTGAGAATTATTATTTGATTTAGGTGACTCTGTAGCCTAGATAAGGCACTGGAATCAGATTGTAGGATCTCTTTCTATCTTTTCTTGAAGATCAATACTGAAAATGAACGCAAGTTTTTCCTTTAGTGTTTCAGTTTCATTGAGGTGATGAAGTCCATAGGTTTTTTAGCATTGGTTTACTATGGATCTCAGTTTTAAAGTGTGAAGATATTCACAGAAGGTATACCCACCTGAACTTTGGATAAGTTCAAAGTGTAGAAGGTCTCAAAACCTTGTTATATGTTACTCTTGAGTTCCATTTCCCTAATCTTTTCATATGTAGACGGAGTTGATTCATTTCTTATAGGAAGGATAGAAGGGAAATCCAAATTTGAGACTAACAAAAGTGGCAACTCTGCTGCGGAGAGTCATAGTATGTATCTATGTTGCAGATTGGTGCCTAAATTAGTTTAGAAGTTGTTCGGATATCTATGTTGTGGAAAATTGTCTGATCTCTGATTTGTGTTCTCTATGTCTTTGAAAATCTTCATGATTTTTGTTTTAAAAAATTGGCAAGTTTTTTGTTTAAAGCTTGTTTTCTTATTTCCGATAGTCTATGTGGGTGGTGACTCTAACAAGTATAATGAGTCCTTTTAAATAAGTGAAATTCTTTTAAGAAAACAAGCATAATCTAGAGAGGAAGGAACACCAGGTCCTTCATGAAGAAGCATCCTCATGAGACATTGCAAGAGGGATTACTTGAATAGTCACGGAGAGGCTAGAAAAGATCAGTTGTACATGAGCCATCTAATGTTGCCTGGGTATAGAAGAGCATCAATATGGGTAAGTCATCTGAGAGACCCGTCTATGCAAATTCAAATTCTTCTTCCTGTGAATCTGAGCATGATATTTTAGGTTTCCATTCTGGGTTGTTTGGGAATATTGAAGATGTCCAAATTTCAAATCAAGGGATCTCCCATGCTAGTTTTTCTGGGAAAGATAGAAGTAGTTCAAACATTAAGAGAGATTGTGTACCTAGGACAATTGATGGAAACATCAGTTTAATTGATATTGACCAAGTCAATATGTCAGACTCTAAAGAAATCTTCCCTAATGAAAATAAGGTATCCCAAGAAATTGAAGTCCTAAATAGAAGAGTCCATCATTTAATTTCCTTAAGAACACAAAAGGAAGCAAATAAAGAGGGAGAGGTAAAAGAAAAATTGATGGAGAGAGACAGGCTTCTAAGACAAATTGCTAACCTTGAGCTATTTACCCAAGAAAAGGCCAAGAGTGAGGACGAGGGTCCAGTGATCAGAGAAATCTTAGTTCCCAAGACCAAACCTGGATATAAGTCAGTAGTGCAACCAAATAGGGAAGTCCTTAGTGACCCGCAACCTATTAGAAATAATGTTGACAAATGAAAGAAGAAATGCATGCAAGATGGATCTGGATCTAAGACTACAACGAAAATCTCTCATATGCTATCTGCACATGAAAGGGAGATGGAAAGGAGGAAGAAAGAGAAAGAAGATCTACAAATGGAGTTAGAGAAAGCTGAATTAGAAGCAGCCAATCAAGAAGTTAAAAGAAAGATTAGCTATCTAAAAGCTCCTCCTATCATGTTTCCTTCAGTAGACCTAAATAAACCTGTTCCTTAGCAAGCTTCACTTCCTCTAGTTAAAATTCAACCAACCTTGCCTATTAGCACTACCATAGCCAATCAAGCCCCTATTACTAACCAAGATAACCAGATCTCTCTGACTCATAGCCCCAATGTAAGAATGAACATGGGAAACAACCTTGCTGCTAACCAATTCCAGAGAAGACCTATTAATTCAGAACTTTATGAGCAGCTCTTTTTTGATGGAATCCCAGGGTACCCTAACCATGTTCCTACTGAATTGAGGGATAGACTTCACAAATTTGTTGGGAATAATGCAACCAGTGCAGAAGAGAACTTAAAATCTTTTGGTGACTTTATCAATGATTATGAAATTGTAGATGAAGATGTCATCATGAAATTGTTTGTACAATCTTTAGTAGATGATGCAAGGGACTGGTATAGAGGTCTCCCTCTGAATAGCATTGGGTCTTGGGAAGATTTTAAAAATTTCTTTTAGGAACAATATGGTGACAAGTCTAATGTGAGCTTCATGCTTAATGAGTTCAACAATATCAAAAAGTTTGACAATGAAATTGTCACATATTTTAATGCCATATTTCAGAAAGTAATGCATAGGCTATACTGAGTAATGAGGTTAGATGACAATATGTTCCTGAATACTTATTACAATGCCTTTGATTCCAAAATGGCTTATATTCTAAGGGATAAAAATCCGCATATTCTGAGAGATGCATTTAGAATTACCATCAATGTAGAGAGCAATAGAAAAGCATCTGGGAAAATAGGGAGAAGAACAGATGGTAGGTTGTGGCAAGAATCAAAATAGCAACCTAATAAAGTTGCTAAAGAAGAAGATAGAATAGAGAAATTAGTGACTGCTATGAAGGATCTGACTACCAAGGTGAGTAAAAATGATAACCCTCATTACAATTGGCAAGATAGGCCTCCTAGGTTGCATGGCATGCCTTACAACATTACTTGGAAGGATGGAAAGCCTCAAAATGAGAAGCCAAAGAATACTCAAAACCAAGATACCCTAGATCCTTTAAAAGGAGGAAATGTTCATAATATGGAGAATACTCCTTGGTGCATGGCTTGTGATGGACCACATTCTCCTCATCACTGTGTTGTAGCTCAATCCCTTGAAGAATCCATGAGACAAGAGGCTGAGCCTGACATAAATATGTTTGAAACTATCATAGAAAGTGATGATGAGTCATTACAAAGTGAACTTAGTGAATGTGATGTGCTGAATAGTAGAAGTTCTTACAAAGGAAAATTGTCACTTAATTGGCATCCTACTTTGAATGTGGTAACAATTGAAGATGAAGAAGTTCATCTTAGAAGACCCAGTGATGAAGAAGTAAGAAATCTCACTAATGCTGCCATAGCCAAAGCCAAGCGCAACTACAATTTAAGAAGTACTAAGAAGGATGGGGATCAAGGTGAACCTGGTTCAATGTTTATAAAAGAGATATCTCAGAAAAAAGTAGCAAGTAAAGCTACCTTGCCCCAAGATAGTCAAAAGGGGAATGACAAATTGAAGGATACAACTAAAACTATGGATGATAAAGCTACTAGTGATATACAAGGAACCACCACAATGAAGAAGGCAAGTCAGCCTAAGACAGAGAAAGTTAAGACTAGTACTGAGTTGATTAATAATTTGACATTTGATATGACTCAGGCTCTTACCTAGATGAAGGTCACTGTCCCATTGATAGAATTATTGAAAATAAAGGAACATAGAGAAACTGCTTTATCTTTATTTTCTAAAATATCTGACAGTAACATAGCTTTACCTTCTGGTTCAACTAAGGATGAAAAGGATCAGGAGCTACAAACCCTAGAGGTATATGTTAGAATAACTATTACACAATAAGCCTCATAGGTTGATCCTTTCTATGTTACTTTGTTAATAAATAACAAGTTAATTAAAAATTGTATGATAGATTTTGGTGCAGCTGCAAATGTAATGCCTTATGGTGTCATGAAAGAATTAAGATTCTCAGTGAGTATAGTGTATGGGAAATGTTATGCTATAGATAACAGAGAAGTGCCAGTGATAGGTACAATGAAAGATGTTGAAGTAAAAATAGCAGCATTCCCTAAAGCAACATACAAGATGGATGTCATTGTAACTGACACCAAACCTCATTATGGCATGTTGTTATCTAGACAGTGGGCTGCAACAGTAGGTGGAAATGTTCAGTTGGATCTGTCATATGCTACTATCCCAATTAATGGAAACCAAGTCAAATTGTATAGAGAACCACGTGCTCCTAGGGTAATTGAGAAAGTAGATCCTAGTATGCTCAACTATATGATTGATGTGGATCTTGACAATTTTCGATTACAACCAATTTTACCTCAATTGAAGAATACTGACTCTATTGTGACTGAATTGGAATCTCAACAGCATAGTTTATGGCACATGTATTTTGATGGAGTTTTCTCTAACGATGGATCTGGAGCAGGAGTTCTTTTTGTGTCCCCTTCAGGTATAACCTTCAAATATTCCTTTTTGTTAGCCTTCCAATGTACAAATAACACTGCTGAATATGAAGCCTTGTTATTGGGACTTGATGTTGCAAAAGGCATGGCATTCAGTTGTTAAAAGTGTTAGGAGACTTAGAATTGGTTGTTTCTCAAGTTAGAGCTAAGTATGCAACTAAGAATGATAGATTGAAAAGATACAAGAATGCAGTATAGGTTGTGATTGAGCATTTTAGTGCATTTTGTATAAATTGGATAGAAAGATCTAAGAATATCGTGGTAGATTTCTTAGCAAATATTGCATTAAAGAATGATGATGCAACACTAACCGGTATATCCACAGTTGAGGTAAAAGATAGGCCTGTTATTCCTAACAATGTATATAATTGGCAAGTGTTTGCTGATGATGAAGATATTCTTAGGTTTATACAATGCATTGATGACTATGATGGACAAAAATTTGATTGCAATGCCTTGGTGGAAGTGGTTGAAAATAGAGAAATTGTGTTTGGAAACAACTTAGTTCAATTAGAAACTAATGAAATACCTAAAGGGTTGGTGGAACTGGAAGGTATGTTCAGTTATAGTGATAGTCATCTGCACCAGCAATCAACCACTAAGTTAGAGGAACTAGAGGAAGTAAACTTGGGGACAGAATCATCCCCTAAGTTGGTGTATATTGGAAAAAAATTGCCTCCTCATGTCAGAATAAATCTTATTAATTTATTAAAGAAATATAAGCATGTCTTTACTTTGTCTTATGAAGATCTGAAGGCGTATAGAAAAGATCTATTTTATCATGAAGTCCCTCTGCTTCTAGATGCTAAGCCTTTTAGACAAAAACAAAGACCTATCAAGCCCCTGTTGGAATCTAAAATGCAGCAAGAATTGACCAAGTTAAGGGGAAGGGGAATTATTAAGCCTATAAGGCATTCATCATGGGTCTCAAATTTGGTCCCGATTAGAAAGAAGAATGGGGACATTAGACTTTGTGTTGATTTTAGGAACCTAGATGTTGCTTCCTTGAAAGATAATTACTCTTCTCCTAATATGGAAGAAATGTCACAAAGAGTAACTAGTTGTGACCTATTGTCTATGATGGATGGGTTCTTAGGGTATAACCAGGTGTTAGTAAAAGAATCTGAACAATTCAAAACTGCTTTCACCACCCCTTGGGGAACATACGTGTATGTTAGAATGCCTTTTGGTTTGAAGAATGCTGGAGATACTTTTCAGAGGGCAATGGATGTATCTTTCAAGGAATTCATCAATATTATCATGGTAGTATATCAGGATGATTTGACATGCTTCTCCAAAAGGGCAGATGACCACTGTGGACACTTAAAATAGGTTTTCAATAAAGCTCTGGAATTTGGAGTATCCTTAAATCGTAAAAAGTGTCATTTTGATGTTACTGAAGGGAAGCTGCTAGGGCATATTGTCTCCAAAGAAGGGGTAAGAATAGACCTTGAAAGAATTGAGGCTATAAACAATGTGCTTGAGCCAAATAATGTTAAAGGTATCCAATATTTCTTGGGTAAAGTAAATTTTGTTAGAAGATTTATTGCAAATTTTGTAGAGATAGTCAAGCCCATTGTTAAACTGCTTAAAAGGGATACAAAGTTTTGCTGGGATCAAGAAGCTTCAAAGGCTTTTGATGAAATCAAAAGGGCTATTCAGGAGGCACCAGTGTTGAAGTCCCCTAACTATAGTAAGCCTTTCTCTTTGTTTTCTTTTGCTTCATATCACACAGTGGCTATAGTTCTTTTACAAAAGAATAATGAAGGATATGAACATCCTATAGCTTTTTATAGCAAATCTTTACAGGGTGCAGAGTTAAAGTATGAAATTATGGAGAAGAAAGCATATGCTTTGGTCAAGGTTGTTAAAGCTTTTAGGCCATATCTTGTAAATGCATGAGTAATTGCTTATGTCCCACATGCGGTTGTCAAAGATATTCTATCCCAGTCTGAGGTCACAGGTAAACGATGTAGATGGATAATCAGAATCCAGGAATTTGATTCAGAAATTAAGATCACTAAATTGGTGAGAGGTTTAGGCCTTGCTAAGCTTATGGTTGAATCAAACCTTCTTGATGTTGAAGTGAATAGTGTTGAAGTTGAGAACATCCTGGTCACTAGTATTGAGGCACAACCCTGATACTCAAAAATAGTACATTTTTTAAGAGATGCAATATTTTCAAAAGGAATGACCCATAACCAGAGAAGAACTCTGAAGTTGAAGTCACAGAAATATGTCCTCATTCAGGGTGATTTGTTTTGGTGGAATAGAGATGGGGCATTGCTAATGTGTTTGGATATATCCCAGGCTAAGAGAGTGTTAACTAAAATGGATGATGGAGTGTGTGGAGGTCATTACTCTGCCAAGACAACTGTTGGTAAGATAGTTCGGGCTAGATATTATTGGCCTACTTTGTTTAAAGATGCCCATGACCATGTCTGGAGATCTGACCCATGCCAGAAGTTCTCATCAAGATTGAAGTATGAGGGAGCTTAACCCCTCAACCCAGTCATAGTGGAAGCCCCTTTTGTCCAATGGGGCATTGATTGCATTGGAGAAATTGTTGAGAAATCAGGAAGAGGTCATAGGTGGATTATAGGAGCTACTGATTATTTTACCAAATGGATTGAAGTTATACCCACTAGGAGAGCCACAAGTAAGGTTGTTATTGACTTCCTGATGGATAATGTCATAACCAGAATCAGAGTCCCTGTAAAACTAGTAATGGACAATGCCATGAGCTTCAGGTCAGAAGAGTTTGTTGAATTTTGCACCAGCCATGGAATAGTTATGTCCTACTCTTCACCTTACCATCCTCAGGGTAATGGGCAAGCTGAATCTAGTAATAAGATCCTCTTGAAAATTATTAAGAAAATCTTGGAGGAAAATAAAAGGTCTTGGGACCAGAAGTTGAAATTAGCCCTTTGGGCAGATAGGGTTACTGTTAAGAGAGCAATTGGTGTCTCACCTTTTGAGTTGGTCTATGGTATGCAATCTAGGCTGCCAGTCAATAATCTTCTTCCAGTGTATAGGTTCCTGCAAGATGAAGACATGGAGTTATCTAAACCTATGGAAGACTGGATGATTTAGATGGTGGAGATAGAAGAAATTAGAACTTTGGCTCACAAGATGAATTTGAAGATCCAATTGTTGTCAAAATATCTATTTGACAAAAGGACCTCATTGAGAAAGTTTCAAATTGGTGATGTGGTTCTTTAGTGGAATGCAAAAGGACAAGATAAGGGAAAACACAAAAAATTTGAGTCACTATGGATAGGCCCCTCCGTGGTTTGTGATCTTAATGGAAAGGACTCATATTTTTTGCAGAATATGAATGATGAGGTATAGGAATTTCCAGTGCATGGACAATTCATGAAACATTACTTCTCTTAATGTCCATGCATACTAGGTCTTAGTCTATACATATTTAGGTTTTCTTTTGTTGTTTTATTTGGGCTTATGTTTGGTCTGTTCTCCAGAGAATTTCTAAATTCTTGTGTTGATCTTGCAATCAACCTTCCCCAGTCAAAGCCATTGTTATCACTATTTAAAAATGGACATTCTTGTTCCATAATTGGCTAAGAAGTCTGCAAAAAATGTGTCTAGTATGGCCTTGTTGCCTTTGATTTCTTGGGTCAGAAGAGGGTTTAAGGTTTTTTTGAGTTTTAACCCTTCCTATGTTTGCAAAAAACCCTTATGTTCTATTTCTGAGTTACTTTTACCACTTAAAGAAGGGTCGGTCTATCATGAAAAGTGTCCCCACATTAGTTATTTCCCTAGGCAGGCCCGACTAGATGGATTGACCATTAGATAAAAGGATTGCATCTTGTTTTAAACCTAACAGATCACATTGATTCACTAGCTCGAGATGCATGTGAAATAAGTTATGCGTAACAGTGAAAGAGGTGGTGGACTCAGACTGAGGTGGCGGTCCGCGGTGGGCCCAATAGTTTCAATGAAAGTGGTATGTTCGATGAGACCTATAGACCACTCACCGAAGAAGAAATTCCAATGAAAGACTAAGACCAAACTATTGAGGTGGTGGGCCCGAGCAAGGGTAACCGATGAGAAAGTTCCTGAGATCCAATGGATATTACTACTTCGCAAAGATAAGTAACTTGAGTTTTGAGCTTTGCGAAATGGTGAAAGAAGTCGGTGGGCCCAAAGGATAGGCAAGTCACAAAGTTAAAAGTTGATTAAGTATGATTTGATTGGACGGTTGTCATGGTTTCATGGTCGCAAGTCAAATGGAGATTAGTGTTCGCGAAAAAGAAAAATGATGTGGTAATCACACGAAAGCATGACATGGTAGGACAAATGGTTTGTTCAGTGGAATATAATGGTGACTTGTCAAGCGTGCGTGGCTCTGAAGGGTAGTTGAGGGCCCGCCTTGTTTCAACTGGCAATTATGTGGGGAATAGTAAAGTAAAGCACGTGGTGGTTTCAGAATGGAACCCGATGGAACTTCCTAAGAAAATGGCCGACTACCATGTGGCATTTGTTAACTAGTGACAGGATAAAGCAAGTGATCTCCGAGATAAAGGGCCCACTTGAAAGGTCTAAAGCATGTTAAAAGGTGTTCATCTCATGGTCGATCCAATGGTTGTCATTATTTCGTAGCCCAAAGATGCCTGTAGCTTAGTCTCTACGAAATGGCAACAACTATTAGCTATCAAGGTGATGCATAGTTAGTTAATAAGACTAATGGTCATTGTGCAGGTAGATCATGATCTAATGGCTGACATTGTTTCATGAAAGAAAAGTGCAGAGGTTTTAAGCTTCATGAAATAGTGAAACAATGAAATAGAGGAAATACTCAGAGAATTTATGATTCATTGGAGCCCATTTTTGAATTTGATTTATGAATTTAATTCTGAGGTGATGACCAAAGCATGCGGGATTAATTTCTAAAATTCAATACCAACTTGCCATATTAGAGTCCACATCAACCTAAATGTTGGAATCATTTCAACAAAGTCTATTGCAGAGCAATTGGTGCAGAGTGGTTTTTCGTTAGGTGAATAACAGGTTTTTGTTCTTTCTCTTGCTAATTCTGGTTTGAAGTTGGTGATTATTGTGTGAATTATTTCATTAGAGGTCTGTGCAAGTCTCAATTGATATAGTTGCATTATCAAGATGGCACCAAGAAGGAGTTGACAGGAAAAGCGAATTACCAGAAAAGGAACATTTGTGATGATTTTTTGGAACAGTTAACTATTCAACCAATGTCGGGGCTAAAGCTAAAGAATTAGTACAAAAGAACCCTTGTCTTAGAATTAGGGATGGCTTATATGATAAAGGTAACTGGTTAAGGGATCCACAAGTAGGGTTGTTAGGTTTAGGATTGTTCAAAGTAGGTTTTGGTCAGAGACATTCCCTTGCCCCTTTAAATAGCATATGGGAATTGGATGCGGGGAAGCTTTTCGTCCCTAGTCTATTAATGGATGTAGATTTGTTGACTCTGATTGCACAAAATTATGACCCTATAGCTATGAAGAATGTGAAGGGATCAGCCCTGGTTGAAATAAATGATGATGAATTCATAAATGTATTTAAGCTCAATGAAGCTTCAAATTTGTTAGATCCTATTGATTTTGAGTCATTAGCCCAGGTCTATAATGCACAAAGGGATCACCTTAGGAGTGGCCCATTGAAAGAGTTCTTTGTTAAGATAGGAGGGTTAACAATTGTAGGCCACAGTACAATGGAACCTTTCTCCTTGAATCTATTTACTCTAAGAGCTAAGGGTATGTATTGGGCACTGTGTTAGATTTTTGGAGAAGATGCTGAGAAAAACATGCCAACCCATTACATGCTGATGATTGAACAAATTCTAAACCCCTCTCTGACAATAACATTTAATTATGTGCCATACCTTACTTGATGCAATTCATGCAGGACTAGTAGGGATAAAAAATGGTAAGGTGGATAGACCATTTGGATGGTATTTCCTTCTAATGCACATGCTTTTGTTCAAAGGTGTTGATTATTTTGCAAAGGAAATGGATTTGGTTAAGGTAAAAGATAAGGAAGAGATGCTTGTTCAACTTTGGAGCACTGTTTTATCTTGGGATAGAGTGGATGCTAGCTATTTAAAGTTTGATAGATGCTTTGCATCTAAGATTAGATTTCTCTTGTGCACAGAAAACCCTAGGATTCCTAAGGCTCTCTTCAAATTCCTTAGGCCTAAAGAGTTTGCTGAGGGTATTAAGATTATTCACAATTGGGGAGATATGTATTTGTACCAAGTTTCTACTATTTTAAGAGTGTATGGTTTCAGAGGTACTTCCTATCTATTACCCTATCAGGTCCCATTGAAGATAGGGATTGCAAAAGTCTTGAGGAAAATTGGAGGTGTAAAAGAGGCAGAGATGACAAATAGGGGTTAAGGGACCATTTTCCCAACCATTACCATGGCCCATCATTTTGTGATCACTAAAGGTGGCTGGAAATATTTTGAAGAATTCTTTAAGCCATATAGGTTGTCAACTATAGTTTCAAGATGTGCAGACCCTGAGGACTTTTTCAATGGCATGTTTAGAAAGAGGGTAGTGTGTAAAGGTAGGCATCACCAATTTCAATTCCCTGAAGATTTAATTAGAAATGAATTAAGTTTGGATGAGCAAGAACTAAGGAAAGAGAAATGGGTTGCATATAAGAGGGCTCTTGATTTCATTCATCAATTTGATAGAAGTTATGACCCTCTCTCTAGTTTCAATCCTTTTGAGGAGAAAATCAAATTCTTGGTTCTTTATTTTGAAGACCTCATGCAAACCTTGAAAGAAAAAAGGGAGGCTATAATGCAAAATGATCCTGACAGGGTTAAATTGGTCTTAGCTAATCCTTCCTTTGCTAAAACTATCCCACATGGTGATTATGTGATGCATAGGAAATCAAAGTACAATGTGATGATGCCAGTGACTGATGAGCCTTCCACTTCAAGAGGGAAAAGAGCAATTGAGGATGTCATTGAAATCCAAGACTCCCCTAAAAGGCAAAGGATAGGAAAGGAAGTGCAAACCAATGAGCCTTTGTATTCTCTATCTCAGTCCCCTATCCACATAGGAGATGAGCAGGCGATGGCTGAGAAGATGTTACAGTTAGGGAATCTCAGGGAGATTGTGTACACATATGAGGAGACCCAAGAGGGGATGCTAGAAGAGCCACCTAGTGCTAAAATGAACTTGACTAATGGTGAGCTAAAGGGAAAAGAATTAGACCTTACTGTTAAGCAAGCCAATGAGGAAATCTTGGCTGACAGTAATTTTGTTACAACAAGGGCTTTCATGCAATTTGTGTGGAAGAAAAATATAGAACAATTCAAAGCCAAATGTGAGCAAAGGAAGAGTGAACAACCTGATAGAGATGTAACTTAGGTGGAAAAAGAGGTGAAGCAAGAAATGATTGAAGAGTTTAAGACTATTACTCCTGAGAAGGGAAGAGAGATGGTGTCTAAGGCTAGTGTTTTAATCCTCCCTGAATGGGATATTGCTAATGCGCTGGTCCTTGAAGCAGTAAGGAAGGAAACAAAACCCATGGAAGGAGTAACCTTTAGCAAGGATAATGCTGCTCTAGTCATGTGGTCACTAAAGAAAGATGAGAATAAAAGGAGTAAAGGTGTATCAGATTCTAGCCTCCTAGGAGGCATGATTGTAAAAAGAGTCCAAGATACAGGGGTGGTAGAAGCTGCAAGCACTGTCTTGGAAATTGCAAAGTTCAGTGTGGCAATAGTAGAAATTGAGGCAAAAGAAAAGGCTAATCTCCAATTAAAATTGGAAACCATCTTAAAGGCTTACAATGAGGCCAAAGAAGGATTAGCCAACCGAGATAGTATTATTGCTAGATTTTAGAGTTAGTTGGTAGGTTAGCACCATCCAGGTGAATCCTCTACTCTCATGATAGCCTCCTCTCCAACAAGACCTCCACCTACTAGTCCCATTATAGAATATCCCCCTACTCCTATGCCCTCTGGTTTCCAGTTAGCTGAAACTGTCCAACATGAGTTGGAAAAGTTGAAACAAGCTCAAGCCTTGTTTGCAAACAAGTTTGAAGAAAAGGTAAAAGCCACAATTTTGAAGTTTGTTAATTCAGTCAAGGCCTCTATTGTACACATTTCTATGAAAAGGATCTTGAATATCCTGATTAAATTAAGAGAGGATGAAACTACCTTGGAACCAATCTTTAATAAGTGGATGCCTAGAGGTAAGGAGTTAGAGCTCATGTGTTCATTCCATGTAGATGCAGAGGAAAATGACAATCTTAGGTCCACTAGTGAGTTTATAAAATAAATGAATATACTGTGAGAGGAAAGGGTAGGTGTAAAAGGAAAAGCCCAACTATATAGAAAAGAATATTCAGATCACAAATACAAATTGTGTCCAGGTGGTTTTGTCAGTCCAATTCAGTTAAGAGAGGAGAAGGTATGGCTAGAAGAGATGGACCACAAATTATCCCAAAAGGTTAATGAAGTCATTAGCACTGATGAAACATCCTTATTTGTCCAAACAATTGAAGAGATTGAAAAGGTGAAATCACATTATGGTTTCATAGAAACAGAAATTGGGCAGTTAAGGGTCACTTTGAAAAGGCTAGAAGGGATGAAACATAAGATTATCAGCTTTGCTTGGCCAAGTGATGATGTGTTCCAAGAGTGGAAGGACAAATACATCAAACAAGAAGAAGATGCTCTAGAGTAGATAGAAAAGGTTACAATAGAACAACAAATGGAAGAGACCGTTGATATTGAAAAATACTTGTAACTATTTCTTGGAGAGTATCGTGGTTTGTAACAAACTTTTCTAGGAATGTCCAAAGCTTGTACGCATCCATAATGTTATAAATGGATACCAGGACTAGTAAAAAAGGGATCACAAGAATTTTGTAAAGAAACTCTGGCAAAATATATTTAGGACCTTTTTCTGGTTTTAAGGAGATTGCTCTGAGTTATGTAATATTTTCAAGAATGAATATGAATATACAGATCAAAGTTTTAGGCCTAAAATTCCTTTGTCTTTTGGTGTGCATTCTTTAGTTTGCTGGTTTCATTTGGATAATCTAGGGTTGTTTGAATGAACATGGATTGTAAGGCAATCTTGTAGATGTTATTTCTAGCTTTTCTCTTTAGGAGAGGGATTAAATGTGCATGAAATACTTCTGTCAGCAAGTCTATTGTTTGTTTCTATGAATTTGATGAATTGTTTTAGTTAAATGGGAGAGGATCTATATATATGTTAGGAATGTATGGGATTCATAATAGCCAAAATGATGAGATGTATATGAGTGTTCCATTTTGAGAATTATTGTTTGATTTAGGTGACTCTGTAGTCTAGATAAGGCATTGTTATCAGATTGTAGGATCTCTTTCTATCTTTTCTTGAAGATCAGTACTAAAAATGAACACAAGTTTTTCCTTTAGTGTTTCAGTTTCATTGAGGTGATGGAGTCCATAGGTTTTTTAGCACTGGATTACTGTGGATCTCAATTTTAAAGTGTGAAGATATTTGCAGAAGGTATACCCACCTGAACTTTGGATAAGTTCAAAGTGTAGAATGTCTCAAAACCTTGTTATATGTTACTTGTGAGTTACATTTCCCCGATCTTTTCATATGCAGACGGAGTTGATTCATTTCTTACAGGAAGGATAGAAGGGAAATCAAAATTTGAGACTAACAAGCCCCATTGTCAATGTGGTCTTGGACAATATGTCTAAGATGATAACATATCTTAGTGTCATGACTAGGCACATGATGGTAATGACAATACTTTAACCCATCAAACCAGTGGGGGTAGGGTCGGCTATCTGACAGAGGTTTAGGCTTAGGTAGGGTGATTAGGTTGTCTCACAACAACCACTACATGATACTCAAATAAGGGTCATTAAACTTTTTGATGACCCATTTTTGCAAAGATTCAGAGGCAGCTATCGAAGGAGTAGTTGTTACATTAGGCATGACTTGATTCCTTTGCAACCCATCTGAGGACGTGCCAGGAAAGGACCCACCACAAGGGTTTGTAGAAGAATCTCCGAACTGCATCACAGTTTGCAAAGTTTTGATAATCTGTCAAGGCAGAGCACATGTTGGAAAAAATTTTATAACGATTCGGGGACAACTTCTCCCTCAATGCTGGCTATAGGTTGCCTATGAAAATGCATTGTAAGTCATTATTCAGTAGGGAAAAGGGGATCTTAGATGATATCACTTGATATTGTGAGATAAAATCCATCACCTTCTCATTTGGTTTCTGCTCCCAATGAATAAGGTTGGATATAGTGACCTTGGTGCCTATGTTAGCCTGAAACCTCTTGAGAAAGAGATCCATTAGCTAGTCAAAGGTGCGGATGGAGTGGTCAAGAAGAGAATTGTACCACTCCAATGCAGTCCCTTTGAGGGAACAAGCAAACAACTTAATGATAACAAAGTACAAATTGTGATAGTCACTACACATGGTCATAAACAAATTGATGTGAGTGTTTGGGTCACCATCACCACTGAATCTATCAAACTTCATCAACTCGGTGGCTGTTGGAAGGATGGTATTCAGGATAGTGATTTCTAAAGGGCTCTTCCTATAGTGCATGGGTGTAGATGATTGGTCAGAAGTAGAAGCCAGAGAAGTGAGCTGCAATTGAAGCTGACCCATGTTATGTAGTATAGTATTCAAAATTGGGTTCATAGGTAGAGTAGGAGGTGGTGGAGCTGCACCACCTCCCATGCCAGAAAGCATGCCAGTCAATGTGGTACTAGTAAAGACAACTGCAACATGGGCAGTAGCAGAAAAAGCAGTCAAGCCACTAGCCATAGCCATGTAACCTAAAGGAACAAAGGATGCACTGATACTTGGGATGGTGGAATCCACAATGCGGGCTCATAACCTCATGATGCTAACACTAACCTTAGACCTAAATAGATCAAATTGGGTGTCCATAGGGTGTACCTCGACTAGGGGCACATGTTTTTTAACAATCATGGATAGGGCCCTCAGCATCTTTAGGCCTCTCCTATCGGATATCAACATGTCTCTCAACATAATCATGCGATTCTTGACCTAGGGGAGGACGTTCTCTTTGTTCAAGAATCCCTTAAAATCTCTCAGATTCTGCTCTAAAGAATTGATCTACTCAAAATCACTAGAGACAACAGAATTATGATCAATAGTAGGAGGAGAAGATGGGGTATAACTTCTAGGAGAGTTAGGTTGTGAATTAGAAGGAGAAGCCCCCCAGTTAGAATAGATTTCAGAGTGTGAGAGGTCAAGAATTCATTGGGATTAGATGACTACTCACCTTGCATGGAGCCAGGTAGAGGAGGACTGTAGCGATTAGGAGGGAATCTCCTCTTGGATGACCTCCTGACTATGATTCATGTCATAGTCTAGGTCATAAATCTCATAAGTCGATTGACAACCAAATCATGGAACATGGACACCTATGCAAGTATTTGGAAAAAGATGTAGGACTATTTTGTTTTGATATGTTCAAGATAAAATCATGAAAGGGAAAAGGATGTTTGTTGTTTTTAGCTTTTGTTTTGTGTTTTGTGTTTTTTAAATGAGTGTGATGAAAAGTAAAACAACTATGCTAAACTTGGAAAAGGAAAAGAAATAAAGCAACTAAGCTATACTACAAGAAATAGTCACACACAAATCCCCTTTCACATCAGGTACACCAAAATGTAACAAAGTGAATTTGTCACCTCAAGGATGATGAATCCTCATGGACAAATTGGTGTTCAGATTACCTCTCCAAACTAGCACTTAGATGAGCCAGGAGATAACAAATTAATATAGGGAGTGCTAGCTACCCGAGAAACATCTATGGATGGCTTTGCCGAGCCTTTGCCCACAGGATGAGTGTGTGGAGCTGGGACGACAGTGTGTCCTATACAGATGAAGCACCGAGTTTGGACAAAGATTCCTAGATGCACTAATGAAACTTATAAAATAGCTAAAAAATACTGAAAAATTATGAAAAACACAAATTTCAAAGTAGAACAAGGAAGATAGTAGAGAATAAAGAAATCTTACAACTGGTCCATTCTTTGAAGCCTCTTGTAAGATAATCTTTTTTTCATAAAGTTGTGCCTACACACATGCAAGAGAGAAAATATTGGGGGTTATGTTTTGGAGCCTGCCTAAGTCAAACCTTGTTTTGGTGTTTCCACCTCCATGGACAACCCAAAAAGTCATGGGAAAGGAAGATGATAAAGAAGAGTGTAGGAGAAAATAAGAGAACAATGCTATGCTATTAGATAATTGGAAAATAAATGAGATATTGGAAATGCAAGATAGAGTTAGATTACTCCCCTAGTGCTTGGAAAATAATGGCATGCTTAGTAAACTTGGTATCTTGATGATGCTGTAACAATGGTGGTGGTGTCTCCAAGAGCTTCAATCTCAAAGAGAAAGTCTTCAATTTGCCAAAAGATCCATTGGAAATGTCCTAAAACTAAGGATATAGGCTAAGGGATGAGTCTAAATGTTGGTGGCCACGCAGGGAGGCATTACGATTCCTTCCTGGTGTGTATCATAACGTCCCAATGACCACCTATTGGATGGTAGGTTGGCAAGATGGTAGTATGCCATGTGGATGTCTCTGTGCCATGCCTTCATCCACAAATTTGTCAGGTCGGCAGAATTGGTAATACCTCTAGGGAAGCTAACATGGACTTCTTCAATAGACAAAAAAGGACAAGTTGGAAAAGTTGTCCTCCAAGCAGCATGGGGGAGGTGCCACATGTCGCAATTGCCACTAAAGGTGATGAGGGTGATATTTTTTACTCTACAAATAAGTTTTCCATCATCATAACTACATGCTCTAATCTCTTTTCCAAGGTTATCATCCACCTTCACATTTGCACTCTCGACTATCTTTCTCAGTCTCTTGTTGTAGCACCGATAGCCTTTTCTCTTTATAGAATATCCGAATAAAATCCCTTCATCACTTCTAGCATCAAACTTTCCTATATCCTTATCTCTCTTGATATAACATTTGCTACCAAATACTCTGAAATATCTCATAGTAGGAACATGACCAAACCATAGCTCATAAGGAGTCTTATTGGTATCACCTTTGATGTGAAATCTATTGAATGTGTTAACAACAACTCTAATAGCTTCTTTCCAGTAAATGTTTAGAACATTCCCTTCAATTATCATAGTCCTTGCAACATCCAAGACAGTTTTGTTCTTCCTTTCAACAACTCCATTCTATTGAGGGGTTCTAGGAGCAGATAATTGTCTTCTAATCCCATGCTTCTCACATAATTGATTAAATTCAACATATTAAAATTCTCCACCTCTATTAAATCTTAGACACTTCACCTTCAATCTAGAATCAGTCTCAACCATTGCTTTGAATATCTTGAATTTGTCCAACGCTTCTAATTTCTCCTTCAAAAAGACAACCCACATCATCCTAGAATAATCATCAATTAGCAGCATAAATATCTATCACCCTGCACACTTCTAACATTTTTAGGTTCACATACGTCAATATGCACAAGCTCTAGAAATCCATCTGATGTATACTGTTTTCTTTTCAAAGAAATCCTTGTTTGCTTACCCAACTGAAATTTGTTACATACAAGATCAACATGCTTATTAATCTTAGGCAGATCTCTAACATGTGTAAAACTGATCTTAATCATTGAATCAAAATTTACATGGCACATTCTCTTATGCCACAACCAACTCTCATCAATCTAAGCAATCAAAAAAAATTTCTCACCAGTATTCAAATGAAAAATATTACCTTTAGCCTTAGTTCTAGATGCAATCTCTATACCATAGGCATTTAAGATCTTGCATTTTCCATCCTTGAATTGTAGATCATAACCTTTATGAACCATCTATCCAACACTCAAAAGATTATTATTCAAACCTTCCACATATAAGACATCATTAGTGTTATGCTTACCATCAAAAGGAATAGAACCTCTCCCACAGATTACATAGGCTTTGTCATCTCCAAGTCTAACTATTCCACCATCATACCTTTCCATACTCATATTTTTTCTTTTATCACTTGTCATATGATGTGAACAACCACTATCAATTACCCATTCATCTTTCTCTTTAACTTTAGCAGCTAAATCTGTAAGGCATTCCCCAAACAAAGCTTTGATTTACTTAGTTGACCATGTTTGACCTATTAATAAATGATTTATAATTCAATAAAATGGATTGTGTTAGGCAGATAGATTTGTGAGAAAAGTAATTGAACCAAGTTATAGGGTTATTTCACCTTGTGGTGTACATTTTGGTATGTTATGAATTTGAAATCCTAAAAGATCCATTGATTGGATAATCTTGATTCAACGTATGTCAGCTATGTCTGGATGTAGAACGTATATGATTTCGTGATTTGATAACATTGATGAATGTTGATGCTTCATTTATCGGCTTTATAGATACAGAACTATATATGATTCTAGAATAGGATAAATTTGAGAGGAGGTATGTCATTATTGGATTTGCAGGACTTTACTATGATGATAGAAATAGGAATGCATGTTGTAATGTATGGATCAAAATTATGTGAATTATGATAATTGTTATGAGGAGTTATTTGGATGAAAGATGTATTGATTGATAAATGTACATTGTATGCTGAGTGTTTGAAGTGCATTATTATTCATGTGTTTTATATTATATGAGATTAATTGGAAGTACTAATGTGTAAATCGAGTTGCGCAGGAATTATCCATGTGACCATGGAAATATTACGGAGAACCAAACCTAGACTTATGTATGTTCGTAAGCCAGGGGTTGTCTAATTGGAGAGACAACACCCCATTTGTGTTGTATTTTATTCGTACAGTATATGTTGCATGTGTGTTAACTGTATTTAAGTTAATTGTGTAAAATTCACAAGAGATGTTTCCATGTTTTAAATTTTAAAAGTGTTTTCTTTGTGTCACTTGACACATGTGTGGATTTAAGTTTAAATTTTTATTTTTGTCTCTTGGTGGGAAAGTGTTCTACTATAGCTTTTTCAAGTAATATAATGTGATGTCATAAATACCTTGGGTAAAGAATCTTTGGGGTGCTCAACATAGGTTTGACCCGAAAATAAACTTCAAAGGGGTTTAAAATGGGTTAAACAAACACCTAGAGGTAGTTTAATAAGGTTTCCTAAAGCCAATAAGGTATACCTAAGGGTTAGGGGTAATTTTAGGCAAGTTTCTACTCTCATTTGACCTTTTAGACACCCTAAAAAGTAGATTTTCTATGTTGTGCGAAAATTGAAATTAGAAGGCTTGAGCTAAGTGGTTAACCTTCCTTTTTGAATGAAAGCTCCCTTTTCCCATTTTACTTTACTTTCCTTTTCAGTTTTAGAAACTGGAGAGAACTCACACTAGTGTCTTCTTAAGCAAGAAAGAGAGAGTTTGGGGGTAATCACCCACTCTCCATTTTTGGAGACAAAATAATTTTGTAAAGAAACAGATAGAATTTGGTTTCAGAATTTTAGCTAAGGGTAGAAAGAGAAGAACTGTGGAATTGGGCTGCTCATCCTCAACAAAATAAACCTACCTTTGGGAAGATTAAGGTTGGTCGTATTCATCATATAATGGATTTGTTATTGCAATTGTTTGTAAGAAATGTTTGTGAAAAAGACTTGTTTCCGTGCATGTTCCCTTGGAAATTTATTTAGTATTTTGTTTTATACTTTGTGTGTGTGTTTGGGAGTAATGAAGGTCTCCTACTCTTGGGAGGGAGGAGGATCTTGTGGGTGGTAGAAGTGGTAGCCCTCAAGTGAGAGACTCTCATTATGAGAGCGATCACAAGGGAATTTATGTGACCCTTATTGCATGGCTTGTTTATGCATTGGGGGTCATATTGAGGGAAATAAGGCATGAATGCCTTGGGGGACATAAGGAAATAAGGGTTGATTATGTTATACTTGATGTAATTGGTTTGCCATGAGGTGGCTATTTGTTTTACCATACTTGCAGTCTCCTCAGCATACTTGGTCCACTACCACCCTTGAAAAGGCATCACCACTGTGTGGTGCAGTGTAGCCCAGGTTTGGGAGTGTGTTTTGAGTTGGTGTGTATTCTGCTTTTTGTGTTGCATGTTTGTTACCTATCTAGGGCTTGGTTCTCCGAGCTCGGGGGTGGCTACCAGTTAGCCTAGGCTCGGAGGTGAGCACTCCATGGTCAAATCCTTGATCTTATTTGTAGGTTGTGGAAAGAAAGGAATTAGGACAAGTGGAAAGATTCGATGGAGATAATAGTTGCAGAATCCATTTGGAAAAATATGTTATTATTCTATTTTAAAATGTCCTCATTATAAAAGTTGAGTGACGTATTTGTAAAATGACTATAGTGTCTCTTAAAGTAATTCCTAGAAACGTAATAGTTATTTGTTCTAATGCAAAAGATGAAATGAATAATTCTGGAACAGTTTTCTAAAGTCTGTTTTTTCTGAATTTAATCATTATTGAGTAGATTAATAGTGTGGGAAGTAATTAAATTTATTTTATTCCTTATGCATATGAAATAAATCAAGGAAATAAAGTAATGATTTAAAAATTGTATGCGTGTTGCTTGAAATTAAATGATTCAGTTTAAAACCTAAATGCAATGTTAAAGTTAAAGGAATTCTAGATAAATAAAGTGCTATTGAAATTTTATTTATTGCTGTCATATTATTAACTTGCAGAAAATATAATCTATAGTTATTTTAATCATCTCTATAGTTTTATTTTAATAATTTCTAGCTTATTAAGTTGCTATTAAATCTAATGATTTCTGTTAATTACTTAGTTGCAGAAATTAAAAGAAAATCTAATGTTAAAAAGTCTATTTGACTTAAATAATTTTCATAGTAATATAGTTGTTGGATGAGTTTAGTTAAATCTATCAGTTGAACATTTGCAGAAAATAAATTTAATAAATAAATAAAAAAAAATAGATTTAGCCTAGCTATGTTTTTCATCAGCAAGTATTTTAGAATAAAGCAAATATATGCCTAAATTCAAATTAGATGACTTAAGCTATTTTCAAATATATATATATATATATATATAATTGTAGGAAAGGGGATTGCCCTGAATGTAATAATATTACAATTATATACATATAAACATACCTACAACTAAATTATTTGCATGTATAAATGTATAAATGCATATAGTTCTTAAAGTTAAATAAATTCAAATTGATTGATTAAAATATATATATTGATAAATACCTTTGCATATATAGACATATATACACATATGTGTATATATATATACGAATACAAATACATATACATACAAATATATATATATATATATTATTTGCATTTTACATATATACAAATATATACAAATACATATATATATATATATTTTATTTGCATTTTGTTTAAAAAAAATATATTTAAATAAGAAAAAAAGAAATACTATTTTAAAACAAAGGACAGCGGATAGGGCATGGGCCGAACCCACTGTGCAAAGCACAATGGTCAGCTTGGCCTAGGCTGCCACTATGGGCGTCCACAGTGGACAATACCATTGTGGCGTCCCACAGTGGATGGCCCAAGGGCTACCACTATGGGCGACCATAGTGGATGCCGCCACTATGGAAAGCCATAGTGAGCAAGGTCTGGGTGGAGCCACCAGTGCCCTCTGCTCCTTCCGCCTCACCTCCCGTGCGTGCGACCTCCACCATTCGCTGCCAAAACCCACCATGGCCGCCTCCATTAGCATTTCGGCCCTGTTAAAAAAAAAAAGAAAAGCAAAAATACGAAACCCTAACCCAATATGGGTTAGGGTATTCGAGAATGGTATAGGCTTTCAAGAATGGAAAAAAAATATGATTTAACTAATTTTTATAATAGCAAATTTAGGGTTTGCATGGGGAGATTTATAAAGATGTGGAACTTTTTATAGTATATATATATATATATATATAGTTGGAAGTATATGAGAACAAGACAATTTGGGATCAAGTATTTTATTATGCGGTTCTAATTATATATGTTATTAATAAACATATGGGGTATGTTTAAGTATTAAAATTGCTTATGACATTTAATCTTATAAAATCTTTATATTAAATTGTGAAAGGTTATTTTGGCTATTGGGGAAATATTTACACTTTATAGAAAAATAATTATTTCCAAATTAATTGACCCTTTTAGTCGAATTGGTATACACTACATGTTAATTAGGTAAAATAAAATAAAGACATTTCTAAAACTAAGTGTTAGGTCTATTTTTAATTAGTTCCTAAAATCAATTAATGAATTTTCGGTTGAAGATTAATTATGTCCTCGTCAATTATTTTAGAGAGTTTTGATTAAATCAATCTATTAATGCAATTTAATGAGATAATAAAATGAATTCATTTAGTATTCCGCATTTAATTGAATTATTAAGAAAGGGTGTATTAACAGGATGATAGGCACTTGATAATTATTAAATATTGATGTCGAACCAAGTAAATTTATTAATGACTATTTAGTGGAGATGGATCTAATTAAGTACTAATTGATGCAACTGAAATGATAGGGCCCTTTGAGTGAATATAATATTACCCTTATAAATATTACTCGTTCCACTAGATAATGGGAATTATCGTAATTGTTATGTTAGTATTTTATATCAATTAATATTTCATTTAGAACAACATGTCAAGTTGTCACAACTATTTAAGCAATGTTTGCATGAAAATAAGTGTTTTAAAAAAAAAAAATTGTCTGTGTTTTGCCCAAAAGTTTGGGCATGACATTTTGGTATCAGAGCCCTAGGTTCATACACTAGTGAACATGGGCTACATTCATAACTTAGTTGAAACCAAACTATGGTTTGAAGTATAACACCTAGGTGCGAAACTTGTGAAGTAACAAAGTGAAAATTTTGGTAAATCATTAGATCAACATATATCAATTAAAGGAGTTCCAAGGGTCACTAAAAGCCCTGAAATTTGAACTTATTAGTCATAAGGCTTATAGCATAATAAAACCCCAAGGGCTGTGAAAATTTCAATTATTATATGAAGTATTTTCGGTGTTTATTAATGAAAGTTAGTACTTTTGTGCTTATGAGGTTACCATTCAATTGGAACCTAAACGTAATAATTGCCCTAATCAAATCAAGTATGAGGAGTTAATTTTTCAATAAAATACTCTTTATGATAACTAAATGAATACCATCCATCGAGATATGTTCTTGACATGGCAAGACAAGCAAGATAGTTAGACCTAAGATAAAGGCACAATAAACGAGATAAATAAGAATCGAGGTAGATCAAATAAAATTTTAAGTTATGTGAAATTATGATGGTTAAAAAGATCAAGGCCGCCATAGGAGACAACAATGAAGGAGAGTTAAGAAGTACTCTTGTGACTAGTAGAAAGAAGCATTAACCTATCCGAAGGACTAGGCACCTTAAGAATGTGATCTTGTTAGATTTCTTATTAGAGCATTAGTTAGACAATGTTTGTAACAATATAGTGAAGCTAGAGTTGGATAACCTTGAAGATAAGAACTAAACTGATGTATGACAATCCCCTTGATCAGAGAACCCTAGTAATACTATAGGTGAGTTAAATAAGGAGAAAGGAGGCATGAACTTCTTGGGTTAAAACATGTACTTACAATAAACCCTAAGTTCGTCTGGGGTTATATAATTGGGGAAACAAGCAAGTAAAGCCTCAAACTAATTCCTTTATGGAAAGGTAACCTTGGCAAAAGTAAATAATGGAAGAGAGAGTAGAGTTGATTTGGGAATCGAACAAAAAAAATCCCCATTGAAGTGCAAAGAGTGTAAAAGTATTAGGATCCTATAATCTAGGAATGTGTATCTAGTTTTCATTCAAGAACTAAGAAGGAAAGTGCAACCCAGTCATGGTTAGCCGCTAGGCACAATCGAAGAAGCTTTGCAAATTTTGGCACTCAAGTGTGAAAGTATGCAAAAACATTAAGTATGGATGAAACAATGTGCAGATGGAAATGGCTTAGGAAAAAAAAAAAAAAACTATAACAGTAATATAATACCAAAGTTTCAATGAGAATTAGTTGGAAGTATAAAATATTTGATGAGAACATTGATAAAGAGATGAGTTATGTGATTAGCTAAGGATTTGGAAATTATGGGAGTCTTAAGACATTGGTAATTGTTGGACATCCTTATGTTATACCATAATAGGGTAACTGGATATAGGATGGTAAGATGGTTTGTTTAGATCAAAGAGATTGAAAGATGTGGTAGGCCAGAAATGGGCGAGTAAGTAAACATAAATAAGTAATATGGAACGAGATAACTTTCCTTTTACTAAATTTTAAATAAAAGAATGGGTGTTGGTCACTTTTCAAGTGCACACCCCCTTGATTTCATAGTTGCATAAGTAAAGTAGGAGAGTATAAGTCCACACTCCCAGTTGTTGAAATATGTCATGAAAGGTGTGGGTAGAAATTGTAGTCAACCATTATCAACCTTACTCGGCAATAAATCCACCCCAAATGGCTCTTAACCTTAAGTGTTCATACTTTGGCAAAAGCTCTTGCCTAATGAAGGCAAGTGAATGTTAAAGGTGAAAATACAAGGAGCTAACAAAAGGTGCTAAGAAAACAAATAATGTCCCTAGTAAAACTATAAGATTATATTATTCAAATCCTAAGAGATTCCAAGTAAACAAGTGTCAATTTTGTACCGAACTATCTACTGAGTGCGTAAGACATGGAAGTGTCGATATTTGAACTACCACGTAACATTAAATCAAGGTTTACCATATAAGATAAGGGTAGCCTAAGAGGAATGGACAAAGAATGGTGGAGATTAGTACAATTACTTGTTAGAATATAATGGTGAGCGTTAATTACCCTAAATAGATAAAGGATTATATTGGAAAGGTGTGGCTTGCGATAGCTATCACACGAAGGTTTGAATGAAACATGATCTATTAAACAATTGCAATCCCATGTATATAAGATATGTCATAAATAATAAGGGAATGTAGATAATCTAAGAATCTCAAGAGTCTAATAATCACTTCCTAACACACTCAGGATGTGTGATCCTGGGCGATGAGTTGCGGTTACTCCCTAGGGTATGACCAGTACGGTCATCTTGTTTCGAGTTTGATTCGACATTATTATTATTTTTATTTACTTTCTTTGAATAAGCATCTTGTGATCTAGGGGCTAGTACTTTCTGGTTATTTATAATTTTCATTTTATGATGAAAGGACCACTAAATCGATGTTCTTTTTATTTGAGTTATGGCACTTGCCATGTTTCTAGTTTTAATATTTTTCAATTGTCAACATTTTTCTTCTTTTTATTGGATTTGGCAGAAGTAACTTGTATTTTTGAAAAGTGTCAAGTGGTCATTTTGTTGGTTGATAAAACTAGCCCTAGTGATGTCATTTGTGTAATATCTATCATGATTTGTAGAACCACTGATAGCGTGTCAAGGGACAATACCGCAAGGAGTGAAATTAGGCACAAGAATTAACAAAGAATGTGTTTTTATCAAATTAAGATAAAGGAAGGAATATGCACCTAAGTAAAATTAATTGCGAGTAATCTGAAAGGAAAAAAATAAAAAAATAAAAAAAAATTATAACAATAATGTGACCTAGACCTAATAAATTGCGAAAGTAACGATTGTCGATTGGTAAATTTGGCATGGGTATGAAGATGATTGCATGGATGATATCTAAAATAAGCATTAATAGTATCCATCACTCCCTTGGAATGGGATTGTTGTGTACCTTAATGTTTGGAAATGGCGAATGATGCTCCCTATAAAACTTAAACCTTGGAGCCTAAAAATATAAAAACATTTTAATCCCTAGTGGTAGAAAACTACCCTATATAAGGGCGGAATTGAAGAACCTAAATTTGATTTTTGCCTTGCCACCTAAGAAAGTTGGAAGAAATTATGCACCTAGGACAATTTAGCAAATAGTGTATTAACACCCTAATGAGGTGCCTCGAGTGCAGAATAAGTAGATTCATTGTGGTTAAGTGTGATGTCAATTTTCTTAAGTAAAATGCATTGATGAAAATATAGTAAGATAAACATGCTTTTAAACAAATCCTAAACAAAGTAGAACTCCTAGACAAATTCAATATGTGTGACCTTGATTGTGGGAGTTGATGTGTGTTATTGATATGATTTTGATGGTGAAATAATGTAAGTTGTTGAAAGATAGAACTTTGCAAACACCTACCTGAGATCAAAGGGAAAGGTAATAAAAATACTAAGAACCTAACCTTGTGAAGATAGTAAGTTAAATTACAACAATAAGTTGATTTTAGTATTTCATCCATCTAGTAGGCAAGGTAATAGTTTGAGTAACTTATGGAAATGGAGGAAAAGGTTGTGTCCCTACTTTGAAATTCTACTCATGCGACTTCCAGGAGTAAGTTGAACTCTAGGGGAGGAGGATGTAAGGCCTTCCCCAAACCAAGCTTTGATTTACTTAGTTGACCATGTTTGACCTATTAATAAATGCCTTATAATTCAATAAATGGACCGTGTTAGGCAGATAGATTTGTGAGAAAAGTAATTGAACCAAGTTATAGGGTTATTTCACCTTGTGGTGTACATTTTGATATGTTATGAATTTGAAATCCTAAATGATCCATTGATTGGATAATCTTGATTTAATGTATGTCAGCTATGTCTAGATGTAGAACGTATATGATTTCGTGATTTGATAACATTGATGAATGTTGATGCTTCATTTATATGCTTTATAGATATAGAACTCTATATGATTCTAGAATAGGATAAATTTGAGAGGAGGTATGTCATTATTGGATTTGCAGGACTTTACTATGATGATAGAAATAGGAATGCATGTTGTAATGTATGGATCAAAATTATGTGAATTATGATAATTGTTATGAGGAGTTATTTGGATGAAAGATGTATTGATTGATAAATGTACATTGTATGCTGAGTGTTTGAAGTGCATTATTATTCATGTGTTTTATATTATATGAGATTAATTGGAAGTACTAATGTGTAAATTGAGTTGCGCAGGAATTATCCATGTGACCATGGAAATATTACGGAGAACCAAACCTAGACTTATGTATGTTCATAAGCCAGGGGTTGTCTAATTGGAGAGACAACACCCCATTTGTGTTCTATTTTATTCATACAGTATATGTTGCATGTGTGTTAAGTGTATTTAAGTTAATTGTGTAAAATTCACAAGAGATGTTTTCATGTTTTAAATTTTAAAAGTGTTTTCTTTGTGTCACTTGACACATGTGTGGATTTAAGTTTAAATTTTTATTTTTGTCTCTTGGTGGGAAAGTGTTCTACTATAGCTTTTTCAAGTAATATAACGTGATGTCATAAATACCTTGGGTGAAGAATCTTTGGGGTGGTCAACATAGGTTTGACTCGAAAATAAACTTCAAAGGGGTTTAAAATGGGTTAAACAAACACCTAGGGGTAGTTTAATAGGGTTTCCTAAAGCCAATAAGGTATACCTAATGGTTAGGGGTAATTTTAGGCAAGTTTCTACTCTCATGTGACCTTTTAGACACCCTAAAAAGTAGGTTTTCTAAGTTGTGCGAAAATTGAAATTAGAAGGCTTGAGCTAAGTGGTTAACCTTCCTTTTTGAATGAAAGCTCCCTTTTCCCATTTTACTTTACTTTCCTTTTTAGTTTTTGAAACTGGAGAGAACTCACACTAGTGTCTTCTTAAGCAAGAAAGAGAGAGTTTGGGGGTAATCACCCACTATCCATTTTTGGAGACAAAAGAATTTTGTAAAGAAACAAATAGAATTTGGTTTGAGAATTTTAGCTAAGGGTAGAAAGAGAAGAACCATGGAATTGGGCTGCTCATCCTCAACCAAATGAACCTACCTTTGGGCAGATTAAGGTTGGTCATATTCATCATATAATGGATTTCTTATTGCAATTGTTTGTAAGAAATGTTTGTGAAAAAGACTTGTTTCCATGCATGTTCCCTTGGAAATTTATTTAGTATTTTGTTTTATACTTTGTGTGTGTGTTTGGGAGTAATCAAGATCTCCTACTCTTGGGAGGGAGGAGGATCTTGTGGGTGGTAGAAGTGATAGCCCTTGAGTGAGAGATTCTTGTTATGAGAGCGATCACAAGGGAATTTATATGACCCTTACTGCATGGCCTGTTTATGCATTGGGCATCATAAGGAGGGAAATAAGGCATGAATGCCTTGGGAGGCATAAGGAAATAAGGGTTGATTATGTTATACTTGATGTAATTGGTTTGCCATGAGGTGGCTATATGTTCTGGTTTGCCATGAGGTGGCTATTTGTTTTACCATACTTGCAGTCTCCTAAGGGTACTTGGTCGACTACCACCCTTGAAAAGGCATCACCAATGTGTGGTGCAGTGTAGCCCAGGTTTGGGAGTGTGTTTTGAGTTGGTGTGTATTATGCTTTTTGTGTTGCATGTTTGTTACTTGTCTAGGGCTTGGTTCTCCAAGCTTGGGGGTGGCTACCAGTTAGCCTAGGCTGGGAGGTGAGCACTCCATGGTCAAATCCTTGATCTTATTTGCAGGTTGTGGAAAGAAAGGAATTAGGACAAGTGGAAAGATTCGATGGAGATAATAGTTGCAGAATCCATTTGGAAAAATATGTTATTATTCTGTTTTAAAATGTCCTCATTATAAAAGTTGAGTGACCTATTTGTAAAATGACTATAGTGTCTCTTAAAGTAATTCCTAGAAACGTAATAGTTATTTGTTATAATGCAAAAGATGAAATGAATAATTCTGGAACAGTTTTCTAAAGTCTATTTTTTCTGAATTTAATCATTATTGAGTAGATTAATAGTGTGGGAAGTAATTAAATTTATTTTATTCCCTTATGCATATGAAATAAATCAAGGAAATAAAGTAATGATTTAAAAATTGTATGCGTGTTGCTTGAAATTAAATGATTCAGTTTAAAACCTAAATGCAATGTTAAAGTTAAAGGAATTCTAGATAAATAAAGTGCTATTGAAATTTTCTTTAATGTTGTCATATTATTAACTTGCAGAAAATATAATCTATAGTTATTGTAATCATCTCTATAGTTTTATTTTAATAATTTCTAGGTTATTAAGTTGTTGTTAAATCTAATGATTTCTGTTAATTACTTAGTTGCAGAAATTAAAAGAAAATCTAATGTTAATAAGTCTATTTGACTTAAATAATTTTCATAGTAATATAGTTGCTAGATGAGTTTAGTTAAATATGTCAGTTGAACATTTGCAGAAAATAAATTTAATAAATAATATTAAAAAAAAGATTTAGCCTAGCTATGTTTTTCATCAACAAGTATTTTAGAATAAAGCAAATATATGCATAAATTCAAATTAGTTGACTTAATCTATTTTCAAATATATATATATATATATATATATATATATATATATATATATATATATATATATATATATATATATATATATATATATATATATATATATATATATATATATATATATATATATAATTGCAGGAAAGGGGATTGCCCTGAATGTAATAATATTACAATTATATATATATAAACATACCTACAACTAAATTATTTGCATGTATAAATGTATAAATGCATACAGTTCTTAAAGTTAAATAAATTCAAATTGACTGGTTAAACTATATATATTGATAAATACCTTTGCATTTATAAACATATATAAACATATGTCT
Organism: Cryptomeria japonica; assembly: GCF_030272615.1. NCBI lineage: Eukaryota > Viridiplantae > Streptophyta > Pinopsida > Cupressales > Cupressaceae > Cryptomeria > Cryptomeria japonica. Next base: position 259,120,886 of record NC_081414.1, on the reverse strand, counting down.
ATATATATACAAATACATATACATATACATACAAATATATATATATATATATATATATATATATATATTATTTTCATTTTACATATATACAAATACATACATACATATATATATATATATATATATATTATTTGCATTATATTTAAAAAAATTAATATTTAAATAAATAAAAAAAATACTATTTTAAAACAAGGGACGACAGATAGGGCACGGACCAAACCAACTATGCAAAGCACAGTGGTTGGTTCGGCCTAGGCTGCCACTGTGGGCATCCAATTACAAGAGAAACATTTCAAAGGCAACTTTCCATCATACTTACCAACTCCTTTAGGCAATCTTTGATCAATCAATGCTTCAAGTTCATCTAGCTCTCTTTCTTTCTCTTCCATGTCTCTTCTCTCCCTTTCATATCTAGATAATATGCACTCATTAGGATTATATTTCTACTTACCAGATACAAATGTAGATTCTCTGAATGCAATCTCAAAATTTCCATGTAATTCTCCAAACTTAGTCAGTTCAAATGCAACAATCTTTCCAACTAGCATATCTCTTGTAACTGTAGTCACATTCCAGATCTTATCAATAGTAGCAATCTTATGTTTATAAGTAGGAGGCAAATATCTCAGCACCTTAGCAGCAATTTCATCTTCCTCAATGGTTCCACTGTTAGATTTGATACCTAGGACAAGATCATTCACCTTAGCCATGAAAGAGTGTATGTTCTCATCATCTCCCATCTTCAATGTCTCATAGTTTCCTTTTAAACTCTGCAATTTAGCAACCTTCACATGTTTATCACCTTCATACAAAATCTCAAGTTTTACCCAGATCTCATGTGCAGTCTAAAGTCCCATTACATTTGTCATATCAAAATTAATTTAGGCATTAATCAATGCTTCCTTCGCTCTAATATTATGTTCAACTTCCTTGATCTCATCAAGAGTAGACGGTCCATTCTGAGGAACAGTAGAGCCATTCTTTCTAATCTTCCAATAATCTTCTCCAAGACACTTCAAGTGCACTTCCATCTGGTCCTCCCATATAGCATAGTTACTCTCATCAAATCTTGGACTTTCCTTCTTAAATATAACACCTTGAGATGCCATCCTGGATCTCCTCAAGCGATTAAGCTTCTACTAGAGGATCTAGCTCTGATAACAATTGTTAGCAGCATCCAAGATGGAAGACTAAGAGTGTGCGGTGAATCAATCTTCTCTGGATAAGAGAATTTAACAATAAAAATAAATATGATAAACTGTAGTAATAAGATAGATAAGCAAATTGAAAGCACAACACACAACACCAGGAATTTGAAGTGGAAATCCTAGTTAAGCAAAAAACCATGGTGGGAACCTACACAGAGTAAGATGATACTCTATAGTAGTATGTGAAAATATTACAATGGAAATGCACGTGCATTCAGGTACACTACCTATAGCTCACTGCTCAATTACAATAACCCAAAACCCTATAACCCTCATGGAAGTCTCACTGACTTACAACAAGATATAGACTACAATCCAGAAAAAATGAACTAAAATAATTGCATCTTCAAATCCCTAATTACAATTCTAGTTAAGCACATATGTCAGCTCTGCAACACCAATATTTCCTCAGTCACAACACCAAAGGATAAATCACTTGTTTGCACATAAATCTCTCTCTGATAATATAGACATAACATCGACACCCAAATTACATGACAATATCACCTATATATACAAATCATCAACCTTGACAAAAAGGTTAGCTAAACATTCAAAACTTAATTACAAAATTACATCAGACGATATAAAGATTGACCATTGGACCAATATAATGATTTACATAATAACATGGACCTAAATCAAATTCCCAAATGCTCAACTCCATCAGAAATCATGCCAAGATCAACCGTAGCAGGCTACACCACCAAGAAAACTACATAACATGAAAAGCATCATTGGTTGATATAAACCACCAAAAAATTTGCACAACAATCAATACGGATCACCAAAAAAAATAGGACACAACTAGGAAAAACTAGCAAGCACATTAGAATCATTAGGAACAACTACACCAACACCACTTATCAAATCTTCATCTATCAACGTCTGAAAGCTCAAGAACACAATCAATCAACAACTGTCACAAAGAAATATAACTTGTGGAGCACCAAATCATGATCCATCTAAAAGGAAGATACACAAGACCATCCTAAGCAATATCCCAAAATATCAGCACAAGATATGATCACACCGAACAATACCATAGGATATACCGAACTCTGGAAAATAGTGATCAACAAAACAATACTACAAACCAGATCAAAAGATCTTCCCAATCTACAATCACCAAAGAAAAATATAGGAATATGTTGACACCAATGATAAAAAAATATCCTAGCAGCGGTAATGACCAACAATATCTAACAATTAGTACACAAGAAATTAAGATGATAAGATAAGGGAATAGGTTTCTTATTAGTAGGAAATAGAACAACACCTGCCCCAAGATTGTACGACACCTAGACCCATCAAAGTACAACTCCCAAGTTTCATAGTCTAAATAGGAAGAACAAACTCATCAGGAAAGGATACTTGATTAGATAGCTTGAGAGGTGAAGGAGAATCAACTAAATGATCAGTCAACGCTTGTCCTCTTATTGGTTTTTGAGAAACAAACTTAAGATAAAACTCAATTTACATCATAACCCACTTCTCTAGATGTCTTGGAAGATCTGTCTTAGAGAAAAGGTGTTTTGAAAGATCAAATTTGATGATAACATGAACTTCAACATTCAAAAGGTAATGCCTCAACTTCTACATTGCAAAAACAAGAGCAAGATATTGCCTTTGTATCGTAGTATAGCGGACCTCATAATCGATCAAACTATGACTTATATTGTGCCAACAAAGCTACAAGAGCATGAGGAGAAGCAACTATGTATAGAAGAAATGGTTTAGTCAGGTCAACTAGTTACAAGAAGGGTTGGCCAAATAAGATTTTAAATCTTCAAAGGCTTGATGGCAATCCTCATTATATTGGAAGGTGATGTTTTTCTTAATCAATTAAGTAAAGGGAAAGGTCTAATCTACAATTTGTGATACAAACCTACGAATAGCTTCTATCTTTCCTTGAAAGCTTCTCAATTGGGAAATATTTTTAGGAGGTGGCATATTAACAATGGCATCTATCCTTTTTGTATCCACCTCAATACCACGATGTGATATTATGAACCCTAATAGTTTTCTACTATTCATTCCCAAAACACACTTTTGGGGGTTCAAGCGCATGTTGTACTTACAATTTCACTCAAAAACTTGATGAAGGATCTTAACATGGTCTTGACGGAGTATGGACTTAGCTAAGATCTCATCAATGTAATCTTCCAAGATTTTATGCATGTAGTCATTAAAAGATAAGAGTCATAGCACATTGGTAAGTAGCGCCTGCATTATTTAATCCAACAAGAATTACAATCCAACAAAATGTACCCCAAAGAGTAGTGAAGGCAATTTTAAACTGATTTTGAGGATTAATAATGATTTTATTATATCCTAAGAAACTATCCATAAAAGATAACAAGGCATGTCTAGTGGTAGAATCCACTATCATATCAATATTGGGAATCAAAAAATTATCCTTTAAAGAATCCTTATTGAGATCTCAAAAATTGGTACACATCGTAATCTTGTGATTAGGTTTAGCCACAATGAAAATATTGGAAATCCAAGGAGAGTAGTCAATAGGGAAAATGAATCCTGCATCTAGTAATTTCTCATTTTTATCTTTGACAAGCAAAGCTATTTTGGGATTCATTTTCTAATCTTCTGCTTTATAGGTTGAGCATTAGGAGTTAGGAAAATATTATGAGTGACAATATTAGGATCAATGCCAAGCATGTCGGACTATATCCAAGCAAAGATTTCAGGGAACTCATGTAATAAATTAGACTATTCTTTTGGTTCCTCATTAGTAAGGCATTTTCCTACCTTAGTAATCTTGTCTTCATTACAAGGATCCATCTTGAAGTCAATGGTATCACTTATAAGGAGATTACTTCATTATGGGATATCTTTTAGTTGAGGGAGCTCCTTAGTCATCACATCATTATCTTTAGCCAATTCAGCGTCTTCTCCAAAATATTCTTCAACATTCAAACAATAGGGGAACCCAGGGCTATGATGGCAATGAGGGAGATTATCATAAGCCCCTAGAAACTAAGCTAAGGAATCATCAATAGAAAAGAAATCTGAAGGGAAGATACTAGAATCATAGCCAATATATTTAGGATACTTTAATGAAAGAGGTTTATAGGAAAAGGAAATGACATTAATACTAATAGATGGTATTTTAAAAGATTTGGTGGATTTGAGGGGATTGTATCCAAGTCCAAATGTAGCCTCATGACAATTATTTTATATACGAAATTTAATCCCTTGTTCTTGACCACCACAACCATTGCCATTGTATCCACTCTTAACTAAGATATGGAAACCAGGACCATAGAGGTTAGCCATTTCAATAAGGGAAGGAGGTTTTTCATCGATCTGAATGTCAAAATCAGTTGAAGTGGAAATAGGTGAAGATTTAGAATTCGAAGCAACCAGAAAATTGTTACTTAAGGGTTTAGACAAAGTGGGTTGCTTTTCAGGTTCATCTAAGTTGTCTTCCTTGTTTTCAGACAGGCTCTCTTGAAGGGATTCTATATTCTCCTAAAAAGTAGGATTAAAATCCAAAGACCCCCAATCGTCATCTGAGAGTACTTTCTCAGGGGAAAAGACATATTTGGGAGGAGATTCAGATTGAGAAGAATTATTTTCAAGAATTTTAGAATCGCTTGGAGGAATAGGATTGGTAGAGGAAAAATCGATACTAGAAGGAGAAGGGATAATATAAGGGACGTCAGAAACAATTTGAGAAGAACTAGTGGAGGAAGATTTAAAAGTGGATGTTTGTAAACAAGCCTAGAGATTTGTATCAACGAGCAAGGTATACATCTTGTTGTTATAAATAAATTTAACTTGCCTATGAAAAGTAGAAGGGACAAATTGTATGTTATGAATCCAAGGTCTACCTAACAACAAGTTGTAGGTTAATTTATTAGGAATGCCATGAATAGGTGTAGATAAGGTAACTGGTCCTACCTTAATAGGAAAGTTTATAATATCCAATGAAGACCTATCCATATTATTAAAGCCATGGATAGTAAGAGAATCAAGTTTAATAAGAGATGTATCCACATTGATCTTATGCAATAAATTAATGCTACAAACATTAAGGCTAGAGCCATTTTCCACAAGGGTTCATCTTATAGAATTTCCATTAATAATAACAACAATCATGAGAGGATCATATTGGCATTTAATTTCACAAGGAGGTAACTCATCTTGGGTGAACATAATTTGAGCTTTAAGCATGGTTATTGAGTCAATCAAAGAAGACACATTATTGGATGTCATTGTTAGTGGGACATTTAATGTTTTCAAGGCATCTTGTAACATTCCATGATATGTTGAAGAGGTTTGAATCAAACCCCAAAGGGAAATACTGACAGGAGTGGCCTTAAGTTGTTCAATGAGATCATACTCCTTACCAAGAGCTTATGAAATGCGAGGAAATTGAATAGGAATGGGTTAAGGATTAGGAAGTGAGGTTGGATAACCGGAGGAGGATTAGGCTGCCTATTTTTTCTTGTGTTATAGGTGTGAGAAATTGAATGATATCTCTCTCCTGTTATTTGTTCAACATACTCATAAGGACTCTTAGTAGGATATCCTCCATGCACAATGATAATAGGTTTGTTAGGAGTGCCCAAAGTATCATTTCCATAACCACCTTGAACCATAAGGACGGGTTGATTTAAGGATTGCGATGTTGGAGAAGGGTAAGCACCTTGAACCATAAAGAGGGGTTTTCTATGTGTTGGCATATTGGCACTAAGTTGTCATTGATGTCAACCGGTGGTGGTTGAGCATGTAGGATGGTGGATGATGGCTTGTTTAAGATGAAGAGGCAAAATGTTAAAAGTCATCTCACAACACCGGAAGTGAAGATGTGAAAACCGGTACCAGATGCTCTACTGGGTAACAGAAGGAGAACTCTCTAGCTAAGGGTTTTACTAGTATGTGCTTGCCGAACTGACTGTGTGTTGGTAGGCCATGTCTTAATCAGTGTGATTCCATGTGGAGTTGAGGTGGGAAGTGGGTTGTGGTTGGTGGAGCTTCATTGACAGGGTTGATGAAACAAATAATCACCATTAATAGATGGATATCAAGGTGATCAGATCTTGTAGGATCTAATTGGATTTGGTTTGCCTTGTAGATAGTGAGAAAACCCTAACCATCAAAATTTTGAATTGCATTTTGGTAGGAAATCACTTGATAAGAGATGAGAGCTCCGGACATAAAGGTGTTGATGTCGTGAAGATTGTGGGGTGAAGAGAAGAGAGAGGGAGAAAGGAAAAACCGAAGAAGGAGATCTGAGCAAGTTGCAGAGTGAGAGAGAGCAAGTAAATCAGCAAGAGGATTCTATTCTATCGGTAGTATTATAGTCAAGTAGTTGAACTTGACCGACAAAGTGTGGAAGAGTAGACAACATCCTAGTGTGATACAGTGTGTTGAGAGAGACTATATGTGAAAGAGAGAGAAAGATAACCGAGAGTTATTTGATTCAAGAGTTACAAAATTCATTTGCAGCAAGAAGCCTTAATTATGTTAAAATAGTATTTCAATATACATCACCAGGTTGAAGCTTGGTGCAAGGGTTGGTTCTCCTTGGGTTGGTGCCCTAAAAAGTGTAGGGGTTGGTGCTCCTTGGGATGGTGCCCAAAATCTTTGTAAGTTGGTGTTTTACCAGTGAGGCTGGATTGGAGCAATAGTCTCCAGTAGCTCTTCTCACCGAGGTTTTTCCTATATTGGGTTTTCCTCATAAATCTGGTGTTGTGAATCTCTTGTGTGTGAATGATCTTTTTGGTTTTCTCTCTAGCTTTACCGATATTTCTGTTTAGTAGCTAAATAATTAATTGATTATTTGAAATTAGATTAGTAAAGACAAAAAGTTAGTAACCACTAATTCACCCCCCTCTCAGTGGCATTTTTTGTTCAACAATTGGTATTAGAGCCAAGGTTCCTAGTTATCTTTAAACCTTGGGTAGATTCTGGACTTTGAGCACAATGGCAAGAACTAAGTCTGCTTCCTCAAAAGCCCCCATGTTTGATGGATCCAACTATTCCATCTAGAGAAAAAGAATGGAGACCTATATTTCATCTCTTGGTTTTGATGTGTTGATGTTGGTCAGGAATGGGTATGTTGTTCCTAATACTCCTCCCACTGATCCGGATGCAAAAAGGGAGTATGAGAATAATGCAAAGGCAAAACATGCCATCTTGAGTGGACCATTTGATAATGAGTTTGTCAAAGTAATTCACTATATTTCAGCAAAGAAGACATGGGACAAATTGCAGAGGTTGTTTGAGGGAGATGCAAAGGTCAAGGAAGCCAAGCTGCAAACATTGAGGAGCCAACTTGAAAGCATCAATATGGAAGATGATGAAAAGATTGCTGACTATCTTCACAGATTTGATGAAACTATGAATACTATTAGAGGACTTGGAGAAGAGATCGCAGATGAGATTCTTTTCAAAAGATACTTAGATCCCTCACTTCCAAATATGATACTAAGGTGTCAACCATAGAAGAAGCCAAGGATCTTAAGACTTTTACAATGGATGAACTATATGGATCCCTGACAACCTATGAGATGAGAACAACCGGTGAGACTTCCACAAGGAAAGAAGAAGCATTCAACATCACCAAAAAGGGAAAATAAGCTACTACTCATAAAGAATCCAGTGAAGACTCTGATGCTAAAGTAGAAAAATTTGTCACGAAGTTCAAAAGAGGATCTGGCCGGTACAAGGGAAAGCTACCACTTAAATGCTTCAACTACGACAAAGTAGGACACTTCGCTCCAAGTTGTCCTCACTGTAAAGCGGAAAAAATCATGATCGAACCCTAGTTGTTCTCCCCTCTTCCGACTCCGAGGAGAGAGAAGGGAGGTTCGCTAGGATTCGATGGTTTTTCACTTAGGGGAGAGACTTTACATTCAAAAGAGGGGTTGAAACTCATAAGATCCAATCTCATGCAATGCAAGATTGGATGCTAAATGAATTTCAAGGGTTAGGAAAGCAAGGCTACCCTCTTTTGTAAAGAATGTTGTTAAGGAAATTAAGCTAAGCATGCATAGAAAGTCATAAAGATTCGCTTATAAACTGAGTTCAGGTTATAGGATGAAGCTGCGGACCTGGAATTAGCAGTAAAATGTCGATACGGCGCTGTCCTGCAAATTTGAGCAAAAGTTGTCGGGACGATGGCGCCCGGCGCCACAGTCCTCTGAAAAATCCGCGAAACGAAGGGGGATCTGTTCGTCTCTGCACAAGGATTCCAGATCTTCAATTTCAGCCACGTACCTGCAACCTACACATAGAAAAGCGAAGACGATTGGGGGGTTAGGGATTGGGGGATTGCCTTTAGGTCAAACCCCGGTTTTGGAATTAACCAAGAAATGAGCAAGAGCTGTAAATGTAAATGACTGTAAAACAAGTACTAATACCTTGTTCTAAGGATGTTGGTATCCTTATGTGTGAAGGTTTAGATGTTGTATGTTGTATGTTGTAGTAATATGTTGTATGTGATCTCCTCTTCAATGGTTGAATCCTTGTCTTGAATGCAACACTTAGCCTTGAATGGAGACTTGAAATGATCAATTGCTTGAAAGAATGTTTGAATGCTTGAATGCTTGAGTATAATTTCCACGCCTTGTACACATATCTTCTTCATATCCCAAATGAGAGAGAAAAATGTAGCTTATATACTTGTCATTTAGGGCTGATAGACTGATTTTCCTGACCTTAGGCCGACCAGGGAAAGTTAATTTCCAAATTGCAAACAAAAAGACCCGAGCCCCTTAGGAGACCGGGCCCAAAATAGGACCCAGGGACCAGGGCGCTGGGTGCCATGGTCCTGGGGACCAGGGCACTGGGTGCCCTGGTCCTAAGGGACCAGGGCGCTGGGCGCTCTGGTCCCACCTCCCGGGACAGCAGGGTGCAAGGAGGTTCAGGCCAGGGTGCTTGAAAAATGCAGTTTTCAGTGTCGTGAGCAAGTTTCAGGGTCTCCATTCAGGTTGCGTGTTGCATCGCCATCGTGAAGACCGAAATGCAGTCAAAATTGCAAGTGTCGCAATTTTAGGATGCTACATTTAGCCCCCACTTTAGCGGGAGTATGTATGCTCATACTTCCGGTAAAGTACAAGGAAACAACATTGAAAAACTTTCACCATGTCAAGGAGGCAAGATACACCAAGCCCCCAGTGGACTAAGGATCTTATGACTTCGATTGACAAAGTAAAAGGGAAGATCACGAGGAAGAACCATGACTGTCAGTATTAAGGTTCCCTCACTATGAGTCATGCAAGAAAGATATCAAAAATTTTCAAGGCAAGGTTAAATTTACCAAGAAATTTTCAAGTATCTTGAAAAGATATGAACGGGATGTATGCCCCCCTACGTTAAAGCGATCGCACACGCCTCACCGGGGGTGATTGTTTTAACGTAGTGATACATATAAGAAATGAGAAAGGAGCATGTTATCGCAAGGATTTAGCCCCCAAGTGTGAGATAAACCCAAGGATAATAGACACAAAACACAAAGCATGAGGTGACTTCGCTTTCCTCGGGGTCAGTATGCTATATGATAATTCATGTATATATATCATATGTATGTATGCATAATTGTTCTTCATTCCCCAATCAAGGAAGGTCACCTAGAAGAAGGGAACACATGTGTCTTTTGAGTCAACATGAGAGAGATCGAGAGATCTCAATGCTTTGCATCGTCCTCAAGTAGACAACACCAAGGACAACAAATAGAAGAATGAGAATAACATATAGAAGAAGTAACAAAAGAGAGGGGGAGAGAGTCTACTATGCTAATGTAACTAGTCTAGCACGTCATCTACCCCCCGATCTTGCTGATCAATGTTTCGGGAAGGCAGGGAACACGCTAGAGGAGGAACATCCAACACAGCAGATGGAGCTATCACAAGATCCAAACACGGGCTATGTTCATGTTTCGAGCCACATTGTTCTTGTCTAGGAGCTAGGATAAGTGCTTTAGAAAATTCGTTAGATAAATGGTTATCAACATCAACAAGTTCATATTCACTATCAGAAGCAAGAGGAGTAACATTTTCATCTATATCATCATCAAGATTTATAAAAATAGGATCTTTAACTCGCACAGGATCAAGACCATCATGCATCTTATGTTTAGGAGATTTAGGCTCAATGTCCGGCTGAGGAGAAAATGGAATAATGCTTGTTGAAGGTGTTTTTGGAGATTGCAAAGTTTGAGAAACAGCTGCCAGAGCTCTAAGATGACGCTTTCATCGGCGTTCACGTGCAGAACGATTTCGTCTAGTCTTAGTAGGAAGTGGAGAAGACTGAGGAGGAGGAATGTTCTCATCCTTAGCACTTGGGTGTTTAGGTTGTGGTCTCTTAGGCTGGATAATAGGAGAAGAAGAAGGTCTCTTCTCTCTATAAAAAGAAGGAGGAGGAACTGCTCCATATAAAGGAGGAATATTTGGTTTAGGGAGAAGACCAAGTCCATCATGACGAGGAGGTATAGGTCTACTCTTAGGAAGTTTATTAGGTATAGACATAGTCACATCCATAGGGATGGGTTGGGAATCTTCTTGAGGAAAGACATTAGTTTTATCTTTCAAAGGAAGAACTTCCTTCTCAAGAATGATAGGAATGTCAAGTTTAGGTGTTCTAGGTTCACTTAGAGATAGGATCATATCTGTTTTCCACTTTTGATAAGATTTGAAAAGATGATCACTTCGTGGAGGAAGAGATTGGAATTGTTTAGGCCAAAAGTAGTCTAGAGGAACACTAGAGGTTCTTTCAGCTGGTTTAAAGAGACTATGATTGACAGTAACAACTTCACCATTATGGGGAAATTTCAAACACTTGTGAATAGGAGAAGCAATAGCTTTCATGGAAGATAACCAAGGATAGCCAAGCTTCACACAAAATTGTTCGGAAGATGGAATAATAGCAAAGTTCACATCAAGAGATTTGTTATGGACCTCAATAGGCAATGTAATAGAACCAATTGCAGGAGAAGAAAATGCATCAAATAATTTCACAATCACATCTGTTTTGTCATAGATCACTTGATTCAATTGCAAAGTAAAAAGAAATTCTTCAGTAATAACGTTAACCATGCATGAAGGATCAATAAGCACTCCACGGCAAGGTGTATTCTTAACTTTTGCAACTATGTATAAAGGACCATCAGGTGCCCTAATGGTTTCGCTAGAATCAAATGTGATGGAAGGTTCTTTAGGGATTTCTTGCTGCTCTACAAAGTTAATCACATTCGGAGTCATAGACACAAAACCATCAGATGAGAGAGAGGAATCATTAGCCTCAATTGCATTAGAGGTATGAGAAGGCAATGGATCAGTGAAAATCTGAAGATTTTGATTAGGAGGAGCTACAGATGTGTTGCCTTTATCATTCATTCCAGAAACAGAAATAGTATTATTATCAATCAAATCTTGAATTTTACCCTTTAAAGAAAAACATTTTTCAGTATCATGCCCAGGCTGACGATGAAATTGACAAAAGGCTTTGTTATCAAAATAAGGTGAAGTAATCTTTGCAGGATCAATTTGTCTTATAGGAGGAAGAGTAAGCACATTTTGTTCCAATAACTTATTCATAATACTATGCAATGATTCATTCAAAGGAGTATACTTTCTTTCTTTCTTGAAAAATTTAGAAATAGGAGGCACACCTAATGCTGCATTCACATTGTTGTTGATGATGTTTTCATTGAATTTGATGGAATCTCTGTTCGGTTTAAACTTCCCAAATAGTTGTTGACTGCTATCACCCTTATCACTCGGAGCCATAGGATGTGATTGTTCCATTTGACTCATAGTCAGTTGATAATTGTGAAGAGTGGTGCACAACTGTTGGAAAGAAGTAAACTCAGAAAACAGAAGTTTGTCTCGAATATCTTTTTGTAAATTAGAAATAAAGATTCTTTGAATATCATTGTCAGGCACTGGAAAAGAAATTTGAGCATACAAATGCTTATATCTACCAATGAAATCAGTCACTTTTTCTTTAACACCTTGTTTACAATGCATTAAATCAATCAAAGTAACTTCAGGACTTATATTGTTTTGAAATTGTTGAATGAAAGCATTTGCAAGTTGTTCGAAAGAAGAAATAGAATAGGAAGGCAATGAGCAATACCATTGTAGGGCTTTGTCTCTTAATGTTCTAGTAAATAGTTTTGCAAGCAACCTTTGGTCATAAGCAAAATCAGTACAAATTGTTTGAAAAGTCTTAACATGTGTTAGAGGATCTCCTTTACCATTATAAAGTTCCAAATGCGGGATTTCAACATGTTTAGGAGGAATAGCCCGGACAATGTCAAGAGAAAGTGGGCTCGCAACATCAAATGTGGGCACACTAAACTTAGATTGATTCATAGAGGCAATTTGTTGCTGTAAAGAAGAGACAATTTGTGCTAGATTGTTAATGGTTGCTTCAGTCGAAGAATTCATATTGGATGTGTTAGATTGAGATGGAGGTGTTATGTTATTGAAAGAAGGTAGAGAGTAAGGTGGTGGGACCCTATGATAATTAGTCATAGGAGATGATTGGACAGGAGGAACACTACAAGGAGGAATAGAATGATTAAATGAATTTCCCCCTTGCGTCATGTTCATTTGTGATGATATAATAGGCACACTCATTGAAGGGACGAATGAAGAAATCGGATTGAATGAGGGAATAGGGTTAATTGAAGAAGAGGGATTGCCCCCATGACTGGTGATCACAGGAGGAATGTCTTGTGTAGAAGTAGCCATTATGTTTGATGTAAAAGTAGGTATGCTAGCAATAGAAGTCGTCAAAGGAATAGAATGATTGTCTTGAGTAGGAGGTTGTGTATAACCTAAGGTTTCGGCACAACTCTTCATAGGCATCACATTTGAATCCACAATGTGTGCAATACCACGCAAAATATCAATTCCATTCTTATCACTTTGAAGCATACGTTTTAGACCCTCAATTAAAGGAAGAGCTTGACTATCAGGGTATTCTTGAGACATCCATTGTCGAAAATCGTCAAATTGGTTATCCAATTTTGAAAGTTGTTCTACAGAAACCTCATGGAGAGCTTCTTCATCATTAGGAGGATTAGAGGAATTACCCATGTCCTCGTTAAAAAGGCTATTCAAATTAGGTTCCATCTCCTCAGTAATTAAACCTTGGAAAGACTTAATTCTACGGCTTCGTCTAACGGGAATAGTGTAAGTAGGGCTTATTGTTGTAAAACTCATGCACTAGAGAAGGAGAGAAAATTTTGAATTTAGAGGTAGCAATTTTCAGTAAGATCAACCAATTTTCTGGATTTAAGCTGTTAAATGCAATCACAA